>NC_141551.1:55932500-56235000 GCF_021556685.1 Rattus norvegicus | reverse complement strand
CTCTGTCTCTGCAGTTCAGTGGTCAGCCTGAGGGAAATGTGTGTGGGAGGCTTGGAGGGACAGGGGTCATTGAGGTGACTTAAGGGCATTCTAGACATTGAGTTAGGTGTGGTGGTGCATACCCATAGAGCTAAGTGTTCTAGAGACTGAGGCAGGAGCATCGCTTGATCTCAGGAGTCCAAGTGTGGGCACCACAGCACTTGAGATCCATCTTCAATACATAGTAAGACCTTGACTAAAAAAGAACAAAACAAAAACAAAAAACCTGCTGCCAGCAGGACTGACTGTGGGGCAGGCTGGGCTGGACTGACATTCCTCTGCGCACTTGGATGTGGCTGGCCTTGGCTCCTGGTGGGGTCCAGGCAGGGTGGTGCCTGCTTCAGTGGAGCCCTGGAGAGGTTGACAATGAATGGAATGTGGCCCCCTGAGGACCTACACACACTTCACTGGCCCTGGCATGCTAGTTGAACCCTGTGCTTCTGTAAGACCTCTCCAGCAGTTAAGCTGTGCCAGGACAGCCAAGGACATTTCTCAGTCCCTGGGGTGACACTGGGCAGTGCTGGTTTTCTCAGAGTCCAGGGGTCTTTAGGTACGTGGGAAAGGGTCTGGAGCTACTCCAGATGCTATACTCAGTACCCGAGTAAATTGATGTCCAGAGAAAGCAAGACACTCGACCAAGATCTCACCAGGCCTTCCCCTCACACCTGTCACCTCCTTGTGTCCCTGTGTCCTTTGCTCAGATTCCTGGCCTACTGCCCAGACAGACATTTACATCAGCCACCCTCTTGTGGCTCCCCACGAGCTTTGTTTGTCCTCCTGTTATCATAGTTTTGCCCTGCCCTGCCAGGCACTCACACTACTTGATGTGTCTGACCTCTTGTCCCCATCCACTGTCTGCTAGCTATGGAGCCTCCTAGACAGTACAGAGGTCTAGGCCTCAGACGCTGGAGCCGTACATGGGTTTGGATCATCAGCTCTTTGGTTTGTGTGTAGCATGGTGATCCTGGGAATAACTTGCACCCCCTCTGCACAGTGAGGTCACAGAGGCACAGGCGTGTAGGGCTGTTGGGGGACGGTCTGCTGAGATGACAGGTGCTGTGCTGGCAAGACATGAGCTCTCGCATGTGCTCATGGCTGTCACGAAGGCTGGTTGGCAGGTCGAGCGTGTGGTGGACTCAACTCTGCATAGGGAGGCAGAGGCGCGAGCTTCGAGTTTAGCATTTCCTGTGTGCCTCTGAGGGAAGTTATATGTCTTTGAGAGTCCAACTTCCTCCTTCAGGGGGTGGGAGAAGAAATCCCTATTGTTTTTTTCAAAGCTGTCATGTGATATTAAAGCAATGGTGTGAGGAAGTGTTGCCTGTGTGTATATGGTTTTAAAATGGCAGGTGGTGGTTGGTGGCAATGAGGCCATTAACCATAGTGGTGAACAGGTGGCCGGGTGAACGACTGGCCAGTCTGCAGAGTTCTCAGTACCCACACACTCTCCACCTACCTGTTCCCAGCCACCATGCACTTTAATTTCAATGTTATGTACTAGGAAATAAGTGAGGTACAAAGACCCGTGGCATTTTCTAGGACCTGGTAGGGTTGGGATAACTACTATGGCCATTGCCACAGTTAGGAATTAAGACTCAAGACTGGCACCAGTTTGAATGTCAGCTCCCCCACCGGGAGTTTGAACAATTCCCTTAACCTCTATGAGCCACTCTCCTCATTTGTGAAGTTAGGCCCGGAAGATACAGACACGAAGCAGTCGGTGTAGAGGAAGCAGTGGTGAGCTGGACCGTTGTGTCTTTTAGGGAACGAGGCATATCAGCCATGCCTGTGCTTGAATTGCACAGTAGAGGGTCAGGAGAGTTCATGACACCATCTAGTACAGATGAACAAAAGGAGCCCAGAAAGAGGAGGTACTTGCCTGAGGTCCCAGGAGGTTATTTCAAAGTGAGACAGGGAGATGTGTGGGCATGGAGGGGCCACCCTCACCCACGGAGCCTGAGCCACGTTTCAGTTGTTCCCACACCTTGCTTGCTTCACTGAGCAGAGTTCTAGGAATAGTGTGTGGCATAGGAGTCAGATTCAGCTCTCTTTATATCCAGAGCCTTTGGGATACTTGGTGACACCCAGAGTGCCCTGGCCCCCTTTGAATGGATCCTGTCTGAAGTAGGTCGGCTGCACCCTTTGTTCTGGTTTCTGCTTTCTAGAAAGGCCATGTCTTCCTTCACGGGTCCCTTCCTACCCTCTCTGCTAGCTGTGCCTCCTAGTAACTGCACTGAGCCCCTCATGCCCCAGGTATATTGGCAGCAGGCTCTTGTCATGGTGACAAGCTCCAGCAAGTCTGAAGGGACAGACTGCTTTCATGTGGGGCTTTAGGAGGCATCCTCTGTCTCAGCAGGCCTGTGTTGTGCCCACCAGGCCTTTAGGAGATTAGGGGCTTCTGCCAGAATCATTCTTGCCTCTGGCTTTCCTCTGTACTGGCCTTAGGGCCTGCAGGCTTTTCCTGTCCCCAGGGCTCTGCCATCTTTCCGGCTGACTGGTTTTAGGGTACTCTTCTGCCTTGCTGTTCCCCAGATGTTTGGTTTGGTTTTTGTTTTGTTTTTTGTAATGTAGGGTGATATGCAGCTCCCTGCTGTTTTCCCTCAGCCTCCCAAGTGCTAGGGCCACAGATGACTTCTTAAGAGGTGGCTTAGGCTGTTCATCCCACGTAGGTGTTTCCTGGGTTTATCTCTAACTGGCAGGGCCCCTGTCATGCTTGTGGTGTGACCCGAGAGACTATAAGATTAGCCCAGGGTCCATCCTGGCACCCCCAAGTATGCGTACACAAGTAGGTGCACACAAGTGTGCACACAAGTATGTGTACAAGTATGTGCACACACTATCTTACTGTCTTTCTGCTTCCTCTGCTGCTCTTGGGCCTGAGTTTCTGCCATTAGTGAAATGCTGTGTTCTTTTTATTTTTCCTTTTTCTTCTCTCTCTCTTTCTCTCTTTCTTTCTTTCTCTCTCTTTCTTTCTTTCTCTCTCTCTTTCTCTCTCTCTCTCTTTCTCTCTCCCTCTCTCTCTCTCTCCCTTCCTTCCTTCCTTCCTTCCTTCCTTCCTTTCTTTCTTTCTTTCTTTCTTTCTTTGTGTGTGTTATCTGTCTGTCTGTCTGTCTGTCTGTCTGTCTGTCTGTCTGTCAGTCAGTCAGAAAGCAAGTCCAAGTCTCATTTCTGGTGGACACTTCTGTTGGCTGCCATTAAGCCATCCTGACTGGCCTGACCTTTCCCAGTTTACTGTGTAACCAGAGCCAACTTGGTGCTTCTCTCTGGGCTGTGTAACAGCTTTGCAGCTCTACTGTGTGTACACTCAAACGGACTCTGACACCTTCCATACCTCTGCCAGTCAGTCACCTTTCTTCCTCCTCTGTGGGGCGGGACAGTGGGAAGGGCCTGTCAGCTCAGCTAGGGCGGCGTCAGGAGCCAAAAGCCACCGCACTGGATACTTTGACTTCCAGATGGTACCAAGACAGAATATCAGTCCTCCCTCCGTTTCCCAGGTCAGGTAGGAAACCAGAGGCTGAGGGGGAGGTTGATGGGAAGTCAAGTGCAGCAGGCACTTGTTGATTGCCTCCTGCTCCTCTGCTCCATTTCCTGAGAGGGGCCCGAGAAGCCAGATGCTCCAAGGGTTGGGGATATGCTTTTCCCTTTGTATGGCGGGTGCTTCCAGGTAGCTTCTACTTGCTTGGGGGTCCCTGTGCTTTGGGAGACCTGGGAGGTCCAGGAGTCCTGGCTGGCTGCCCTACAAGAGAGGTGAGTGAACCGGAGGCCTCCTGGAACAAAGTTGTTGGCTCTGGGTGGCCTAGGGCCATCTCCTTTCCTCCTTCCTTCTCCCCTCTTTTCCAGAACTAGGCAGACAGTAATGCCGTTTGTCCTGGCTCTCAGATTAGGTGCAGCTGTGTGAAGTGTGTGTGGAACCCCTGAGAGATGCAGCAGATGCAGAGCTTCTGAGAAGCCACTGCCTGAGCACCTGAAGCTCTGGTGGGCCCTGTCACCTCACCCTGGTTCCCTGTCTGTGATGGCCTCCTTGGGCCTCTTAACTAGTCCTCAGTCCCCTGCCCTATCTAATCTGAATGTGTGGTAATGTGATGTGTGTGTGTGTGGTGTATGTGTGGTGTGTGTCTGTGTATGTGTGTGTGGTGTGTGTCTGTGTATGTGTGTGTGTGTGTGTCTGTGTGTGTGGTGTGTGTGTGTGTGTCTGTGTGTGTCTGTGTCTGGTGTATGTGTGTGTGTCTGGTGTATGTGTGGTGTGTGTGTGTGTGTGTGTGTCTGTGTATGTGTGTGGTGTGTGTGTGTATGTGGTGTATGTGTGGTGTGTGTGTGTGTCTGTGTCTGGTGTATGTGTGGTGTGTGTGTGTGTCTGTGTATATGTGTGTATGTGTGTGTGTGTATGTGTGGTGTGTGTGTGTGTATGTGTGTGTGGTATGTGTGTGTGTGTGTCTGTGTCTGTGGTGTATGTGTGGTGTGTGTGTGTGTGTGTGTGTGTATGTGTGTGGTGTATGTGTGGTGTATGTGTGTGTGTGTGTCTGTGGTGTATGTGTGGTGTGTGTGTGTGTGTAGACCCACACAGCTGAGGCCTGTGTACAGCAGGCTCCTGAGCCTAGCTTGGGGTTCTGCCTGCCAATAGTCAGGAGGAAAAACAGGTTCCATGAAGTACCCTGGCAACATGGGTTGCTATAGAGGGGAGGGTGGATTGTTGAGGGGGATGAGAAAGAAGAGATGGCGTTGAGGGATGTGAAGGGGAAGGGTTTATTTCTACAGCTTCCTGGGGTAGCTGGGGGGAGGAGGGTCAACAGCAACACCTGAGGGAGGCAGGCAGGCACAGGAACTGCAGGTTTCCTTCGGGCAGTGGAGACCCTGGAGTGCTGAGTTCTAAAGCACTGGCTGTTGCACACGTGGCTCTAGTTTCGTCAGACCAGAGTTGGGTGCCTCAGTCTCTGGTATATTGCTAGGAAGACACCATGACCAAGGCAACTCTTTAAAAATTTTTTTTTCTCTTTTTCTTTTTCTTTTTCTTCTTCTTTTCTCTCTTTTTTCTTTTTCTTTTTTCTTTTTTTCGGAGCTAGGGACCGAACCCAGGGCCTTGCGCTTGCTAGGCAAGTGCTCTACCGCTGAGCTAAATCCCCAGCCCCAAAAATTTTGTTTTTTGAATCAGGGTTTCTCTGTGTAGCCCTGGCTGTCCTGGAACTCTCTGTAGACTGGGCTGGCCTCAAACTCAGAGATCTGCCTATCTCTGTCTTCCAAGTGCTGGGATTAAAGATGTGCACCACCATCAGCTAATGGCATCTCTTATAAAGGAAAACACTTAATGGGGTTTTGAGGTTATGCTCAAGCTACACTTAAGTTTCAGAGCTTAGCTCATTATTACTATGGTAGGGAGTATGGCGGTACACAGGGCCCTGGGGAAGCAGGTGAGAGATCCTGATCTGTGGTTAGCAAGTGCAGAGATGGGGGAAGGGGGTGGGGGTGGGGGGGTGGGGGGAGTACGCCTGTGAGCGAGCGCACGAGGAGGGGGGGAGAAGGAGAGAGAGAAGAGAGAGGGAAGGAGAGAAGGAGAGAGAGAGGGAGGGAGAAAAGGAGGGGAGGGAGGGGGAGGGAGGGAGGAAGGGAGAGAAAGAGAGAGAGACAGAGACACACACAGACAGACACAGACAGACAGACACAGACAAACATACTGGGCATGGCATCAGCTTTTGAAACCTCAAAGTCCATCCCCCCAATGACACACTGCCTCTAGTAGGGCCACACCTTCTCCAGCAAGGACATACCGTCTACTCTTAATCGTCTCACACAGTTCCACACCCTGGTAACTGAACATTCAAATATTTTATTAATCTTGAGATTTGTCAGAGAAAAAAACAGTTCCACCATTTTGGGCCAAATGTAAAGCAAGCTTATTAAATGTTAGGTACTGACCAAGAGGTGGACTTTGATCAGGACCATTCCCTAGATTTTCTTAGCCAGAATGGCCCCAAGACACACTGAGGTTTGAGTAGGAATGACCCCCATAAATTCATGTGTTTGAATGTTTAGCCATAGGGACTGGCACTATAAGGAGGCGTGGCCTTGCTGGAGTTGGAGTGGTTGTGGCCTTGTCAGTGTGGATGTGGGTTTTGAGGTTTCATATGCTCAAGCTACACTCATTGTGACTGACACACAGTCCTTCCTGGCTGCCTTTGAGTCAAGATATAGAACTCTCAGCTCAGTCTCTAGCACCATGTCTGTTTGTACACTGACATGTTTCCCACCATGATGGTCATGGACTGAACCTCTGAAACTGTAAGCCAGCCTGAATTAAATATTGTCCTTTATTTATTTATTTTTTTTCTTTTCTTCTTTTTCGGAGCTGGGGACCGAACCCAGGGCCTTGAGCTTGCTAGGCAAGCGCTCTACCACTGAGCTAAATCCCCAACCCCCAATATTGTCCTTTATAAGAGTTGCCTTGGTAGTATTGTTGCTTCACAACAATGAAACCCTAAGACACACGTGCTACAGGAATTTATAAACAAATCTATAGGTCACTGTACTTTCCAATCAGCCTTTCATTATATTCCTAGAACTACAACTCCCAGCATTCCAGGAAGTTATGTGGACCTTGGGCAGATAGGGCTTACAGGTTAACTTTGGGCATTACATTATGAACCTCTGGGATACTTATTCAATCCACCACAGGTGTGCCAAAGAGAAGGTCCCTGGAGTCCAAGTTCTTTTTTTTTTCTCATCTTCTAAAAATGGTTTGAGAAGATTGTAACATTGTAGGATTCTAGTGAAGACTAGATCACAGTTTGGTGTGGGAGCAGTGATGAGCCCTTTCAAAAGGTTAGGTATGACTTAAGAGTTCATATTTTTTAAAGATTTATTTATTTTACGTGTGTGAGTACACTGTATCTGTCTTCAGACACACCAGAGGAGGGCTTCGGATCCCATTACAGATGGTTATGAGCCACCATGTGGGTGCTGGGAATTGAACTCAGAACCTCTAGAAGAGCGGTCAGTGCTCTTAACCACTGAGCCATCTCTCCAGCCCTGAGATCCAAGTTCTTAACTTGGCTTTTGGTAGGGACTGGTCACAACCACCAAGAATCTGTGGATCTGGGGAGAGTCTGCAGCCACTGTCGTAGTCTCAGAAAAGATCGCAAACTCCTCCTGCTCTGGTGCCCACACCATGTCACGGTGTGCAGCAGGGGAAACAGGCTCAGCAGAAGGGAGCACACAGATGTCTTCCTGCTCTGCTGTTCTTAGCTCTGACCTTCTGGTTGGTGGAGGGGAGTGTGCCCTCTTATTCCAAGTCTGACACCTGGGGAGGGCTGGGTGCTGGTGTGGATCACACATTGGTTATATGCTGTTTCTCAAAACCACAGGGGAATGCTTGTCAGCCTGGAGTGGGAAAGCAGGAGGGGATGACATTTCCGTTTTCCCTGGAAGGAAGGCAGAACAGAGACATTCAAGGCATAGATTGACCTCTCCTGGGAACACATGGCAAGATGTCCTTCTTTCAAGTGTATTCTTTCCCCTTCTGTTCTTTAGCATGAGGCCTCTGACTAGAGAGTGTGCATGCATTCCATGTTTCTCAGTAGGGCTCCTACCGGGGTGGGGGAAGACAAGGCTCCTGTGGCTGACCTGGCTGAAGAATGGTGTGGAATGCAGAGCGGGGCTCTAAGGAGTTTATGAGTGGACTCCACAAGTGGACTGGAACGGTCATTCTAGTTCCATGACTGCTCAGCTGTGTGACCTTTAAGCCAGTCACTTGCCCTCTTTTTCGGTCTGTACTTTCTTTCTGTAAAGTACACACCCAGTGACCCCAACTAGTGTGGTGGGCACAGCAGGTCTGAGGAGTTCCCTCTGGGTTAGTAGCTGTCAGTTGGAGTGGGGGGTTGAGAGAGTGTTATGCTTGTAAAGAAATGTTCTTTTCCTTTAAGACCAGCTCTTTTCCTGTGATCAGGACCTAGGGAAAATAATTGGGATGGATTTAATGGTTTTAGACATACTGGAGTGAGCAGAGAGCCCTGTTTTGGGGAAGGTGTCTCTGGAGCATAGCTTGTCCTGCCTTGGCTTGTTATCCACAGAGCCCATCCCCCACCCGCTGTTTGTTTGCTTGGTAAACCTTTTCTCAGAGCTGGTACGGAGATAAATTTTCAACTTAGGCCCTGCTGGGAGTAAGGCATTAGCCACCCACAGCCTTGGGCCTGCCTTTGCCTGCCAGGAGGAGACCCAGAACAAATTCCCAAGCTGAGACACAGGGTGAGCAGTGATGTTTGGTGTGCTTGCCAATGGAGGGCGGGTTTGTGGGGCTCCTTCTAGAGGGGGGTCCCTGCCTGTGAAACATGGTGGATAGAGCAGAAAGAGGGGAGATGCATCGTGTAGGGCACTGGACAAGCAGCGGTTATCTCTGGTGAATTAGGCCACAGAGGAACAGCCTGGGCTTCCACGACTGAGAGCCTCTTGGGCCTCAGTTCCTCATGCAGAGACCATCAGGGGAATAGAGGTCATCAGTGTTGTTGCAGAGTGAGGGTAATCTCACTATATGGATGTCCAAGAAAGGGAAGTGGCTGTAACGGGTGTAGCTGTCTGAGACTCCTGCCTCAGACTGAGGGGAAGGTGTGGATTCCTTGCTGTGAGTGCCTGCTGGAGACTTGGAAGCTCTCTACCTTGGGAGGCTTGTGGAGAATAGGGGAGTCCTCATCCAAGTGCTCCTTTAAGCCACAGCAGCCAGTCTGACACCCAGCAGGACCTGGCTTTGTAGGTGGTGGACAAGGCTTTAATGGATAAGAAAAGGGGTCAGAGTAGGTGGGAATAGGGCATTCCTGGTTGGTACAGTTCCAAGAGTCCCTTCCTTTCCTCTGTCAGGTCCTCAGAGCCCTGTGTACTCACTGCAGGGTGGACTATGCCCTTGTCACCCTATGAGTCCAGGCTAAACCACGTACAGTCTTTGGCTAATGGTGGCTGTGGTAGTGGTGGGGTGACTGACAGGCCATGTCACCACTTGGCCACATGCCAGTCAGCATTGCAGGATCATGGGGGATGGGAGCGCCACAAATTCCACCAGGAAGGGATTGTACCTCATCTCGGCCGGCATCTCGGCCGGCCGGCCTCCTGGGAGAACTTAGAAGGGAACAGCTCTCCCACTGCTGGGAAGCAAATGTAGAGGGTGGGGCAGACCGGGCTGGTGGCTTGTGGGGTGTGGCTCAGCTGTAGGGTGTGTCTGGGTGGTGGGTGGTAGTGTGACTGGATTGAGGGGTGTAATGGCTGGGAGGAGCTGGGCCAGCTGTGGGGCATGGCTCCAGGTACATATGAGACTAGTGTCTGGGCCTACAGATGCCCCAGTCTGTCTTCCCAAGTCCTTGGCCCAGTCCTATTATGAAGACCCTTTGGAACTGCCCGCTGGGTTCCTTGCCATCTCTCAGTGTCTGTGTTTGTGGATGCCCAGAGTAATGCCTTTTAGCATGGCTTGAGTGTGCCCGTGCATCCACAGGAGCTAGGGTCTGTATTGGAAGGTGGCCACCCTGCGTTAGCAGGAATGGCTCAGATTGCTGTGCTGTGAGGTCCTTCCCTACTCACCTGAAGTAGCATTGCGCTGGAGACCTAAGACTCCTACAGCTCCCAGAAATCTTCCCTGAAGCTCTGGGTCACCACTGCCTCAGCAGAGCCTTGTGCTGGGGCTGGCACCTCATGGTATGTGACAGACAGACTGAGGGAACTGGCAGGTCATCTGTGTGACTGCAGCTCCTAGAGTGACACTGGACCTTCTCTTCACTGGTGTCCTGGAGCTTCTCTTCCTGCTTTTCCTTTCTGCCTCCGTCCTCTTACCTTCTAGACCACAGGCCCTGTTTTGCTTTGTTATGTTATGAGACAAGGTATTACTGGATTGCCACGGTTGACCTGAAAATCCTTGTAGACCTGTCCGGCCTGGAATTTACAGAGATTCATATGCCTCTATCTCCTGAATGCTAAGATTAAAGGTGTGTGCCATTGTGCTTGGCTTCATTTTTTTTAAAAAATCTAATTTGGAGTTACTGTTTTTAATTTAATTAATTTATTTTTGATGTTTTTATTGTTAATTTTTAAATTTATGTGAAGGGTGTTTTCCCTGCACTAACGTCTGCACATCATGTGCGTGCCTGGTGTCTGTGGAGTCCAGGAGAGGCTGTCAGAGGCTCTGGGATGAAACTTAGAGACAGTCGTAAGCTGCCATGTAGGTGCTGGGAACCAAACCCGAGCAGCTCTTAGTTGCTTGTCTCTCTCCAGCCCACGAGATGCATTGAAATGCATTGTGTAGGTTTATAGGCTAAGGTTGGATCACAGGTAAAATGACTGAAGAGTCCTTTACAGAGTTCACAGGAACGTTAAGGATTATGTCTTGATGACTGGGAATGTGCTTTGTAATCTCGCTTGTGAGAGTTTTTGTTTTTATTGCTCCTGGTTCTTAAGGTAGGGTCGGGGGCTGGAGAGATGGCTCAGAGGGCAGGAGCAGTGAGCTTGGAGCCCCGGCACCCATCTCAGAAGCAGGTATGGCCAGTAGCCAGGCACAGCTACAGGTATTGGAGAGCAGAGGTAGAGACAAGAGGATTGCTGGAGCTTGCCGGGTGTCAGCCTAGCTGAAAAGCGGCCGATTTCAGCTTCAGTGAGAGACTGTCTCAGGGGAGTAAGGTGGAGAGTGTACGGTAACAGTGTCTTCCTTAGTCACTTCACATCTAGACTGTGAGCATTGACATCTGCACATTCCCATAAACTGCACACATGCACACACGCGCACGCACACACACACACACACACACACACACACACACACACACACAACCTGCACACACCCATATAGCTACATACACCTGCATGCATGCATATACACACAGTCACCTACCTGCATGCGTGTACACATACACTTACTACATACATACATACATACATACACACACACGCACGCGCGCGTGCACACACACCACCTGCACACACACATATACCTACATACACCTGCATGCATTCACACACACACACTTACCTGCATGCATGCGCACACGCACACACACACACAGACCCCTTTAAAAAAAGTCTCTCTAGAGCCCAAGCTAGCCTCAGACTGTTAGCAGTCTTCCTGCCTCAGCCTCTTGTGTGCAGAGATTACAGGTATAAGACACTGTACCCAGCCATCATGTAATAGAAAAAGTCTGTGGCATAATTACAGCAGAGGAAAGGAAACTGAGGTTCAGAGA
The DNA here is from genome assembly GCF_021556685.1 of Rattus norvegicus. Taxonomy (NCBI): domain Eukaryota; kingdom Metazoa; phylum Chordata; class Mammalia; order Rodentia; family Muridae; genus Rattus; species Rattus norvegicus. The sequence continues at coordinate 56,223,763 of NC_141551.1, read as the reverse complement.
AGTTGAGAGACTTGTCTGAAGGTCACAGGCTGGTAAATAAAGAAGCCAAGATTCCAGTCTGGCAGGCTGCCTTCAGCCTGAGCCCTGACTGCAGCCAGCAGCCACTTTGCTTCTGTTTCTAATGGTGCTGGGAAGATGAGCACAGAGTGCTTTTCAGGACCTGCTGGCACATGGTGACACACTTCACCCTCAAACCCACAGCTCACCAGTCTGTTCTTGGGACCTCAGTCTCAATCCTGGAGGTCCTCTTTCAGCTGTGCCAAGTTGCTTGGCCCTCTCCTGCCGCCTGCCATCTTTCTGAACAGTTTGCTCCATAAGAAGTCTTTAGTTTCCTATGGCTTCCAAGGAGGTCGTAGAGAAGCTTTGAGCTAGGGATATAGGGTAGAGAGTGACTTTCAACTCTAGAGCAGTGGCCACATTTCCCGAAAGTGCTGGGTTGCCATGGCGTCTCCATGACGACCAGAGCATCTCATTCATTATCTCCAGCACTTTGGCAGGGAAGCTAAGGCCAGGATTGGGAGAGTGCAGTGGAAGTCAGGCTGAGGGCTGGAGGCCTCTGTGGCCGTGGGTCCTCTCAAGCTGCACAGCTAAGGGTCCCCTGTGGCTCTGGAGTACTACTGTTCATGGGGTCTGGGTTCAAACAGCAGCTGGGCAGTGGGCTAGTTTTGTGATTTGGGGAAAACGGCAGTGTCTAGGTCTTGGTTTTTCTCCTCTGTAATCGAGGATATCGATACATTAGTGTAAGGCTTACGTGAGGTAAGGTATAAAAGGTGGTAAACACAGTGTGGGCTCATAGTAATGCTTTACGTGTGGTGACAGTACCAGTCATGGTGGTGATGATTAGGACTGTAACTTGTGACTTTATTAGAGGAATGAAAGACTTAACTCAAAGTCAGGAGGAATCAAAGTTTAGTGCTTCTCCTGGGACTGGAATGGAACCTTGCCTGGAGCTAGTCTTAATATCTGCAGACATTGGGATCTGAGAGAGAGTGGGGACTTCTAAGATGACTGGGACCTTGGTCCTCACCTTTGTTTGACATCAAGGGCAGAAGCAAAGTCAGGTAGACAGGGTCTCAGTGGATGGCAGATGTAGGAATGTTCACCTAATTGTTACTGGAACATGCGTGTGTAGTGTGGGTATAGATGTGCAGGCATGTGTGTGGGCATGAGTGAGTGTGCATGTGGGCTGTGGAGGCCACAGGCTAATGTCAGATGTCTTTCCTAATTACAGTCTTCCTTGCACGCTGAAGCAAGGTCTCACTTGAACCCAGAACTCTCTAGTTTGGCTAGTCAACTGGACACACTGCTGGGGGACTCCTGTCTTTGCCTTCTGAGCACTGGGATTACAGGTGGCCTGCTGTGTCTAACCTAGCATTTGTGTTGGTACTGAGGATCTAAACTCCAGCTCTCACTCTTACGTGACCCACTGAGGCATCTCCCTAGTTCTGGGTGTGCCCTTTTGAAAGAGAACTTAGAAAGGGTCAGATCATTAGGGAGAAATCTCCTAAATGAAAGAAAAATGTGTAGACCAGAGAACACACATCTACCTTCTGGTTTCAGACCTGTATTTCCCATCTTTTGGCTAGGGGTGGGAGGCACTAAGGGGTTAGGCTTGGAGTGGGAATGTGGTGGTTGGGAATGACTTCAGAGAGGCCATGGCATTGGAATTGGGATGTGAAGGATGACTGAATGTCTCAGGAGGTTGGGGGATAGGAACATCATGAGTTACCTGACTATTGTGGTGACTGACTGGGCAAGGCTCTGGTTTACAGGAAAGAGCCCAGCTGGCCTCAGCTGGTCCGAAGCCTTGGTGATTCTGAAGAGAGTAGATATTCCAGTTCTTTACCCCATGGGCCCTGGTACTTCATAATGGAGAAGGTGAGAAGGGCTTTCAGTAGCTACTGTGGGTCACGTAGTCTGTGCAAAGGCCCATTACCAGAGAGCTGGGGAGTCTGCTTTGTTTACAAGGGAGCGGGTTATTTTCTTCTCTCTCTGGTCTGGACTTTGCTAAGACTTTGTCCCTCTTCTGCTGGGGAAAAGGAATTCTTGGAGGAGGAGGAAGAAGAGGAAGAGGAAGAAGAGGAGAAGACAGTTGTAAGGACTGCATTTGCGGGGTTGGGGATTTGGCTCAGTGGTAGAGCACTTGCCTAGCAAGCACAAGGCCCTGGGTTCGGTCCCCAGCTCCGAAGGAAAAAAAAAAAAAAAGAACTGCATTTGCTAGGCAAGGCCCTCTAGTGTGTGGAACAGGCACCCTGCTTCTGCACTTGCTCTCCCTCTGTGAAATCAGGGCTTGCCCCTGCTAGATTCCAGGGCTGCCAGAGAGGTGAAGCTCTGCAGCGCTGTGTAACTACGCTGTTGTCCACGTTGTGAGGATTGTTGTGAGCGTGGTAAGGAGGCAGTGGGAGTGAATAACAGCAGTGGACAGCTCAGTGTCACGTGCCAAGCTGCCTCTCTCAGCTCACTTCATGTTCCTAAGCCTGAGAAGTAGGATGTAATCGCTGTGGCTCGTAGGTAGGAAACTAAGGCATCACCTAGTCAAGTAAACTGTCCAAGATTGCACAACTCCTGGGCGATGGGGCTTGATTTGATCCGAGGCCACCTGGCTGCAGCCCGCATGTGGAATCTGAAGGTTTCATGTTTACTTAGACTTGGGACATCTGGTCTGAGTTCTTTGGTATTACTGCATTTACAGAATGTGTATGTGTGTATGTTTTCAGAGTTGAAATTATTTTTGTTTTGTATTTGAGTGTGTGGGAGTGCTAATGGGGAATAGAAGAGAGCGTTGGATCCCAGGAGCTGGAGTTACAGGATGTCAGGATGTCGTGAGCTACCTACCTACCATGGGTGGGTGGAGGGAACTGAATTCAGGTCCTCTGGAAGAGCTTTTTACTGTTGAACTGTCTCTCCTTTTTCTAAAGAACACCTCTGCTTCCAGTAACACTGACAGGACAGTAGTGTTCCTTGCTGCACACACGGTCTCCCCCATTATCCGTGACCCCCACTGCAGCAGTGCAGTGTCACAGCTCGTAAGTCTGTGCATAGCCCAGTTTCATTCACAGCAGACCTCAGTCCTGATGTTACACATTGTGTGGGTTGGGGCACATGTGTAAGTTAGGATTACAGCATGGCACAGAACCACCTCACTGTGGAAGAATCACCAAGGCTCTGCCCAGTCAGCCTTCCAACCCCATCAGCCTCTAGCAACCATGCACAGTTTTAAAATCACCCTTTTTTTATATCTGAAAAATGTTGTTGGATTCTCATCAGAGCCCTTGACCCTCAGAGGCCCGGGGCCATGAACTGCATTATTAACAAGCAGAAGGGCTGTTAACGGGACAGACAGAAGGCAGTGACACATGCTTGAGCTCACTACCTCCGCTTCTGTAGGGCCAGATGGATGGTGTGGGCAGGACCACTAGGGTACCCCCTCCCCCTATGCTCATGGGCCCCGCTTTGTGTTCCTGTGACGACATGGTGCAGGGTCAGTCTGGCTACAGCTGTGGCTGTAGATAGCCTTTACATTGGTGAGTGAGATGGTGGTCACTTTAGCCTTCCTGGCTGTCAGGATACCTGCCCTTTCCTGCCTTGGTCTCTGGTACTGCAGGAGCCCTGGAAAGCTTCCTCACCTCCAGGTTGATGGATTCCCTCTCCCACCCCTGGCTACTCCTTCTTCTGGCCTGCATAGGTACCACTGAGCCCACGAAGCCTTCCCCTTCCCTCCCCTTCTCTCCAGAGGCTGAATGGACTCACTTCTAGACACTGTGTTTCTCTCAGCCACACTTGTTGCTTCCTAGCATGGCAGGCATCTGCTTTCTGACAGGCAGCTTCTCTCCCAGAGGCGGTACACAGTGTAGAGCATCAGAGACCCAAGCCTCCTCTAACCGGCAGGAAGCTCAGAGAAGGAAAGCTGTATGCCTAGAGTCACAGTGCATCATAGCACACAGGTAGGACCAGCTCCTCACTGCATGACAAAAACAGAACATGAAAACCGTCAGAGATGCCAGTGTTAACATGGGTTTTGTGTGACAGCTTCTATCCTGCATGTAAAAATATTTAACAAAAATAAGGATATCTCTATAGGTTGTTTTAATAGTATATGTGGCAAGGGGCTGGGGTCAGCGAGGTGTACACCTTGTAAGCACGAGCATCTGAGTGCTCTCCTAACAATACATGTGGGAAAAGTAGCCTGTGCTTGTAATCCCAGCACTGGGGGTGGAGACAGGCAGGTCCCTTGGGTTCATTGGCCAGGCACCTAGATACTTGGTGAATTCCAGGCCAATAAGAGACCTTATCTCAGGAAAAGATAGATATTATCTGAAGAATGATGCCAGGTCTCTTAGCTTCTACACGCATGTACGCAGGCACCTGCACCCCGCCCCCCAAGTCCGTAGCAGATGTTTGTGTCCTATGTGCTTTGTTTCCCTAGGATCTTCTTGCCACATTAGGATTTCTTGTTTGGTTTTTATAATTTGCTTGTCTTTGAGACAGGCCTGGCTGTGTACCTCTTGTGGGCCTTGAACTCACTACATGCAGAAGGTTGGCCTCAAACCTGTACTGGTCATCCTGCCATGTCCTCTTGGGTACTATGATTTCACGGGTGCCACCATGCCTGGCTTGCATCTTGGTTTCGAGAGCCTACCCTTACGTTGGCCTACACTTGCTATTATAAGCTGCACTGGGATTTTGATTCTTGTAGAGAAATCTTTTTTCTTTTTTCTTTTTTCTTCTTTTTTTCGGAGCTGGGGACCGAAGAGAAATCTTTTTTTTTTTTAAAGATTTATTTATTTTATGTATATGAGTACACTGTAGCTGTCTTCAGACATATCAGAAGAGGGCATCAGATCCCATTACAGATGGGTGTGAGCCACCATGTGGTTGCTGGGAATTGAACTCAGGACCTCTGGAAGAGCAGTCAGTGCTCTTAACCACCGGGCCATCTCTCCAGCCCCTGCATCTGCCTTCTTATGTGGGCTGTAGGGGTCCAACTCAGGCAGGCTTATCAATGGCTTCTCCCTGGCCCTTCATATGACTTTTAAGTTTGAATTCAGAACGATGGCTTTCTTTATGATATTGTATGTGAATTTTTTATTATTATTTAAAAATTTTTTGGTTTTTATTGTGGGTATGGGTGTATTGCCTGTATATATGCTTTTGTACCACATTCGTCCCTGGTGCCCATGGAGAGGCCAGAAAGGGCATTGGACCCTGGAGCTGCAGTTACAGATGGCTGTGAGCCACCATGCCGGTGTTGGTCCTCTGGTGGAGTAGCTGTGCTCTTAATTACTGAGCCATCTTTCCAGCCTTTGCACTTTATTTTTTTATTTGTCCCTCCGTTTCCTTCCCCACTCCCCACCCTGTCTTGCTCCTCCCATGGGGAAATCTTTACATGCTTCTGCAGTGATTATATCCAGGATGAATTCCTAGAAGTACAACTCTTGGAGGTCTATCCTGTGGTCCCATGCTGGGCCGAGGAGGAGATTAGAGATCTTTACCCATAAGGCCAACCCGCAGAGCCCCAGTTTCCCCATTTGGTGCCTCGGCCTAGTCTGTCTCACTTCCGTGATTTCTGGCTTGGGGAGCTTCTGGCTAGCTCTGCAGGGGTGTCCCATGTGGTGAAGTCACTGTAGTTTTCACTCACATAACGGGTGGGGGTGGTGGGGGTGGGGAGGCGGAGGGTGGCGGCAGCCAGGGCTGCTGTGGGAACATGGGAATTGGAACCTTTGCACAATGTGTGTGGTCTCTGCTCACTCTTTCCAGAGAGAGAGAGATGGGTGTTTTGGCTTGGACACCCTGCTGGGGCTCAGGCTAGGGAAAGAGCTAGAACCTAGATTTCTGGCTGTCTGAGTGGGTAAGACCGGGTAGAGGAAGTCCTCGCCTGCCCCATCAGCCCTCAGGTGTTGGTGGTTACCTGCTGTCCAAGGTTGCCAAGCATGTATGTGAGGAAGAGAGATTTCATGGTTGCATCTGGGCAAACCACCCTTTTCTGAGTGTCCTTGTGTCAGGCCCCTTAGACACATTTGCTCCATTGAACCCTTAGCCACACCCCACGTGGAATGACTCTCACAGGGAGAGTTCACTGATGCTTCTGTGGGCTTTTGTATACAGCTCTGGGTCGGATTCCTGCTCTGGCTGCTTCTGTTATTGAAGGGGGTTGCTGGGCTCGTTCAGAGGAAAGAAAGGCTGGCGAAGGAAGGAAAAGGAGCAGGAGGCAGCTTGTGGATGGGAGGATGTGCTGCTTGGTCCTGATACAGAACTCTACCTCTCCCTCCCGAGTCTTGGAATTGCTCAGTGTCATATTTTGCTTTTGGATTTTTTTTTTAAAAAGATACCATATTTGTTCTTATTGCTTGTAAATTAGCGTTTTGCCTGCATGTATGTGTCTGTGCCGTGTGCACGCCTTGTGCCTGTGGAAGTCAGAAAAGGTCATTGGATTCCTTGGAACTAGAGTTTTGGATAGTGGTGTGTCTCCATGTGGGTGGTGGGGGTCCTCTGCAAGAACAGCCAGTGCCCTTAACCCGAGAGCCATCTCTCTAGCCCAGGGTTTTTCTTGTTTAGTCTTGGCCTAATAATAATGAAACCTGATAGCTACCCTGATGGCCGCTCCGTTAAGTACATTCTTCATGATTTCTGTGTGTCGTTGGTCTTCACTTTCCCACCCCTTATGAAATGACTACTTTTGTTGCTTGCTCTGTCTCACACGCGGGGAGGCAGAGGCTCGGAGAGATAAAGGAGGAGGACCAGGTTGGGTACAGTTCTTGAGTGTGAGCCCACCTTGTCAGACCTGTGTATCTGTGGTCAGCGGACTCTGAGGGCCGACTCTAACTCTCTGCTTTTCTCCCCAGCTCCCTAGCCTTTACCCTGTGGGCCCAACGTGAAGAGCGTGAAGAGCGCGGCATGCAGCACCCCCTGGCTGGCCCGGTGTCTTTTGACCTGCTGTTGACTGCTCCCAGGAGGCCCTGACGCCCTGGGGCACTTTTGCTCTGCACAGGACCACGTTGGGGTTTGCCATGGTGACATAAAGGGGTGTAGAGGAAGGAAGGAGCAAGACCAGCCTGTAGACTGTGCCCCTGGCTGGGCGAAAGGGCCAGGGGCCCGGAGCCTTCTCTCCACTGCCCTCTGAACGTCTCACTTCCTAAGTCTCTGCATTTCTCAGTCAGTGGACAACTTTTGGAACTCCTGTGTGAGGACTTCGGGGGACCAGGCCAGGCTGGGCCTCTGCTGGTTGAGATCTCGGGGGCCAGAATGCCTGCCCTGGCGTGCCTCCGGAGGCTGTGTCGGCACCTGTCCCCACAGGCTGTCCTGTTCCTGCTGTTTGTCTTCTGCCTGTTCAGCGTGTTTGTCTCGGCCTACTACCTATATGGTTGGAACCGGGGCCTCGAGCCCTCGGCAGATGCTTCTGAGTCCGACTGCGGGGACCCACCACCTGTCGCCCCTAGCCGTCTCCTGCCAATCAAGCCTGTGCAGGCGGTCGCCCCTTCTCGAACAGACCCGCTGGTGCTGGTATTTGTGGAGAGCCTCTATTCACAGCTGGGCCAGGAGGTGGTGGCCATCCTGGAATCCAGTCGCTTCAAGTACCGAACAGAAATTGCACCGGGGAAGGGGGACATGCCCACACTCACAGACAAGGGCCGAGGCCGCTTCGCCCTCATCATCTATGAGAACATCCTCAAGTATGTCAACCTGGATGCCTGGAACCGGGAGCTGCTGGACAAGTACTGTGTGGCCTACGGCGTGGGCATCATTGGCTTCTTCAAGGTATCCGGGGAGTGGGTTCCTGAGTGGTTCCCAGCGCTGCCTCTGTACTTGCTCTGCTAGCTAAGCGCGTGTCAGTTCCCACTGCGAAATGAGTGTGCTGGTGGCTCTTAGCTTCCTTGTCATGAAGGGTGAATGGCGCCTACCTGCAGCTGCTGAATAAGTATTTGGAGGCCCTGCCCGGTACATATGGGGCTCAATGTATAATAGGCACTTGTCTGAAGGATACTCGTGTCTGGGTGCAAGGTAGGAAGGGCTCACTCTGCTAGGTACTCTGAGCCTGCCATAGCAGTTGTCTCGGAGGACAGCAAGTAAAGGCACAGGGTTAAGCTACTCATCTGAGGCAGTTTGGTTTTCTACCCGTGGTCTTCCTCCTGGGGACAGTGGAGGGTAGAGTTTGTGCAGAATGTGCTCCTAAACCCAGAGCTACTTTCCACAAAGAGAAAGGAGAAGGAAAACCCAGTGTGCAGGCGAGGAACTGTTCTGGGCTTGTGGCGTTGTTCCCTGAACCATCCTTGAGATTGGGGTCATTGCTGAAACCTTGTCGTAGAGGATCTGCCCCTGAGGAGGGGGCAGGAATAATGGATATGTAGTCATGCAAGATGAATGCAGCTACCAGCTGGAGACCTGACTTGGGGACTTTGGGGGACATTTGTTTACTGGATGCTTCCAGTGTCCTGGGCCCTGTGCTAGGTACCAGTACATAGAGTAATGAATGGAAACAGAGAAGCCGCAGCCGAGATTCTAGCATGTAGGGGTGGAGCGGGGGTCTGGCTGCGCAGAGGCTCTGGAGGTGTGATAAATCTTTAATGGGGGGGAGGGGACAGAGAAGGGTGTGCAAGAGGGGCTGTGGGGGACAATGCTGGATCTGTGGGCAGCCAGGAAAGTTGTTCCTCATGAAGCGGCCCGAAGGGGCTGGGAAGGGTACAAGGCTAAGGGCAGCTACTGCATGGTGTGAATACAGAGGCAGGAGTGGGATCCAGGCAGAAGGTGCCCATGTCCCAAGCCTCCCTGCACATTGTTCCTTTGTTCAGTGCTGGAAGAGGCTGCTTTAGCCCAGGCTTCCCACAGCATGCTCTTTCATGCACTAATACAGCAGGAGGCTCTGCCGGTGAAAAGAGAGTGAGTCAAAAAACCAAAGGCCCTTAGAAATCCTGCAGTGGGGCGGCCCAGTGCGATTTGTTTCTCAGCCAGCTTGATCTCTTTCACAGAGCACCCTCTGGGGAACACTGGCCTGGTTTACGGCTTCACAGAGGCAGAAAGTTGGGCTGGCTCCATTGTCTCTGTGCTTTTTTCTTTTCTCCTGCACTCTGTACCCTTCTCTGCCATGAACTTCATTAAGGTTGACTCAGAGCCCCAGGCCTGAGGATCGTCAGAACGCAGACAGTTATTGAGAGCTCATTCAGTGCCATGTGCTGCCTGCCTGCTCCACACAAATGAACTGACTTCACACTAATAAGCCGTTCTCCAAGGCAAGCAGAAGTGCGCTGATTTAAGAGAGGGGTAAACTGAGGCACAGATAGGTTAAGCTCACAAACTCACACCCCTACCAAGTATTATCTAGGATTCAGGTCCAAAAAGCCCCAAGCCATAGAGACCTGGTCTTCCTGAGGTTTGATGAGGAGCCATGAGCTGAATTCTGTGCCAGAAGCTCTGTGTTGTGTTCTAGATTCCATGCCTGGGGTGTGGCCATTGAGCATGCTTAAAACAACAGAGCTTGGACCCTATGTATCCCAGCTCCGTGTTTAAGGTGACCATGAATGACAACCATTGAAAAGCAGGGACAAGCTCAGAGTCTCATTGGGTCAGTGGCAAATGCAGCCAGCCCTCCCTACTCTGCTGCATTAAGACTTCAGGATTTTGAGCTGAGACTTTGACTGTTTTGTTAGAATATGCGCCGCCTGGTGGCTGAGGCACACCACGGCTCTCTCTGCAGAGCCTGGCTTCCATGCTGCTCCCTGGACTTGGCAGACTAAGTGCCTGTGCCAGGGCTCAAGTTCCAGATTCTCCAGGCAGGGTGAGATCACAAGCTTAAAGGTCCAGACTCCGGGCCAAATCTTTCTGAAACTTAGAAGCAGTGTGACCTTGGTCAGGATGTTCAGCTAATGGCACAAGTGACAGCCCCTGCTCCTCGACTATACTAGAAGAAAGACCATTGAGGGAACGAGGAGAAGGGCCAGCACCTGGAGTCACTCCCTGTGTAGTAAACACAGCGTTCACTTGGCCTGTGCCTCCGAGAAGTCCTTGAGGTAGGGGTTGGCTCCTCATCTCTGCCCATTCGTAGCACTGTTCTGTGTCAGGCTCACAGAGTAGACGGACGCCCTGCGTCTGGATGCACACAGGGTTGGTGAAGGCCATGTGATCATTCAGTGCCCAGCACGTTGCTTTGCTTGCTCTGTCACATAGAGTAGGCACTTTGTTTTCAGATAACATGACAAAGTGGCTTTACCAAAGTGACATGGTTAGTATGCCACTCACCAGGATTTGACAACCCAGCTTACTGCTTCTAACTGGATGACCACAAGGCTACATAGGAACAGACTGACTAGAGACTCAGAGAAGGGATGTAGGTTTCTCAGGGCAGATTGCCTGCTTGTCAAGAAGTCTCTGGTAGGCCTCTATCCCACTTCTTGGTCTGGCTTTTCCTTACTTCATGGAGACCCCTTTAAAAGGGAGAGTGGCTGTCTCCTTAGTGCTGAAGAGTAGGAAGAAGATCTCATCTAGATGGACCCTGTGACAGAGCCAGCATCTCCTGTGCCTACGCCTTCTGTTCCCTTCTCTCGCTGGATTCTTTCAGGGCTGGCTGTTGTGGCCTGGCTTCTTCTTCCACAGTGGCTCCGTATCTAGACAAGCCACAGCGCCTCTCAGCAAGCTCAGGGCCAGGACTTTGAAATGGGATCCCTGAGCAGGTAGTGTCTCCTGGCGTCCTGGGCCTGAGCAGTGGAAGACATGGCCTGATGTGTCTCAGGCCCCCAGATGGGTCACACTCTGGGCCAGTGCTGACTTAGGGTGGTGAGGATCTGAGAGCCCAGGGAGGTTGTCTCTGTGGATGGGTCTCAGTCTCTTGCACCTCAGTATTGAAGCTGCCTCAGAATGGGGACTTGGCAGGCGTTCTGTGCATCTGGAGATCCAGTGTGGTTCATTATCACAGTTTACAAAACCAGGCCCCTGCAGAGGCTCTGTGGGACTAGGAAAAGTCTAACTGTTAAGATTAGTAACCAGCTTTCTCTGGGCAGGCTGAGCTCTGAACCAGGCACAAGGCTCAGACTGAAACCTACATCCACTCTGTTCAGCATGTGCTGAGGCATGATGCTAACCAGGGCAGCCCCACAGGGGCTTCCTCCTCCAGATGCTGTGGATCTGTGACCTCAGTCATTACCCCTGACAGCTCCCGGGACCTGGGTCTATCCCCATGGCCTTCCTGCCTCTTCTCCTTTTTTGATGTGTCCATGGCTCCTTGTTGTTTCTTAATCATGCTGTGCTCTCTCCTGCCTCAGGGCCTTTTCACTTGCTATTCTTAGGCCTTGACCTCTACCTTCTCCAGTTGATCACTCATCCTGTAGCATGCTCCAGAGGCCCTTTCTCCAGGAGCCTCCTGAGCCAGCTGTCTGCCCAGCATGTGCTGGTCCGCAGCTCTGACCTTATGCATGTATGCACACTGTGTCTTACTCTTATTTTGTGGTTTTGATGGTTGTTGCTCCTTCCTGCTTGATTCTAAGGAGAGGGCCACATCTACCTTTCTTCTCAGTTCACACTCTGTTTCCTGTCTGTCTTTTTTCTCACTCTATCTCATTAAATACTTAATGTCTGGTACAGTACGTAGCTGCAGACTGATAAATCAGCCCTGGAACCCACAGCTATCAGATGTTAGGTATTGGCAGTTGTCTGTTTCTCTTTCATTGTTAAAAATAGTTACTTATCAAATGAATGTGTGTCCCTGTTGGGTGTCAGGGATCCAAAGTAAGAAATAGAACCTTGTTCTCAAGTAGCTGCAGGCTGGTAGAAGGGAGGCTCTGAACCCAGTGCGGTTGAGGCTTTGTCGTGATCTTAGGGAAGCCGATGGAGGAAGCAGGTATATGTGTTGGCTTTGAAGGATAAATAGGAGTTTACCAGTCCCAGGGGAGATAATTGAACCAGTGTAGGAACAAGGGCAAATGTACCTTATTTATGGGCAGCTGTTTGGAAGGGTGAGGGAGAGCATGGTGGAGTGGGGAGACCAGGAAGAGGAGATGAGCACGGGGAGTGGGGGTAGCAGGAGGCAAGGGAGGTGGTCTCAGTGGTGGCTGGTGGGCCAGAGAGCTGCTTTCCGTGTGGGAGGGTGGCCTTTATGTCAGGTGTGTGTATGTGTGTTTGTGTGTGTGCATGCATGCACGTGTGTCTATCTGTCTGTGTCAGTGTGTGTCTGTGTATATCTGTGTGTCTGCATGTGTATCTGTGTGCATGTGTCTGTGTCCATTTGTGCGTGTGTGTTGTGTGTTGTATGTTGTGTATGTATGTCTCTGTGTGTATGGATTCAGGGATATGGTAGCTCTTGTGAAGTTGTAAATATTGTAATTGACGTTACGGTCATCAACTGTGCCTGACAGCTCTTCTACCCTACACTGCTGTAGGCCAATGAGAACAGCCTGCTGAGTGCACAGCTCAAAGGCTTCCCTCTTTTCCTGCATTCGAACCTGGGCTTGAAAGACTGCAGCATCAACCCCAAGTCCCCACTGCTGTACGTGACACGGCCCAGTGAGGTAGAGAAAGGTGTGCTGCCCGGAGAGGACTGGACGGTGTTCCAGTCTAACCACTCTACCTATGAGCCAGTGCTGCTGGCCAAGACGCGCTCCTCTGAGTCCATCCCACACCTGGGCGCAGATGCCGGCCTGCATGCTGCCCTGCACGCTACTGTGGTCCAGGACCTGGGCCTCCATGACGGCATTCAGCGTGTGCTGTTTGGCAACAACCTCAACTTTTGGCTGCATAAGCTCGTCTTCGTGGACGCTGTGGCCTTCCTCACAGGGAAGCGCCTCTCACTGCCTTTGGACCGATACATCCTGGTGGACATTGATGACATTTTTGTAGGCAAGGAGGGCACACGCATGAAGGTGGAGGATGTGAAGGTAAGGAGAGACCTGGAGTTCGTCATGGGGCCACACCCCATCTGGGCCTTCATGCTGCTATTCACACAGACCTATTGATCCCCACTTGGGCCAATTGCTGTCTTACTATGTGCAAGAAGCATCTAACGTTTGGTTAAAGTGTTAAATATGGAGGGATTTCGCATGTATATTCTGGAGTTCAGGAGGAGGAGAACCAGGTAGAAACAAAAATGAATCCGGCAAGGGACGTAATCTGCCTTTTATCCCAGATGTGATTTTTAACTCTTAAAAAACTGTTCACCATTGTCAAAGACCCAACAAGATTCTTCAGAATGAGATCCCAAGTCACATTCACAGTGTGTTTTAACAGCTGTACACTGATAGTGGGATGCTTATGTTTAATTCCGAAACAATTTACCAAATTGTTTGCAGAAGCTCTTTGCAAACACACCTGTGCTCTCACCAAGAAAGATGTCTGCTAGAGGACAGTCTGAGATGCAGTTGCTTCCAGTCATCTGGCTTACTGGAGTCTGCAGAGGAGACAGCATGCCCGTGTCAGGGCACCAGTGTAGGTTGCCACCACAGAGGGCAACCATAACAATAAAGCAGATGGAGACAAAACAGGGGATTAAGTCCCCAGAGCGCTGCCGGCTGACTGGGTGTCCTCTCTCAGGAGATTAACAGGGCTAGAGATGTATTAGCACCAGCACAGACCTCTTTGATGCTACAAGAGGCTTTAGACAGCGTGGCAGGCTCCTTCTCCTGAACTTGAAACCTCTGGCAGGGCTGGCCCAAGGTCTGGAAGGAAGGGTCCACTGGGGTTGTGGCCCTGTCCTGCTCAGAGTTGAACTCTGCAAAGAGTAGCATGGTGGTCTTGGGTAGTGAAGACCCAATTTTAGTCAGGTCCCAGTGTGACTCTGACTAGGTGACTTGGAGAAGTCCCATCCTATCACTGAGCCTAACTAGGCTTACATAATGGTGCCTTACTCAGGTGGGGGAGGGGCATGTCCACATGGTCAGGCTCCTCCCTCCCCCATCCCCACAGCAGGCTTGGGCAGTGCTGATCTGCTGTTAAGGACAGTGCCGCTCCTGACTTTTCTTTAGTGTTCTCCTGTTGAGGCTTTTAAGTTCACTCCAGTTGAGCCTTCCAGCCAACACCGTCCTGCAGTGCCCCTACCAACCAGCAGTTGGCAGTGTAGCTCTGGCCGTGCAGTACCGGTTCTGTGGTCCCAATAGAACCTGTGTAGCTAAGGGTTGGTGAGTGCTAGGCTCTGTGCTCAGCTGTCTGTGTGCATAACCTCATTGCCTCTTCACAGCAGAGGGAGCAGAGGTGTGAGTGCCACTTATGAGGAGGCCACTGTGGCTCAGAAAGATGGAGAGGCATCCTCGAGGCTGCGTGGCTAGATCATGTGTCTATCAGGCAGTGATTAACCTTGGTCAGATGCCTGAGGTAATAGTGCTGCCTAAAAGCAGGCTCTTGCAGGTGTCAGAGCCTTGTGAGCAGTACAGTCCTATCCCAGAGGTCAGCCTCCTCTATGGACTAGCAGGGTGCTAGATAAATTCACAGGAGGACCATTGGCACACAGAACACAGAGTATGTCCGTGGAAGATCAGGATCCTTTGATCCAGTCTTGCCTTCCTCTGAGAAGGAAGGATCCTTCGTGTGACGATACTGCTTCACCGTAAGCTCTCCTTCCATGACTTTGCTTACCATAAGTTAGACAGTGTCACAGGCCGAATCTCACCTCTCTGCTCCCTGAGGACAGAGATCTTCTGGTCCCCTTTGCGATTAAGGCCTAGAGAAACTCAAGAGCTTCTCAGGCATGCGCTACTCAGCCAGGCTGGAGCTTAGGTCTGTCCAAGCCAGATAGAGTCTGTGTAGGAGGTGGCATGGGCTGGCTTCTCAGGTGTGCAGCCTATGCTCCCCCTCAAGGCTTAGGTAGAGATGATCCCTATGTGACTGAGCCCTCCTGGCATCTGCTTCATGTTCAAAGCATCAGCAGAACAAGGGCCCAACATTTGCATCTTGGGGCCATGCTGAAAATGGAACCCAGGCCTCAGGTATGAGGTGAGACAAATGCTACATCACAGAGATAGACTGTTGGCCCTGTGTTGGGCCCTGTGTGTCTTGTGGGTGGTCCTGTTATAGCAGGATACCCCTCAGATACTCAGTGGGAAAAATCTGGCCTCCTGACCTCCCCTCACTTCTGCCTCTCCTCTGCCTGTCCTAGGCCCTGTTTGATACACAGAATGAACTTCGTACACATATCCCAAACTTCACCTTCAACCTGGGCTACTCAGGGAAATTCTTCCACACAGGTACGTGACGGACCACCTCTACAACCACACAACTTCTTGGGCTTCTCCCAAACTGCCCCTTCAGATCGTTGTTGCGAGAGCACCAGGTACACACTGGGTTGGGGGATGGGTGACTCCAGAACTCATGGTCCACAAGAGAGGTCCAAGCAGAGGGCATTTGGGGACAGTAGCAGCAATAAGGTTTGTGACTTGGCAGCTGTGCAGCCCTAGGTAACGTATCTTCCTTTTGTCTCCTCACCTTTAGATTTCCACTTACAAAAGATAATAGCTGAATTGAAATGCTTTTATTACATTCTTACTGTGTGTATACATATATTTGGGTTCATGTATCATAACGTGTGGAGATCAGAGGACAACTTGGGGGTTGGTTTTCTTCTTTCACTGTGTGGGTGCTGGGAATTGAACTCAGGTTGTCAAGCTTGGCCATTTCATTGCTGAGGGGCACTGCTGAGCTTTTTCAGTGGCTGAGTTTTAAGAACACTGTAGGAGTTCATAGCATAGAAATTGGAAGCACAAATGGCTGTCCTAACCCCTAGCACGGCCACCCTTCTCTTGTGTTTTGTTTGCAGTAGCAGGACTGAGGTTGAGGGTTCTTCCAAGTTCCTTCCATGCTGGGCAAGTGAAAGGGGACCAGCCCTGAACTGGTGGTCTGCAGCCACCGAAGTTCTGGTCAGGGCCACTGTAGTCAGCCATAGGTTGAAAATGTGCACGAAGGCCCACTGGTACCTAGAGTGCTGCTGGCGCTGTCTGCACTTGGGTGTTCTTAGCCCTGAGCAGGTCAGAGATGGTTGCAGTTGTGCCTCTGAGCCAGAGGTTTAAGCATCCTGTATCCACTCAGAGGCGTAAGCATCCTGTATCCACTCAAAACTTGTGTATGTTAGTGGGTTAGAAAGCACATGGTCCAGTTTGGACTCTTGGAATAGGATGAGAGTAGGCATTTGAGAGGCAGAAGAAACACCTCGTATTGTTTACTTCAAACACAAGGGCCCACAGAGGAGATAGTGTGGTCAAGCCACTTACTGAGGGAAGGGCGGTCTAGACTCAGCTTGTGTTTCCCTGTGCCAAGGCTTAGTTGGCTCTTCCACATAGCTCCTAGGGGACTGTGCTGAGTATTCTATCTGCAGTCAGGGACCAGGTGGGATGCTGTGTGACCGGCCAGCCTTGCTGACCACTCTGTGCCGCTGCCATAGGTACCGATGCTGAGGATGCTGGGGACGACCTGCTGCTGTCCTATGTGAAAGAGTTCTGGTGGTTCCCCCACATGTGGAGCCATATGCAACCCCACCTCTTCCACAACCAGTCTGTGCTGGCTGAGCAGATGGCCCTGAACAAGAAGTTCGCTGTCGTGAGTAAGATTCCCTATGGGACAGACCTGGAGGGGAGCAGGGCTGGGCTGGGATTCAGTTTGATAGCTCTGTTTCTGTGCCAAGGCTGGGGGTAAGCTGCTTTGATAGCCACTGTTGCCTAGACACCGCCAGAGGGCAGTCCCACTTTATAAACAAGGAAAAGTTCATGGGCCTGGTGGTACATGTCTGGAATACCTGCATTTGGGAGGCAGACATGAGATCCTGTCTCAAAATAAAACAACAAAATCCAAAAACCCAAATAAAAGAAACTGAGGCTTAGGAGGTCACCTCAGGGCTCATGCCGAGGCCTGTTCATTTCCTGGACCTGAACTCTCACCTTCAGGCACAGAAGAAGAACCTGTGGGGAGCTGGCAGAGGTACTTAAGAAAACAGTCAGAAGACAAGCTTGGACCACACTAGCCAAGCCAGGCAGGAGACGGTTCCAGGCATATGCACTGAATGAGAGGAGGGAGACCCGAGGTCCAGGCTTACACCTGCCAGTCACTCTTGAGATTCCAGCCCCTCCCTTTCCATGCCAGGTTTCAGTTTTCCCATCTGTACCTATGGGCTTAGACCACGTGCCCCGTCATTCTAGCCTTTGGCTTTTTTCTTGTGTTCTAAAAAAAGAGAAACAAGATGCAAAGGGAAAGTCCCCCATTCTCATCCTGCTGGGTGATCCTCTCCCCAGGAGCACGGCATTCCCACAGATATGGGGTATGCAGTGGCACCCCACCACTCTGGTGTGTACCCTGTGCATGTGCAGCTGTATGAGGCCTGGAAGCAAGTGTGGAACATCCGTGTGACCAGCACAGAGGAGTACCCGCATCTGAAGCCTGCCCGTTACCGCCGTGGCTTCATCCACAATGGCATCATGGCAAGTGGCTGGGAAGGACATGGTGGGCCCTCATGGCGGGGCTGTGCACTATGCTGGGAGGCATGACTGCAGTTGGCTGGCTTAGGGCTTTGGGGCCAATTTCTGCTATAGTTCTGCCTCAGAGACTCTGTCACGGGGCGGGCGGGCGGACGGATGGCCCTTACCTTCTGTGACAGGATTGGGAAAGCTTGCTTGCTCTTTTAAAATTTATTTTTATATGTGTGTGTGTGTGTGTGTGTGTGTGTGTGTGTGTGTGTGTGTGTGTGTGTGTGTAGGTCAGACGACAGCTTGTAGAAGTCACTTCTCTCCCTCCACCAGTGAGATTGAACCGAGGTCATCAGACTTGGTGACCAACATCCTGACCTGCTGAGGCTTCTTGCTGCCTCTACCTCCTTTTTAATTTTTATTTATTTATTTATTTATTTAATTAATTAATTTTATTTTTTAAAGAATTTTTTATTTTATGTATGTGAGTACACAGTAGCTGTCTTCAGACACACCAGAAGAGGGCATCAGATCTCATTACAGATGGTTGTGAGCCACTATGCGGTTGCTGGGAATTGAACTAAGAACTCCTGGAAGAGCAGTTGGTGCTCTTAACCCTCTGAGACCTCTCTAGACCCTTTATGTTTTATTTTAAGACAGGGTCTCATCGCCCAGGCTGGCCCTGGGATGCATGTTAACTTTGGGTATGAGGTAGTTAGGAGGCATGCTCATCCTGTTCCTAGAGCCTGGTTTCCAGGAGGGAGACAGACAGCCTGCGGTAATATAGGTTCATAACTACTGGTTTGAGTAGCTGAGGCTCTGACATTACCTGCAGTGCTGCTGTGTTAGAGGGTCAAAAACCCTCACTGCAAATGGTCCAAGTTTCTAGAAACTTCCGTGCTACTTTTGGGCCTGTTTATTTTGTGTAGAGAATAGCAGCAAACTATAAGGCAAGGGCAGTGGTTCACTTGGGTGGCACTGCAGGCTGTAGAGCCCTTGGGAAGAAGGACTCCCAGGAGTGGGGCCTGTGTGGCCTTATAGGAGAGCATCTTCCCGAGGAGGCCCCAGCCCTTCTCCTGAGGAAGCAGCCTTCCTTTCTTGACCATGGCTGGAGAAATCATGGCCTCTCTTCTGCTTCCTCTCAGGTCCTCCCTCGGCAGACCTGTGGTCTCTTTACACACACCATCTTCTACAACGAGTACCCTGGAGGCTCCAGTGAGCTGGACAAGATCATCAATGGGGGCGAGCTCTTTCTTACTGTGCTCCTCAATCCTGTGAGTGCTCCACAGCCCAGGGCTGGTAGGAGGAGGGGTGCTGACTGTAGCCTAGGAGCTTCCCAGCTAGGCTGGCATGGGGACCTAGAAACAGGATGTCCGCTGCCTACTTGTGGTACTAGTGTCCTCTGCTGTGTGACAGACAAAGAAAAGCATTGGTATTCCTCTTTGGTAATTGTGAATTCTTACAGAAATATTAACACTTTTTGCTCATGTTTCCTTTTGATTCTTTGTGTGTGTATAAGTGTGTGCACATCATACATACTTACACTTGAAGCTTTCTGGGTCTCTCTTTTCTGATTTAAGGGGGAAGCAAGTCTTCTTATATGAAGTAAGCCATGTGTGTATTATCCTCCAACCTTATGAGCTGCATACCTCTCAGATTCTGTTTTCACACCTGTTGTGGTTTATAAACAACACAAACAGCTCCCGCCCCGGGCCAGCTTCCTACCCTAGGCCTGTACTATTAGCAGTCAGTCAGACCTGGGTTTTCCTTGGCTGAACGCAGGCCTAGGCCCACAGTTTGTCGATAGTCCAGGTGTGCCTTGCTCTGGGTATCAGTGTCCAGGACAGGTGGGGTCAGGTGTGTAGAAGCTGACCCTGCCCCACCCCCCTCTCTCCCCGGGACAGATCAGCGTCTTCATGACACACTTATCCAACTATGGAAATGACCGCCTGGGACTGTACACCTTCAAGCACCTGGTGCGCTTCCTGCACTCCTGGACCAACCTGAGGCTGCAGACGCTGCCCCCTGTGCAGCTGGCCCAGAAGTACTTCCAGATCTTTTCTGAGGAGAAGGACCCACTTTGGCAGGTGGGCAGAGTGGTATTCCAGTCATGGGCTCAAGGCTCGGCCATCACACTTCACACTCCCTCAGTGTGGGCACACATAGGTGCAATGTATGCACATACTGTACATTCCCCACCCACCCTTAAATGTGCGTGCATGCATACTCATACACAAACTTGAGGAAGAGCCTTAAAGAACTGGGGTGAGACTCAGCTATGCACACTGTAGGGAACGCCTGCCCGCCAGTGTCATGCCTTCTCCTTCACCTGCAGCAGGCTCTAAGCTGCTGGTAAAGGGGCTGAGGGGACTTTGGGGCAGACCTTGGGAAAATCTATACCAGGACTACTAAAAACTGGAAACAGAAGCTAGACTCGGGCCAGGGATCCTGGCCAAGTCTGGCTTGTGGTCTGTCTTTGTAAAGAAGGTTTTGTTGGGTGTCTGTGCCATTTTTGTGTTAGTGCAGTAGAGACCAGAAGAGTACTGTAAGCCTCCCGTGTTTACTAAACACTTCCCAAGAGGTGTACCCTGCTCCACGGGCAAGTTTGCTGAACCCTGGGTTCAGGCGTAGCGTACACAGTTAAAGTCAACAAGTCCTTATGAGTTCCTGTTAGTGATGAGCACATTGCAGGCCACTTGCCAGACTCACTGGAGTTACGGCATTAACCAGAAATGATTCCTATCTGTCACAGAGTGGCGTCTGGAGGTGAGGATGTGGCCAGAGTGCAGGGTAGGTAAGAGTCATGTAACTGTGGTGTGTGGTCATTTAATACCAGCATTGGGGGCAGAGTCAGGTAGATCTTTATGAGTTTGAGTCCAGGCTGGTATGCAGAGTGACTTCTAGGCCAGCCAGATTTATATAATGAGACCCTGCTTTAAAACAGACAGACAGACAGACAGACAGACAGACAGACAGATATGCTCATATATGGAGGGAGTTCATTCGCGGATCTTAGGCCTCCCTCACATCTTTCCATTGCTGTTTTAGGATCCCTGTGAGGACAAACGCCACAAAGACATCTGGTCTAAGGAGAAGACATGTGATCGCTTCCCAAAGCTGCTCATCATTGGCCCCCAGAAAACAGGCAGGTCTCTTGACCCTTGACCCAGCTTCCCCCACTTCCTGTTATCTCAGCCACAGAATTCTGGAGACCATCTTGCTCAGGTCTCAATCTTAAATATTTTGTCTCCTCTTAACCAGAAATGGGAGCAACGTGGGGACGAATATGAATTGCCTGTCATTGTGGGGGTGGAAGCAGAGGAGACGTGGCACTTATTTTGAACCACAGCCTCAAAGAACACTTCCTATGTCCTCTTAGGAGCCTCTGAGAAAAGCCAGGAAGGATCCCTAGATCACCTACTCTGCAAATTACAAAACTGGCAAAGAGGACTGTGATCAGTTAGTCATGTCTGTCAGAAAGAAGCACGACAGACAAGAATGCTAAGCATTGTCCACTCAGTTCCACAAGGATAGGTAGATAAGACTAGAGGCTCCCAGAAGTTAAGAGACTTTCTGTAACGTAGTTGGGAAGTGAGGATTCTAGCTCTTAAGGCCTGATTTCTATGACCCTGCAGCTTATATTGATCATCACCAAACATCAGTCTCTCTCTAGGTGTGCTGGCCGCACAGGCACCAGAGAATGAAGAAAGGTCCTCTCAAAGAGGAGGAAGGGACCATGACAGGGAGTCACCAGCAAGAAGGCATAGTGGACCTGGCCTTCATGGCTTCTGGAGGTTTTGATGTTGGACAGGCGTGGTGTCACAGGCCTGTAAACCCCAGCACTCAGAAAGCTGAGGCAGGAGGACCATGAGTTTGAAGTAGCCCGAGTTACCTAACAGGACTCCGCCAAAAAGCAAGGCCAGCAAA
The DNA here is from genome assembly GCF_021556685.1 of Rattus norvegicus. Taxonomy (NCBI): domain Eukaryota; kingdom Metazoa; phylum Chordata; class Mammalia; order Rodentia; family Muridae; genus Rattus; species Rattus norvegicus. Next base: position 56,202,476 of record NC_141551.1, on the reverse strand, counting down.
CGAAAAAGCAGCAAGAAAGTAAAGAGAGCAAGAACTTCCCATGGACAGGCCTGGAGGGTTGGTGCTTCTCGTCCCTGGGCTGTTGCAAGGTTCCATGTGGACAGAGGCCCAGAGCTAGAAACGACCAGCAGGAAGCACCTAGTTCTGAGACTCTGAGGGGACAACAGTTAACTGGGTTTGGAGTGTAGTGGTGAGAAAGACTCTGAGGTCAAGTTCTTGTTTGGTGATGAAGGATGCTGTAATATATTAATGGATCTGGAAGGTTATAGGACATGGCTGTGTCTGCACCTAGGGCATCCTTTATAGGACATGGCTGTGTCTGCACCTAGGGCATCCTTTATAGGACATGGCTGTGTCTGCACCTAGGGCGTCCTTTATAGGACATGGCTGTGTCTGCACCTAGGGCATCCTTTATAGGACATGGCTGTGTCTGCACCTAGGGCATCCTTTATAGGACATGGCTGTGTCTGCACCTAGGGCATCCTTTATAGGACATGGCTGTGTGTAGACCTTGCAGCCTGCATTAGTGTATCCTTCATTATACTCAGGAGGGAGCTAAGACTCCAGACGGGAAGGGATTTTCCCAGGCCCTCCTGGTGCATATGGAAAATAGGTCCACATCCTGCTCTTGTCTTGTTGGGGGTTGGGCTGAGGTCTCAGCTGTCCTCCTGTCTCATAGGCACCACAGCCCTCTACCTGTTCCTGGGCATGCACCCCGACCTCAGCAGCAACTACCCCAGCTCCGAGACCTTTGAGGAGATCCAGTTTTTTAATGGCCACAACTATCACAAAGGCATCGACTGGTAAGTGGCCTTCTGTCCCCAGCTGGACAGGGAGACCATCGTGGAGCCAGCTGGAGTGTGCAGTGTGGCCACAGCAGGAAACAGCTGGGGCTTGCTCACACTCAGCTGCAGTCCCTGTAAACAGGGACAAGGCACAGTGACTCTCGAGTCACGGTGCAACAGTGTTGTGACAGACAGAACACTGGATGAGGAAGCCCTTTGCTCAGGGTCAGAGCTAGCTACCAACCCCTCCCTGACTGTCATAGAGTTCTCAGGGAGCGAAGGTTACACCCATGTGACAAGTCAGCTGGGCAACAGCAGGGTGAAAATCCAGGTGTTCTTACTGCCTGTTTCTGTGTGGCCAGCTGCTGGGAGAGGAGTCCTTGCGGGCTTCTAGGATTCTCTGGGCATGGTAGAATCCCGCTTCCCATCAGAACTTTCCAAAGAGGGCACTGTACAGGGGGTTACTATGGGCTGGTGTTACTTCCCAGTCTTTCTGTTTGTCTTTTCCCTGTCCTTGCTTTTATAAGCCCCGTGAGCACGTGTTCCACCATTACGCATTATTAATTAATGGGCTCCCCGGGCGCAGGGATTATGGGCCTGTGTTTGTCTTTTGCTGTTTTTTTCCACATTGTTTTCTTCCATTTGCCATATAGCATATGTCCATGTTTACTCATCCTTCAGTCTATATTTTTAACAAGTGTATCCTCTTACTTAAAGCCTTGTGGCCAGATGTATCAGTGCAAGCCAGCGTGTTTAAGATTTTAGGAAGGAAATGTGGATAAACAAACCGTCCTTAGAGCAGTCCACCGCCCTTCTGCCTGGGCTGCAGGGTACCCAGCTGCACTCTCACACGTAGGTAGTGGGTAGCCGTGGGAATACCTCTGCCAGGAAGGTTATGAGTTAGTTGGGTATTATTGCCGCACACTCCAAGCTTAGGAAATGAGTCTTCTGTCTTCTGAGCTTTCTTGAGTCAGGTATTACAGATGAAGAAAGTCAGTCTAAAATAAGAGAGGCTGACTCCTTGACCCCATTCCCAAGACTTTAGCTTTGTTTTATAGGTAGGTCTGGGGTGGGCATGGAGGTCTGATAGGTCCTAGGAGGTCTGTTTAAAGGTTCTTAGGATCACTGAAAAAATATGTACTTTTTTTTTTCTTTTTTCTTTTTTTCGGAGCTGGGCACCGAACCCAGGGCCTTGCGCTCGCTAAACAAGCGCTCTACCGCTGAGCTAAATCCCCAACCCCGTACTTTTTTAATTAGGGTGTACTTTTTTCCTTCTTGGTATCCCCAGGATGATCTGGACTGTTTGGGTTGGGGGGTAGGGCATTAGACGTAAAGCTGGGCTCATACACAGAGGTCCAGTGTGAGCTGTACGAGTGGCAGAAGGTGACTGGGAAACACCATTGTAAGTCCAGAAGTGGCAGAGGACATCCTTCTTCCTGGACATGTCCTTCCTGGATGGGAGTCACTCTGAGCCCAGCTTGTCCTGAGAGACAGAGGAGTCAGGGCCAGCAGGTCCCTCTATGGAGCTGCAGAGTCCTTTCTCCTACAGCCTTCCACACATTCTTTAGAATCACCAGACTTTTGACTCCATGACACCCACTGAACAGAGGTGAATTTGGAACAGGAGACTGCCGAGTGTCAGTTCCTTCTAGAATCCCCATCAGAGCCACGTCCTTGCTGGCTAGGGCAGTGTAGTGTGCCTTGCTTGGTTTTTGAGGAAAGTCCACCTACAGTGACTGTCACCCTGCCACACTGTATTCCTGGGGCCTCTCACTTATGAGACTTTGGTCTTGAGTCCTGTCTCTGGGCTTCCTGCAGGTACATGGAATTCTTCCCTATTCCCTCCAACACCACCTCTGACTTCTACTTTGAAAAAAGTGCCAACTACTTTGATTCAGAAGTGGCACCACGGCGAGCAGCTGCCCTATTGCCCAAGGCCAAGGTTCTCACCATCCTCATCAATCCAGCCGACCGGGCTTACTCCTGGTACCAGGTGAGTGGGCCAGGCCGAGTCCTCGAGTAGGGTGTGGCTCCGTCTATTTACTCGGGCAACACTGAGCAAGAACCACTGTTGGGCCCTGGGCACATCGCCTGTGGTGTGATGGGTGAAAATGGTCTTCCCTCTGTGGTGCTTCTGGTCTGGTAATGGTGGCAGACAGAATTGATGTTGAATGTCAGCACCATCTGTCTACCTGCCCACTCCGGGCTTCACGTGGACTCCGATAGCCATGAGAGCAGAGGGTGAATCAACTTAGAGGCAACCTAGATTCCAAAAGCAGCCATCTAGTTTATGCTGGCTGTGGTTTCCTACCCATGATAGGTAGCTGGGAGCAGGGACTCAGGGCGGGATGAATCCCTCCTAAGGGGATCTAAGAAGGCAGCTCCCACCTGGGGCAGAATAAAGTCCAGACAGAGGCCTTCTTGTTGCTGCCTGGTGTGTGCTCCAGGCCTTTCCGAGTCTCTGCCTGGTTGACTTCTGCGTGCGCTCCACTGGGCTCATGGGAATGCCTCTCACCCTGGCATGGGGCTAGAAAGGGTTCCCCTCTTCCTGTCTTCTCACTCTTTCTGTGGGAGTATGCCACACTGCCAGGCCCTGTGATCAAGTGGCCTTGGTGCCTGAGGCTACTTTCCTGGCCATGTGCATCAAGAAGCCATCAGACTGGGTTTGACCAATGTCAGGCTGTGGAATACCTGGGCCTCAGCCTATAGTTAGTTACCTGGGAGGTATACACTGTCCTATAGTTATCTGGGAGGTATACACTGTCCTATAGATACCTGGGAGATATACATTGTCCTATAGTTACCTGGGAGGTATACACTGTCCTATAGGTACCTGGGAGGTATACACTGTCCTATAGGTACCTGGGAGGTATACACTGTCCTATAGTTACCTGGGAGGTATACACTGTCCTATAGTTACCTGAGAGGTATACACTATCCTATAGGTACCTGGGAGGTATACACTGTCCTGGCTGGGGAGGTTTTTCCTCCTAGCTACTTACAGTAGTGGCTGCTTCCTGGGGCCTTGCAAATCCTGTGTAGTGACAGGGTTCCTATCTTCTCCTCCCTCAGAACTCCCACTCTTAGCCATGGTGGTAGAGAGCCCTCCCTTTCTTGTTCTCTGGGATGCTGGTTTATACCTTGTCTTGCCGTTCGTCTTAATGGGGAAGCCAGAGTGCAGCAGGCAGCTTCTCTTTCCTCTGTGTGTACACCACTCATGTGGGACATGTAGGGATTGAGGGTGCTCTCATGGGTCCAGTCAGTGCTGCCTGGTACCAATGACAAAGCAGCATTGTTTCCTTCCTTGAACTCCACAGCAGTTTTCTAGAAAGCTGACAAGGGTGTGTGTGTGTGTGTGTGTGTGTGTGTGTGTGTGTGTGTGTATGTATGTATGTATTTTACATAGGTTTCATGTGGTGGAGTAGTAGAGTTCTCTAAAGGAACAGAACCGATTGGATTGGCTCACATGATAGATTCTGAGTGGTCTAGTCTGGGTAGTCGTGACTCTCACACTGGAGTGGTGAGAACCCAGCAATCCCAGTCTGTCGTTGAAGGCCTGCAGGATTCATGGAGAGCTGCTGGTCTTCACTTGACATTTTGGAACAGGAAGAAGTTGAATTCTGATACACAGAAACGACCACAGCAGTAGTAGCAGTAGGTAAACATGCCAGTGAGGGTCAAGACAGACATGCAGAAGCCAGGCTGGGTTCCTCCCTCCTTTCTGTCCACCGAGAGACCCTGTCCACATTCGGGTGGGTCTTCCCACTGCAGATAGCTCATCAAGAAGGTCCCTTGGGTCTCCCTGTGGCTTACCTGTTGGTTATAGATTACGTCAAGTTGACAACCAAGATTCACCATCACAGATGGCATTTTGGATGCCTTGCAAACCTAGGGCCTTATTCTCTTTCCTGTCCATGATCGGGGGAGCAGGCTTCATAAGGAAAAAGAGCCTGCTCCATTCTGGGAGAATTTAAGAAGGTTCTGGGAGGAGAGGAAGGGAGCTGGTCTGTCTTCAAAAAGTCAGGAGAACCAGAGGCTATTTTTATATATCTTTATGTACATTATTACCCAGCCTGCCCTGCCCTGAGCTGTGTGTGATCTTCGGTGATGAGCAGGGTCAGTTAGCATAGGCAGGTCCCTGGCCTCTGACCTCTGAGATCTGCTGGTTGGTGACTTACAGCATTCCAGGTTGGCCAACCTGGAATCTCCCCTTCTGTGAATTCCGTCAGTCCATCCAATGTCTGTCAAGGACTTTCATGTCCTCTCTAAGAGGCAGCACTGTGTCATTTAGCTGGCACTGGGAATGTGGTTGCATTATGTTTCTCTATCAATAGGTTATCAATAGGTGTTTTCTATATGTAGCAACTGACTCTAGTTTTCCATTTCATAGAGGCTTCCTTGTTACTTGGGTTTTAGAAAATTGTTGTAAGAAGAAAAAATGAGGGCTGGGGGATGTGGCTCAGTGGGTAGAGTTTGCCTAGTGTACACAGGACTCTGGGTTTGAGCTCTACACTGCACATGCCTGTAATCGTAGCACTGAATCAGTTCAAGGTCACTGGCCATCCTCAGATAGATACACAGTGAGTTTGAGGCCAGCATGGACTATGTCACACTGTCTTGGGAGCAGGGTGGGAGAGTAGAGTCACTGTATAGAAGCCCAGATTGCTGTTGGTGCTTGCTGGGGAGCAGGTCCCCGGAGTGCCAGGAGTCTCAGAGACTGTGCCAATGAAGAGCATTTGGGAAGCTGATGTAATACACCTCCTATCGTGCAAAGATATGGAACTTGGGGCTCTGGGGTTAATGACTCCCTGAGGCTGAAGCAATGAGAGGTAGAAGTAGGACATCAGCCTAGGCCATCTGCTTGCTTCTGCTCAACCTGTGATGTCCCCATCCTCTTCCTTTGCCTGCAGCACCAGCGGGCCCATGATGACCCGGTGGCCCTAAAGTACACCTTCCATGAGGTGATCACAGCTGGCCCTGACGCATCCTCAAAGCTGCGTGCCCTCCAGAACCGATGCCTGGTCCCCGGCTGGTATGCCACTCATATTGAACGCTGGCTCAGCGCCTTTCATGCCAACCAGGTAGATGCCTGCCCTGCCTCTTGGAGAAGGGAGTGGCTTTAATTTAAAGGGACCTGGACAGCCCTGTTGGGGATTGGGGAGGAGGAGGAGCTATGGCTTGGTGGTGGAGGGGGTGAACTCTGGATGCTCAGGGCCCTGTGTTTATAGCCAGGCTATTCTTGCTGCAGTGGGCATGACCCTTTGCCACTGTGAGGGAAGCAAATCCTATAGCCCCTTTTCCTTTTTTTGTCTCTAGATCCTGGTCTTGGATGGCAAACTGCTGCGAACAGAACCTGCCAAAGTGATGGACACAGTGCAGAAATTCCTCGGGGTGACCAGCACGGTTGACTACCATAAAACCTTGGCGTAAGTGTAGCCTTGGCCTTTGCATGAGGCAGTTTCCCTGGCCCAGAGTTGGGCCAGGAAAACAAAGGCTTGAATGACTGGGAGAGACAAGGAGAGTTGATTCACGTTAGTAAGCAAACATGCAAGTCTTCCCTGATGATGACTCTTTAGCAGAAAAGTGAGTGTTAAGATGGCTTGAGCCATCTTAGTAAAGCTTCGTCCTTATGCCTTTCTGGGAGGCAGGCTTGTGCTCAAGCCAGTGTGAGCTACAGACGGCACATATCAGCCAGCATATTCACATAGTGTGTGGGGGGGGGGAGACTCCACATACACTAGGACAAGAGTGTGGCCTTGAGGAGGGAGGGCAGACCACTCACCTACAGGCTTCCAACCTCTTCAGGTTTGACCCAAAGAAAGGATTTTGGTGCCAGCTGCTCGAAGGAGGAAAAACCAAGTGTCTGGGAAAAAGCAAGGGACGGAAATATCCAGAGATGGACCTGGATGTAAGTGGGGGTTCTAGTCCCAGGCCAGTGTGCTGAGTGGGAGGGGTCCCTCTTTGGGGGGATCTTTTCTCTTTACCTTTGAGTATGGCAGTGACTTGGGACCTCTTACACAGCAGTCATTCTCTAGAGAAGGATAGGGGTTGGGCTCTGGTCAGTGTTGCTGTAGTCGAACAAGTGTTCATTAATTCTAGCATGGGTGGCACTGTGGGTGCCATGAATAAAGCATGGCCTCCACACACGAGGAAGTAGAGTCTAAGCAGAGTGCCCACACGTGCACTGGACGTTCTGAGCAAGGGATGTGTTTGTAGACTAGAGGGTAGAGTTAAAGGCCATACCCCAGGATTTAAACCGGTGCAAGAGAGAGATGGGCCACTCTTGCAGAGGAGAACATTGTAAGCACGTTCAGGTCACAGGGTCGCAGATTGACCCTGTTTTGTTTTTCCTTTTTGCCGTTGGCTTTGATGAATGCTCTCTTCTCTCCCGTGGGTTTTGACCTTGGGTATTGTGCTTTGGTGCTCCTCCTACGTGAGCATTTTGTCCGGAGGTTTCTTTATAGGAGAGACAGAGTGTGGTGTTGTGGGAGGCAGTTATACTGGCATGTCACCCCTCACCTCAGCTTTCTTCCCATTGCAGTCCCGAGCCTTCCTAAAGGATTACTACCGGGACCACAACATTGAGCTCTCTAAGCTGCTGTATAAGATGGGCCAGACACTGCCCACCTGGCTGCGGGAAGACCTCCAGAACACCAGGTAGCCTTGGCCACCACAGCCAGCCAGAACGCTTGTGTTAGCAGGGATGTCCTGCCTCACACTGAGCCAGACTGACCTGCCTCGAAGGATGCTGGCCCCAGCCAGCCAGGAGCAACGAGCAATACCCTGCTAAGGCCCACCAGAGCCGGAAGCCCAGGCAGGTCTGCAAGCGCCTCAGAGCATCCACTGCTGGATGTGTGGCTGTGGGACCTCTGTGGGACCAGAGGTCCATTCCGTTCCTTCGCAGCCTCCCTGCCTGGGGAGAGCACTTCCTGTTGGTGGAAGGTCATTTCCTGGTAGGAGGAGTCCTGGAGACTCTCTCCTGTCCCTCACTGTGTTCGGCCAGTCCTGCCCTGTTCTGTGTCATACCACCCCTGCTCCAGCAGGATGTCCCCTCAGTATTAGCTGTCATATTTCTCTGTCCTCCAGACAGTAAGGGAGAGGAGCGCAGCTGGGCCTCTCGCCCAACTAGAGAGAAAGACTGGGCATGTCCCTGAGGGTTTGAGCCAGGCCCCGCCAGGGTTTAGGTAGGCACCCAGATGCACTCATAGATTGAATGTGAGGGTGGCCATCTTGAGAGGACATACGACTCAGTATTTGGGTTATTAGTATCAATCTCATCTCCCCTTTGGGGGAAAGACTCTCTGGTCCCTATTGTATCCACCTAGTGCTCATGGTCTCTTGTTGGCCCTGGGCCACTGCCCTGCCACTGGGCCCAGAGACATGGGCCTTGGCCCTGTCCTGTTCACCTGGATGTGACCTGTGGTGTTTCCTGTGGTAAAGGCTGAGGCGAGTCAGGAGTCTGCCAGTGTTCATACTCCCATGTACATATACTGTCTCCCAGCCACCGCCTCGGCCCGGCAGGCAAGCAGAGTCAGCAGCACTGCTCTCTACTGCTTTGCCTGGCAACCTGTGGCTGAGGGTCCCCAGAGACCCCCCCAACCTCCCAAATACTAAGAAGCTAAAGTATTTTAATATTTTGTGTTTTTTTTTCTTGGTGCCAGAGTTTATACCCTGGGTGCTGGGGTCACACTGTGTTTTATATATATATATATATAATGTGTATATATATATATTATATTTTTTTTTGGTTGGGTTTGTTTTTAATTCAGTCATACACAACGGTGGCAAGCCCTAGCCTCAAAGAATGTCGTATCTTAATGCTAGAGAATGAGGTGGAAGGGAAGGTGAGTGTCTGTGAGCGCCTAGGCCTCAGGGCGATGGCTTAAGGGTCCCTCTGCCCTCTTCTGCGGAGGGAACAGAGATGCACAGATGGAAAGAAGACCAACTCTCCCAGAATAGTCTGGCCTTACAAAGCTGAGTGGCCGTGGGGTGTTTGGGCCACAAGGAAAGGCTGGCCTGGGCTGGGGGCCCTGGGGCCCTGAGCTGGCCTCCCCCTCCCCCATCACATGGTGCTAGGTTAGGGGCTGCCTTGGAGTGGGGTGCCCACAGGGACCTACAGAACTGTCTCTAGTCCCTGCAGACACAGGGTCTTTGGCTGTTTTCTGTTTGGATTCTGTTTCTGTCCACCTTTTCACAATGTGAAGTGACTGAGGTTGGGTTTCCTCTTCTCCTGCAACCCTCACATCCCTTCAACTGCCAGTCCAGTGTCCACCAGCCATCCAGGACATTCTGGCTTCCTGGGCATGGAAGGGTCCCAAGACGATGGGCACAAGGTGGGTCCAGGAATGGGAGGTGGCTTTGGTCAAGGTCACAGAGCTGTTAGAAGCAGGCTCCTGATTCTGAGCCCCATGCTCTTCCAGTACCATACTGCCTCTGAGCCCACCTTGAGGACCCCACTGTGTTCTAGGTTCCTGTCTGTCCCTCAGTCACAGAGCTGTGGTCATTCCAGGACATGGGGACAAACCATTCTTTCCTAGCCAGGTGCCTTCGAGCCTTCCCTTCCAAGACCTGCACTTTTCCTGCTGTGTTCTCTTGTTTCCAGAGCCCATCCATCCTGGGAGCTGGGGTAGTCTTCATTATGAGCTATTCTCTTCTGGAGTTCTCCACTGTGGTGGAGGGTGCGGAATGCTCAGAGGGACCTGCATGCATGGTTTTGGTGTGCAGAGAGCCATATCACATCGTGTTTCTCACTGGGGTCTTGGAACCTGTGGATCTTAGTCCCTACACAGTCCCTCTGAGGCATGCTCAAATGCCCTGCCAGCAAGCTAGAACCAGACTCAGGGTTAGGTCAGAGCGCATGCCCTTAGCCTCACCTCCCACCTGTCAGTGAGGATGGCTCCTGTGTTCTGAAAGCTACTCTCTGTGTGAGACCATGTGAGAGCTGAGTTAGGGTGGTTGGAGTGGCCTTGGTACAGCATGCAGCCCTGTTAGTCTCTGCCTCTGGCCTCTGGTGGAAGCAAGCTGGTTTGAGACCCTGGCAGAGCAGGGAAGAGGTTCTCTCTGGTCCATTTCCTTCTAAAACCCTGGAGGAGATTGCTGCTGTGTCCCTTTCAGTGCTGGGCCCAGACACTGCCACACCTTGTAGATATGGGGTCTTGCTCTCAACTAGAATGTCCACTGACTGACTAAAAACACTTAGACAAACAAAAACAAGTTTGAGGGAAATCACTTGGGTTGATCAGGCCACTCCCTCCTCCCTGTCCCTTCTGCAGTCTCTACCAACAGCCTTTGCCTTGTGGGTGCAGCTCACCTGCAGCTGCCTCATTCATTCCAGGTTCTAGAGCTTTCTATGGGGCAGGCACCTTGGGGAACATAGGGGATGAGGACAAAGCTAAAATGGACCTTTCAAACCCCTATCGATGTATGAGCAGTGGGTGCTTCTGAGTCTGCTCATTTCCAGAGGAGGAAAACTGCTGGCCTGTCTCACCCTAGAGCCCCATAGGTGTGTTAGTGGCAAGAGCAAGCTCAGGACTGTCTCACCGTTGGTGTGTGACTGCCAGTCACCTTTCAGCTAGACTGAAGGAGCATTGGCCAGTTTGTTTCCTCTCTGTCTACACGTACCTGTGTTTTAAGTGTGAGGTGCAGTATCAGGAGACTGCTTATCCCTGGTGTTGCCCTAAGAGGTAGGGCCTTCTACCAGACCAGCCAGTGCCACAGCCAAGACAGTAGTCCCCTCCCACTAACAGCCACTGTCTAGTCTGTACCTAAAGTTGCCCCCAACCTCCCATTATACCTGGTTTTAGTATTGGATCCAGTCAGGGAAAGAACATTGTATTTTTTTTTTCTTTTTTTTTCAGAGCTGGTGACCGAACCCAGGGCCTTGCGCTTGCTAGGCAAGCGCTCTACCACTGAGCTAAATCCCCAACCCCAAGAACATTGTATTTTATTTACAAGTTTCTTTGAAAGCTAAAGAGTTTTCCCTCTGCCCATCAGATTTAAAAAAAAAAAAAAAACCTTTTGTTTTTTTGGTTTTTTTTGTTTTTTCTTTGTTTGAGACAAAGTCTCATTATATAGCCCTGGCTAGCCTGGAATTTGCTATGTAGACCAGGCTAGCCCTGGAACTCATAGAGATCCACTTGACTCTCAAAAGCTGAGATTAAATGTCTGCACTTATAAGGCCCAGTTCAAAATGGTATTTTGTTTGTGTTTTTGAGACATGGTCTCATCATGTAAATCTGCCTGTTCTGGAAAATATTGTGTGAACCAGGCTGGCTTGGAACTCAGAGATCCACCTGCCTCTGCCTCCCGAGCTCTGGGGTGAAATGTGTGTGCCACCTCTTCCATCCCCAAATGGTGTTCTTTTAAGGCCAGAGGGTGTGTTGTCATATAGAAATCCCACATTCCAGGTCTGATGTTTCCTCCTTTAGCCCACCGGCTTTCAAGGGCAATTTTATATTTTGTGCTGATGTGGCATTTCCCTCCTGCCTGTAGTGTGCCTCCTTCCACTGCCACCTGAAGGGAGGGCCGAACCAGCTTGGAGGAGGGGAAGGGGCTCCCCAAAGAAGCAGCATCACATTGGATAGGGGCTGAGGGCTCTGGGTGGGATGGCCTGCTGGACTGACCATGGCAGGCCAGCCAGGCTGGGCACTGAGTTGTCAGAATAATTGTGCACAGCTTAGAGGAGCCGGGCTGCCCCATGCTAAGCATGGCATCTGTCTTTCTCCATCTCTTTCCCTTTCTGTCTTTGTTTTGGTTTCCCTGCTTCTGTTCTGTGGGGTCTTCATTCTCTCGTTGGTCAGTGTGCACTGGAGCAGAGACAAGACCTCAAGCTATGACAGGGAGGGCTTCGACAGAGAAAGGCCTCCTCTGGGCTGAGGTGTGAGAGGACTGGGTACAGTGGGTGGCCACGTCAGTCTTCCTCCATAAAATGAGGAGATGAAGGCTTCAGCTGGGGTTTTCATGTCCACGCAAGACTCGGCTGTGATCTGAGGCTGAGAGTCTGCCCCACCCCTTTTCCCCAGGCCTCCCATGCAGTGCTGGGGTTAGGGTTGTCTGTCTGTGGGCTCTGAGCAGCAGGGCAGTGACTGAGGGCCAGCGGGAAGGCCAGGGGAGACTCCCGGCAATGTTTCACCTAAGAAGCTCCTCCCCTCAGCCTCTTTCCCTGGCCTGGAGGAGGATCCCAGAGGAAAGGGTTTTCTATGACTGAGCTAGCTTTTCTTATGGGCAAGAGGGCTCTTTTTGTAATTTGTGCATGAAATTCATGTTATTTCCTGGGGAGAGAAGAGGGCCAACTGAGTGGGTGGGGGGCACGTGTGGGAAGCAGGCAGAGGGCTCCTTCCCTGCAGGGGTGGGGAGGGGTCGCAGAGGGCATGCTACCCAGCTCACCTGAAGAGGGCTCTTGAACCAGCCGTTTTGGGTTGTGTTAAATGTGGGAACTTTCCTCCATTAATGTACAATCTTGAACTAACTGCTAATAAAATGGGATTCTGTTTGTATGTATGGGTCCTGTTCTTGTGTCTGACCTTCGACTCCAAGGGAAGGTGGAGATAGGAGGTTTGTGCCATGCTGTGAAGACACTGAGGAAGCTTCCTGAGTCACGGAATAGGAAGGCAGCAGAGGCAGGTGTGCTCTAGTTGGAGTGAGAATGAGCACCTCAGCTTATTCTCGTCCATCTGTCTGTCCATCCATTCATCCATCTATCTTATCATCTCTCTGTCTGCCTATCTATCCTCAAACTATTCTGGAATTCTATGATTCTGTGAAATAGAAAAACCTAGCCCATCTGTTTGCAGTGTTCTCAAGAATTGCACAATGCTAACACCTTGGTGAACCAAAGTCCCTCTGACCCTCTAGCCTGACTAGACTGCACTGCACCCCACCCCACCCCACCGCACCACACTACGTTAACCAAGTGTCCCAAGCCTCTGGAAGAGACTTTACAGAAAAGCCTTCGGGTAGTTTTCTAGTGTGGTTTCTTTTGCTTCAATAAACACCATGACCAAAAGCAACCTGGAAGGAAATGGTTTATGTCAGCGCACACCTCACAGCCCATCACTGAGGGAAGCAGAGCAGGGACTTAGGGCAGGAATCTGGAAGCAGGAACTAAAGCAGAGATGATAGAACGGTGCTGCTTCCCGGCTTGCTCAGTTTCCCCAGCACCACCGCCCTAGTAGCAGTACCTACAGCAGGCTATGCCCTTTAGGTCATACAACAAGAAAAGGCTCCACAGGCTGCCTACGGGCCAGTCTGACTGGGACAGTTTCTCAGGTGACTGGCTGTGTCAGGTCGACAAGAGAACTAACATAGCTGACACCCTTTTAAACCGCAACACATAAATACAGCACTATTACATCACAACCTCTTCTTTCTTGGCCCGAAGATACCATGTTAATGTCACCAGAGCATTTAAAAGTTTGGTCTCTTTAAAATATCCAAAGTCTCTCAAAAAAGAGCTTCCCTCTCCTCAAATGACTCTAGCTTGTGTCAAGTTGACAAAAAAAAAAAAAAAAAAAAAAAAAAAAAAAAAAAGTCAGCACAGGTGATGTTTCATAAGAGCAAAGTACCAGGAACACTCCTTGATAGGGAATCCTTATGACGTGACAGTCAAGCGCTGGGACCTGAGTTTAAGCCTCAGAGTTCATGATTGATTGATTGATTGATAATCTGGTTTTGTTGCAATTCCAGTGAGGGGAAGAGACACCCGGGGCTTGCTGACCAGTCGTTCAGGCCTGCCTGGCCATCAGACTAACGAGAGAAGGGCGGCTAACAACACCTGACAGTGTGTCTGGTCTCCACATTTGTGTGCACCTGCATTCACATCTGCACACATGCACACTAATTGCCCCAGTCTCCGAATCTTGGGCGGTTTCTTTGTGACTCATCCATACGGTGTGACCGGTTGTGTAATGAGAGTGTTGGATTATATACACTGGATATACAAATGTGTCCCCCATCAAACCTACTGCCCTGGCCGTTTCCGGAGGAGGGAGAGGGGAGTTAGGAGAGTTAAGGGGCCTTTAGCCTCTGCTGAGACATCGATTGCAGAACCAAAACTCTAGAAGAAGCAGGAAAGGGGGCTCAGGGCAGCTTGCCTTGGAATGGTGCACTGCGGGGGGAGGGGGGGCAGTGCTGCCCCCACCCAGCCCTCAGGTTCCTTCTAGGAAGGGTTTTGAGCAGGCCCAGGATGCTGGTGGAAGCCTTTGTCGTTTGTTCTGAACATCTGCGAAGCCCTCCAGGTTGAGAACCTGACTGACTGCAGGCAAACCAGCTCCCCTTAAGGTTGGTTCCTCTCTCACAGGGGTAGGGTGGGGTGGGTGCCCAGGTGGGGTGATGGTGGTGGGGTTTGGAGTCGTAATCATCAATATTGGAAAGACTGACATCATGCGGCCCCTGATGAAATGCCCTGAGGACCTAGCTTTCTACCTGTGAAATCACCATCCAAGGGGAAGAAACACATCACCATCAAGACCTTTCACCAAGTAACTTGCTGAAATTCCCAACAACAGCAAGGCTAGGAACTGAAGAAGACTGACCTGGCATTCGTTTGCCACAGACAACCCCAGAAACAAACCTGGGCCATTAGATAACCAGCTATGAAGGTCAATTTGTGAATCTGGACTATGCTGTCTAGGGAATAGTGTTCTCTCAAAAATGACACCATGATTTCTGCTGTTATCCTATTTAGGAGTTGGACATTGTCTAGGGTACACACTGAAGCTGGGCCTGGTGACTCATGCCTGTTATACCTGCACCTGAGAGCTTAGGCAGGAGGATTGCCATGAGTTCGAGACCAGCCTTGTCTACATAGTGCACACTGGAATATTTCGGGCTAACAGGAAAGCAAGCTGGATTTTGTTGTGCTTTTGGTACAGTTTAGGATGTGCCCACCAGGGGGCACTCTCAGCCCAGTTTCTCGAAGGTGATCGCTCATCTCCAGACTGGGCTTGTGGTTACTAATGTGAGGTAGCATTACACTAAGGCTGGGGGACATTAAACACGTAGGACAAAGGTGCCCCCGCATGTTGGCCAGGCACTCTATCTGCTCTTGGGAGCTGTCCTCTCAGTATTTGTAACTAGGCCCTGAGATTGATGGTCACACCTGCAGATAGAAAATCTGAAGTCCGCAGATCTTTGATAATGGCCAGTGTGGCTGACAGAAGTCAAAAGTCCCCTCTGTAGTCCTGCCTCCTGGGGCTGAGGCTGGCAAACAGCTCTGGCCTTGGGGACAGAGTGGGACGACTCCCTGTGCTTGACTCTGTTCTCACAGGGCTGGACAGGCAGCCTAGGATGGGCCACCTTAGGACCTTAGAAGAATATATTTTCAGCAAAATAAAACCAGCAAAAGCTTAGCAGGGTGTACTAATGCGCGTCCCCAGAGCACTGCTCCACAGGAAGCCACCACAGCTGGCTTTGTAGATAGATCTTCCCAGAATTATTTTATTCCTGTAAGCAGCCGAGCAAACAAACATTCTCCTGGTTTGTTTTCTTCGTGTCATTCTCTGTTCCTTTTCACAGAGCTCCTAGGCACCAGTGCATGGCAATCCTCTGCCTTGTACGGGGTGGGGGGGGGGGCGGGGAGAGAGGCTCCTGTGTCACGGTGTGTGGAGAAGTTGGAGCCTGCCATTCTGAGCCTTTGCCCCATCCTGGCATCATCCTGTGAAAGATAAGCTGCTAGCATAGCCATCAAAACATTTCAAGAGGATAGATCTGATCTCATATCTGGCCAGATATCAGCCCTGTGGTTTGGAGCAGGCGACTTGGTTCCCCATTTGTAAAATGTGACTTGGGTAACAGAAGCCAAAACAGCCTTCTGGGAGGTGTGAGGCTTCTGAACCTGAAGAGCTCATTGTAGAAGCCAGTTGTTGTGTAGGAAGTGTGCCAGGGTCTTCTCTAGATCCTGGTGTCCAGTCCATACAGCCCATCCCTGAGCCTGAAGCGGCACTGCCACATTGGTCCAGAGGGGCCGTCCTGCACAGAAGCATAGAAACACCATATTTGATGGCTTTTCCCAGAACTCTTGGAATTGAAGGGTTGGTGATCTGGGAGTCTGAGTGATCCTTAGAGTACAGGTGCAGCTGCTGGCTAGCACAGAAATAAAAGGAGGTTGGGAGACCACAGGAACAGCTGCACAGCAACACACCCGAGAGCTTAGGTG
Organism: Rattus norvegicus; assembly: GCF_021556685.1. NCBI lineage: Eukaryota > Metazoa > Chordata > Mammalia > Rodentia > Muridae > Rattus > Rattus norvegicus. Next base: position 56,186,537 of record NC_141551.1, on the reverse strand, counting down.
AAGTGGACAGATTCCTAGAGATGCCCAGAAGCCATGGGCCATCCAGTAGACAGAGTCAGGAGAGAAAAACACTCCCAGCAAGAGCATGGCATACTGGGACACACTCGAGGCAGAGGCAGGGAAATTATCACGAGTTTGAGGCCTACTTGGGCTTAGATAGCAAGCCCTCTCCCTCCAGATCGCTCAACCAGCTGGCCACTGACCAGCCAATCAAATACTTGGTCTTAGCCACAAGGTGGAGAAGTGATTGTTTTGTTTTTTTCTTCTAGACAGACTCTCAAGACTCCAGGCTGTCCTCGAGCTGTCCAGCTGAGGATGACGACCCTGTGATATCCCTGCCTCCACCTCTCAAGCTCTGAGATCACGGTACTAAGGAGTAAACCCAGGGCTTCATGCTACAGGAGCACCAAACTGAGCTACAAGCCTAGCCCATACTCAAACCCAGCAAATGGAAAAACCCTAAAACTTCCCAGCAAGGAAAAGCAGAGTGCTTAAGGAGCCACCACTGTCAGTTCCCCAAGGAAGCATCAACACCGATCCCTTGTGAGCCGCCATGTGGTTGCTGGGCATTGAACTCAGGGAGACCTCTGGAAGAGCAGTCAGTGCTGGGCCATCTTTCCAACCCCCCCCCCCCCCTCAAACTCTTAAAAAGCTGGAAGAGGGAGGAATAGCACTGCCATTCGCATAGGTCAGCACCATTTAATAGTGACTCGTGGGCTGGAATGTAGCTCAGACATTGATACAGAATCCCAATGTGCATAAAGAGTCGTGTACTATCACTGCCAATTTCATTACTTCTCTCCTTCTCCCAACATTATACCATTCCTTCCCTCCCCTCCCTCCTCCCCCTTCTTTCCTCTTCCTCCTCCCCCTTCTTTCCTTCCGTTTATCTCCTGGAGACAGGGTCTGTTCATGCAGCCCAGGTGGACTTTGAACTTGGGATCCTGCCTGAGCCTCCAGAGAACTGAGACAGGAGTGTACCCACCATGGCTAATGCTTTTTGTGTCTGTGGGTTGCTGACACCGGGCACTTCATGTGAATGAAATTCTGTATGATAGGGCTTTTGTGCCTGGTTTCTTTCACTTAGCTTTTTTTTTTTTTTTTTTAGATTTATTTACATGAGTACACCATCACTTTCTTCAGACACACCAGAAGAGGGCATCAGATCCCATTACAGATGGTTGTGAGCCACCATGTGGTTGCTGGGATTTGAACTCAGGACCTCTGGAAGAGCAGTCAGTGCTCTTAACCACTGAGCCATCTCTCCAGCCCAGCTCTTTTTCCTCTTCTTTTCTTTTTTTCTCTTCTCTTCTCTTCTCTTCTCTTCTCTTCTCTTCTCTTCTCTTCTCTTCTCTTCTCTTCTCTTCTCTTCCCTTCCCTTCCCCTTCTCTTCCCCTTCCCTTCCCCTTCCTTCCTTCCTTCCTTCCTTCCTTCCTCTCTCTCTCTCTCTCTCTCTCTCTCTCTCTCTCTCTCTCTCTCTTTCTTTCTTCTTACTCCTTTGTGAGTGTGCATGATGTATGTAAGTGCAGGCACATGGATGCCACAGCATGGATGTGGAGATCAAAGTACGACCTTGTGAAGTTGGTTCTCTGCTTCCTGAGTTCTAGGGATCAGACTCCTGTGGCAAGCACCTTTACCCACTGAGCCATCTTGCCAGCCCCCAGCATGGTGTTTATAAAGTTCAGGTATCTTGTAGCATCTACCGAAACTTCATTTTAATACAGTTTTTAAGATAAAGGGCGTTTTGTTTTTGTTCTTGCTCCTGTTTTTTGCCAGGCATGGTGGCAGCACTCGTAAGCCAGAGGCAGGAGATCTCTGTGATTTTGAGGCCAGCCTGGTCCACACGGAGAGTTCTCAGCTAGCCACAGCTACAGAGTGAGGCCATATCTTTAAAAATGTATGGCTTACATGTACACACATGCATTAACATGTATGTCATGAAGATCAGAGGACAACTTTCTCGAGTTGGCTTTTCCCCTTCCATTTGTAGGTTCCAGGGATCCAACATGGGTCGCCTGGCTTGTCAGCACCTTTACCAGCTCGGCTGGCCATCTTGCTGGCCCGTTTTGATGTAATTTTTTACTTTTTATTGTTTGTTTGTTTGTTTGTTTGTTTATTTATTTATTTATTTATTTATTTATTTATTTGGTTCTTTTTTTTGGAGCTGGGGACCGAACCCAGGGCCTCGTGCTTGCTAGGCAAGCGCTCTACCACTGAGCTAAATCCCCAACCCTACTTTTTATTTTATTTATTTATTTATTTATTTTTTTTTTGGTTCTTTTTTTCAGAGCTGGGGACCGAACCCAGGGCCTTGCGCTTCCTAGGTAAGCGCTCTACCACTGAGCTAAATCCCCAGCCCACTACTTTTTATTTTTTAAAACAGGGTCCTGCTATGTAACTCATGATGGCTTCAGATGGTACCTTATCAAGTATAGATAGGGGTTGCAGGCCTGGACGTTAGCTCTGCCTCCCAGAGCACTGAGATTAAAGGTACATGCCCCCCCACTGCCCAGCTAAAAACTTCATTTCTGAAAATGTTTTTAGCTGGGTGGTGGTGGCACACGCCTGTAATTCCAGCATTTGGGGGGCAGAGGCAGGCAGATCTCTTGAGTTCTAGGACAGCCAGGGATACACAGAGAAACCCTGTCTTGAAAAAAAACAGCCCCACTAGTAGTAGTAGTAGTAGTAGTAGTAGTAGTAGTAGTAGTAGTAATAATAATAATAATAATAATAATAATAATAATAATGATTTTCACTTATTTGTGTGCACGTGTGTGCTCATACATGGATGCCACAGCCCATGTGAGGTCAGAAAAAACTCATAGGAGTCCCCAGTCTGTCCACCATTTGGAACTCTGTGATTGAACTTAATTGTTCAGTTTGGCTGCCAAGTGCCCGGCTCTGTTGCTCCGAAATTCTCACAGACCACAACAAAGAGCATAGGTGGAAATGCCGGTGTGCAGAGAATGGCTTGTCCAGGTGTGACCTCGTTTAAGAAAGTCGTGGCCTAGGGCCATCTAGAAAAGGAGGTTTTGATCTCGGAGGCAGGATTGGAACGTGTCCCTCACTCCCGCCTACACCCGCCCTGTAGGATTCAGAGGGAGGACTGGGAAGGTCCCATGACCAGCCGTAGAGGAGGGCGGATGTCTGCAGGCGTGCCAGGGGAGGTTTGGGACGGGCTCCGCTGCTGGAGCCCAGGTCAACTGCTGTGATGTGGGCAGGAGGTGGGGCTCCTGCCGTACCCTGGGCCAGAGCGAGGACCGACTTGGACAATCCCCGGCCTGTTCCCTGCACGAATCTTTCTACCCTTCAGGGCACTTTTTCTGGAATGGCTTCTGTGTGGGTTTGTGCTCTCGTTGGTGCTGTTTGACTTCACTGCCAGGGCTGGAGTGCAGAGTCTTGTGCTTCTGGGTGAACATTGTGTCTTTGACTCTACCTGGGCCCCTAGCTGCCCCTGCTCTGAGAGCCTTTGTACCTGCTCTTGGGCTGAGCAGCTGAGAAGCTTCCAGCCCCTGGCACGGAACTCAGGATGTTGAGATAGGGGAGGCAGTGTGAGCTATCTGTGTGCGTGTGGGGGGTTGAGGGTATCCTGGAACCCTAACTACCTATGAGGACTCCCCGAACATGGGGTGACGTCCAGCTGCCTGACAGTGACTGCCTGACAGTGGTCAGATGGTTTGACTTGGGCAGGAATCGTGGGTCGCCCTCTATCCCACAAGCCATCCACAGAGCAGAGGTTCCCAAATGCCCACCAGGCCAGATGGCTCGCATCAGGCAACTGGTACACAGTCAGAAACTCAGGTCCTGCTGGCCTGGCTCAGATTTTCCTGGTCGCATGCAAGCCAGTTAGGCTTCACCTCGCTCCCCGGGGATTCTGTTGTGTAGGCAGGATTAGAGCTCCAGGACTGGCGAATCTTGGACATTTTAGCCCAGAGTGCTTGATGAGCCTCCCCACAAGAGTCTTAGGAGCTCCTTAACCCGCAGATTTCCCCTTTACCTGCCACTAGAGCTTTGGAGGCTTCATCTGCCTGTCACTCAGGCCTTCTAGCTCCCTTCCTACAGGAAGTCCCCCTGGCTTGTCTTTGCATGCTCTCCCATTGAAGATACCCACAGATGCTTCTATCAACATTAAAAGATGTACCAGCAAGCAGGGTGTGATGCTGCATGCCTGTAATTGCAGTACCTCCTTCAAAGGTGGAGGCAGGAAGGCCGGGACTTAGGACCAACGTACATCAGATATTGTCTCCAAAAAGAAAATTAGTTTATTATAGCATACATTTATGTTACCAATTTGTTATGTATACCTAGTATAGTATAGACAAATTGTGAGAATTTATGCCTGGGCATTGACTTGTGAATTATTTATAAAGTACTAGAACTCATGTCCAGTTAGTTTGTTACTGCCTTTCTTCCCCAATTTATACATAGGTAATGCACCTTAAATGGCTGAGAATCTTTGGCCTCCATGTTCTTACTCTCTTGAATGTGATTTCACCCTGTGCAGCTCTCCCAGCAAGTCTGTAACTCTGGGTAGTTCATGGTCTAAGGAAGAATCAGAGGGCATTCCTTGTGGCCAGCCAGTCCCCTCCGGTCCCAGTGTGAATGAGGGCCAGGGCCCATCTGCACAGCTGGAGTCATTTACCCAGATGTTTATGGGCCTCTGCCTGTGGTGTTTATAGTTCTGTCTTTGGATCTGCTTTGAGTCTCCAGTAATTGGAACAGTTCCCCAGGAGGTGATGTGGGGTGGTGGGCGCCCACTGGATAGGAACCCAAGCCCTGGCTTCTGCCTTGTCTGGTTCCAACACAGACTTCAGATCTTTTATGAAGGACTTGGGAAGGGCAGCAAGATGGCGCAAATTAGAAGCAGGTGTGAACGTCTGTGTGGGGATGGGAACAGCGGCAGCGTCAAGGCAAAGCCTGGGAGTACAGTCTGAGTGCTTTTAGCACAGCCAAAAACTTCGAGCCAAATCGTTCCCTTAAGGGATACGCATGCTCACATATGTACATGTTAATCCCCAAAGTTATAAATATCCATGTGGACGATGCAGAACATACAGGCGATTTAGCCAGTGCCGACGTCCTGGTTCCACATCCCTAAAATGACCACCGTTCACCTTTCAGTGTTTGGCAGAGAATTGTTTTTGTAACAACTACTATAGTTTTTTAAATAAAGCTTTAAAAAGATTGTTTATTATTATTTATTTCTCCGTGTGTGTGTGTAGCCATACATCTCTGCTGGTGCCTGAGGAGGCCAGAAAAAGGCATTGGATCCCATGGCGCTGGAGTTATAGGGATAGAACTCAGGTTGTCAGGCACGGTAGCAAGGGTCTTTACCTGCTGAGCCTTCTCACTGGCCAGCTCTACTGTACTTCGCAAGCTTTCTTTTAATCAGAATATTTATCAAAGTCTTTACGTGATATTAAATATTTTTCTGCTACATCAAATTATGTTATTCTCATTCCATTGTAACACAAGCTCGTAAAAGAACTACACCAATTCTCAAACTAAAGCATAAAGGGGGCAGGAAAGATGTCTCATTGGTAAAGTGCTTGCTACATAGCATGAAGACCTGTTCTGATCCCCAGCACCCATGTAGAAGCTGGGCATGGCTCTATGACCTGGAATCCCAGGGGAAACAGAGGGGTTCCTGGGGTTCCAGCCAACCAGCTCCACTGAATGGGTGATTCCCAGAATTAGTGAGCAACTGTGTACCACAAAGAAACACAAAGAAGCGGAGAGTGACTGAGGAAGACACCTGTTTTCAACCTTTAGTCACACACACACACACACACACACACACACACACACACACACACACACACACACACATTCACATGCAGTCACATACGCGTGCACATCCCAAAACGCACACTTTATACAGGTGACACACATTCACTGCAGATCATTCTGGAAGTCCAAGCACACAAACGAGATAAAAGTGACCCAGCAGTGGGATCAAGCCCTGCTCACGGTGCTGTGCAAATTGGGTTAGTCTAGGCTTCCCACGGTGTTCAGGGTGGCTGATGTACAGGCACCAGCAGATACCAGCACTCTCCCCATTTTGTGGTCTCCTAACTTTTATGACTGCTAGATCTCCCACAGTCCCTGGGCTTGAGGTGGCAGATCTGCCTGTGACCCCTAGCGCCTCTGCAAGCCCCTTTCACCCCTGTCTCACCCCTGTCTTTATCCTCTGCTTTCTTTACAGAGTTGCCTGGAGCCAGCTCTTCCCAAGAATTTTATATTCAGCCCTGGTCCCTGAGATACATTTCCACCATCTCTTGGTGTCATGTAACCTCCCCTCTGTGGGATTAGGTTTTGTGAAGGCACCAGACTTTAACCATTGATTATGTGGGTTACTTTAGATTGTTTTGGATTGTAAACAAAAGCATGCTGAACATTCTTGTGGTCAAGCCCTTGAGCGTGTCCACACCAGAGAAACTTTCCTTCCTGGCTGACCAATCGTATCAAGAGCCAAGCAGGCTGAGGGTAACTCTGGGCCCCTGGAGAGCTGTATATGCCCCATTCTTACAGGAGTACCACGACTAGAGGGATGTCCCAAGCCATGTAGAAGAGAGTGACACATTTAAACGGCTTCGCACTGAGCTTGGAGACCTCTGAGAGCCTAAGAGCTAGCTGGCACTCAAAAGACACGAGCCTGTCACCTATAGCTTGGCTGCGGCTGGGTCAGAATAGGTACAAGGGAAGCCAGTCCGTAAAGATGGGTGTCTTCTCTCTGCTGGCTAGAACAGTTCCTTCGTCTGCAGAAATGGATTCTGAATTCGGGGTAACTCCCTGAAGCCCTGGGCTCTGCTACCAGAAAGAGAAACCTGTGGGGCACAGAGGGGCCTCACCCAGTCAGACCTTGAGTATCACAGTGCATGGGATGCCTGGCTGGGCCTCGAAGGACGGTTAGCAGGGGTGGAGGAGGAGCTAGTGGGGCCCTCTGAGCCAGGGTGGAGGTGTGACTGGCCTCACAGTTAGGCAGTTAGGCAGCACAGTGGTAATTTCGGGAAGACAGAGCAGGGAGTGAGGAGCCTGTGGGGTGTGAGGGGAATGGAGCCTGTATTTTCTCCCCCGACTCTGGTCCAGTGAGGAGTCATCAGTGTGATTTGAGCCTTCCAGAGCCTTTCCCTCCCATCTCCCCACTCCTGTCCATCTCAGGTACCTAGGATCCCTTTCTCTACGGGCTGTGGGGTGCTGGGTGAGGTGGGATGAAAGATACAAATCCGTGGCCCTCGGCCTTGACATGGGAGGTCCTGTGCACAGAGTGGAGACTGGGCGGGGTGATTGGGAGTAAAACAGCCTGTCCTTGGAGGCCCACAGAAAAGGCATCCTCAGCTTCTCTGAAGAACCCCCCCCCGGGAGGAGGTGGGGGTTGAGAGGGGGGACTTGATGCTCCCTGACAGGTTGGGGTGGTCTGTAGCCCTCTTTCAGTGAATGGCCAGGTTACTTACCTTTTCCTGCTTTGTCAGATACAAGAAGGGCCAAGGGTCAAGATGATCTCGCCATAACGTGGGTCTTAGCTCAGCATCTGCTGACGTGGTAAAATATCATGACCAAATCCAGCACCCAGAGGAAATTCTGCTTACATCCTCCAGTTTATTTCACTTACGTATCCCAGGTCACAGTGCATTGAGAGAAGCCAAGGCAGGACCTCAAGACAGGAACCTGGCAGCAGGAACTGAAGCAGAGACGGAGAGGAAGGATCGGAGGGATACTCCTTACCCACTCGATCCCCAGTTTGCTATGTTTGCTTTCTTGTACAGCCCAGGACTACCAGCCTAGGGGTGGCACTGCCCACAGTGGGCTGGGCCCTCCCGAATCAGTCATTAATCAGGAAAATGCCCCACAGGCTTGAGAAGCCAATCTGATGGAGGCATTTTCTTAAGTGAAGTCCCCCTTCCCAGGTCACCCCAGCTGTGTCAAGTGGACAAAAGAGAACCGGAAGAGTGTGGGTGAAGAGTGCCACACCCAGCAGTGTTCGTGAACGACGGATGACCGTGTTCCTGTCATCTAAGCTCTGGCTGCAGCAGAGGAGGGTAGCTGGTTTGTCACTGTCCGGGAGGTCTCTTCTGACTAGGCTCAGGTGAATTCCTTTGGAAGTGAGCAGAGAGCCTCAGGGGAAGGGGCCCTGGAGCCAATGAACCACAGATGTAACGGGAACCCTTTACCTACTTCAACTTTCTGACCTTGCTCGAAGCACACTACCCTTAGTTACTCACTTTTGTGGGTCCCCTGTCCCTGCCCTCCAACAGGTTGGGCTGAACATACCAAGTGCTTGCTGTGTACCAAGTGCTACTTCTCAGAGTCCTCCCTGCCCTGCCGGGAGCTCTCTTCTTCTATGCCAGGGTGGGGCTGAGGCTCAGAGGTTTCCTCAGCTGCCTAGACACTGACTGTGGGTGGCAGGGCTGGAACTTCACCCCTCTGTGTGAACACAGGCCCTGGCTCGTCCCTGTTGTGCTGTACTGTGGCATTGCCCCAATCCCCCTCCCCAGCTGAGGTCTCCTTGCACCCCACCCTCCCTGAGGCTGCCTACCTGGCCTGCCCCGCCTTGGAGGTGAGCCCTGTGGCCCTTGCACAAGGCACCATTCATTCAGTCAGGCTACTGATTAAAACCATGTGTGGTGTGGCTGGCCCTGCTGGCGGCAGCTCCGGAAACCAGGCCTGGCCTGGGGCCTGTGGCTCTAAGGGCTGGGGGAAGGGGCCGGTGACCCATAGGCCTATGAGGCTGAGCGCACTGGAACAGGACTGGAACTCTTACCCCAACTCGACACATTCCCAAAGTACTCTGAGCCGGGCTCTGGGGTTCAGGCTGGGTTGTGGGAGACAAAGGTTCCTCTCCAGGTGAAGGTGGAGACCTTGGTTCAGAATACTTCAGGTCCTTGCAGGGGTCTTCCCAAAGATGTCTGAAAAAGGCAGACTGTGGGCAGGCTTTGGTTCCCAGGGATGGGTGTGTATGTGTGTGCTGAGATCTCCACACAGCACCCCTGGATCCCTTGACCTCAGGATGCCTTCGGAACTTTAAAGGGTATTTTGATGCAGTGGTTGTTACCATGGGCTCTGGGTGCACAGGGATCTGGCCTTGTCTCTGGTTGGTTTGCTCCAGACTGTTTTACAGGAGGAAAACTGCTCATCTTCTTTGAGCCCTCTCTCAGCCCTCACCTGCCTGTGAACTGCACAAAGGAGCTGCACTGGCTGAGAGAGAGGAAGGCTGGATGGATGCTTGTAGCTCCGCTCTACTGATGTGCCAGCCCTAATCCTCAGACCTCAGCCCTGACCCATGTGTTGTGTCAGAGAGCTCAGAGGTACGGAGTGTGTGGCCTCTGGGTTGTTTGGGGGCAGAAGATGTGATCTGTGGGGGATAAGTGGGGGAGTGGTGTAAGGTGTAGCTGAATTAGCCAAGAACAGAGTGAGACATTGTTCACAGAGCCACTTCCCCAGGCGCTGAGGCCTGCACCGGAAAGGGTGGGTGGTTACGCCAGACCACAGCCTTCCCTGACCACAGGCCTGGCTGCACTGAGACCCTTCCAGTCGAATGCTTTGCCTCAGAAGTTGCTCTGGCTTCCTGGGCGTGCAGATACTACTAAGTGACCTCCCACCTCTGCAGCTGAGGAGAGGTCCGCAAAGTGATTTTGGATCCCGACCAAGCGGGATCAGCACCTTCCTTGGATAGGACTAGCCTACAGTAGGACTACTCTGGAACAAGGGATCCTGTATGCTACATCGTGCTCCCAAGCTAGGCCCTTCAGTGTCAAATCCAGCAGAGGGGTGCCCTTCCTTATCCAGGGCAAGGCCAAGGCTGGGAGGAAGGCAATGATGTGTCATCCAGGGGAGGGATTTTGTGTGGTGTTTTCCTGTGATGAGCTGTTGAGGCGAGGTGGAAGGCAGATGGCTCTGGTGAGGCAGGAACAGGCATGAACAGGACTCCTTCTCCCTGCTGAGTAACCAGGGTGGCCACCTACCCTTCGCAAGACTCCATATCCCTCTAAAGCCAGCAAGAGCATCCTGCCACAGAGGGCGGTGAGATTAGAAAATGAGTCAGGGGCCCTGGTTCTTAGCCAGCTCTCCTCTTAAATAGCTGTGTGATCCTGGACAACTCAGATTCTTCTAGAACCTTCCTTGTGGGGTTGTTAGGAAAACGGATCGGTTGCTATGGGGTTGGCACCATGTTCACACGTGGTCTGTTTCTGGCCCTGGTATTGGGTCAGACACGGACACCAATGTTGGCCTGAGGGCACGTTTGTGGATGAGATTGAAATTCAGAATGAGTTTGCACTAGGTAAGAGACGATCCCACAAGATAGGCATGGCCCTGTCTTCATCTCTGTGCAAAGCTGAGGTTTCCTTCAAGAAGCCAGTCTGCTTGTGCATGCCAGGCTGCCAGCACTACACCCAGCTGTCCTAGTTTGCCCTTCCGGAGGGCCTATCCCTCTGGGTTAGGTGGGCTTCTCCAGAGACAGAACCAGCAGGATGTGCCTATGAGCATCTATGTAGACGTGTGAGTGTGTCTGTGCGTGTTTACGTATTTGTATACATAAAGTATTATATAAATAATATTTGCTTACTATTATTTAGTACACAGAGAACTGGCTCCTGACCATTCAGATCAGCAAGCTGGAAACCGAGAAAGACAATGTTTTAGCTCAAATCTGAAGGTACGAGGAAGCAGATAACACAGTTCCGAGGCAGCAGGCAGGAAGCACTCTCCTTCCCTCCTGGGATGCTTTTTCAACTCTTCTTACATCTGACTGGTTGGATGAACTGCCGCCCATCCCCCAGCCTCCCACCCTAACCCTCCATGGTGAGACCATGTGCTTTACAGTCTTCCCATTGGTTCAAGTGTGAATCCCATCCAACGACTGCCTTATGTAAAAGAACAGTGTTTAAAAAAATATCCAGGCACTCCTTAGCCCAGTCAAGTTGGCCCATAAAATTAACCATTACAGGGTTGGGGATTTAGCTCAGTGGTAGAGCACTTGCCTAGCAAGTGCAAGGCCCTGGGTTCGGTCCCCAGCTCCGGAAAAAAAAATTAACCATCACACTTGTGGATTTCAGACTCACCTAGCATAATGGTTGGTTTTGTCAACTCGGGGTTAACCTAGACCTACTGTGGAAGAGGGGATGGTGGTTGAGAAAATGCCTCCATAGCATTGCCCTCAGATAAGTTTATAAGGTGTTTTCTTGATTAATGATTGATGTGGATGAGCCTTACCCACTGTGGACTGTGTTACCCCTGGGTAGGTGGTCTGGAATGGTGTCAGAAAGTAGGCTGAGTAAGCAGCATCCCCGCATGACTTCCAGGTCCCTACCTTGACTTCCTACGATGACGGACTGATGGATCGCAGTTTGAAAGTGTCGGTGAATTGATCCCTTTCTTCCCTGAGATGCTTTGGGCCATAGGTCTTCCTTGTATCATAAATAATAAATCCTTTCTTATATATGCAAATGCACACACACACAGACACAGACACAGACACACACACACACACACACACACACACACACACACACACACACAAACACAGACACACTAAGACATGTACAAGCCTGCTGGTTCTATCTCTGGAGAAGCCAACCTAACCCAGAGGGATAGGCCCTCAGGAAGGGCAGACTGGGACAGCTGGGTGTAGGACTGGTGGAAGCTGGCACGCACAAACAAACTGGCTTCTTGAAGGAAACCTCAGCTTTACACAGAGATGCAGATAAGCCCCATGGGTTTGCATACAGCACACCATTTGGGAAACCCAAAGAGGCCCGTCTCATGAGGAACATAAGTCCTGGCAAGTTTCCCCACAGCTCCAAAGGGGTCCAAACAGCAACTTAACCCCCTCTGGGATGCTACAACCAGACTCACTACAAGCAGGTAGGCTTCTCTGGGTACCACATGTGCAAAAGAGGAACCAGCCACTCAGCTCCATTGCATGCAAGCCTTCTACTAAACACTTTACCGCAAAGCCAGCTCTGTCCTCACAATAGCCCTCTGAGGTCGCTATTGTTTTTCCTCACTTCACAGAAGGACAAAGTTACAAGGAATCTTAAAAGCCCATAGCCAGGAAGTGGACAACTGTAAACTCCATCTGAACCGGGTTGCGCAACTGTGGGCCTGCCGCTTGTAGAGTGTGGAGGAGGATTTGAGGGCCAGTGTGGGTTCTGTCTAGATTTTCCCTCTTTACAAGATGAGGTATGGGCCACTGAGGGATGTAGCCCAGGGGTGGAGCACTTGATCAGCATGTACGAGGTCCTAGGTTCAATCCCTGCTAGGGGTAATAAAGAAAGATTAAATGTGGGCTTACCTGAGCTTGGATCTCAGTTTGAATTCCAGCTTTGACTCTCTTTTTGAAAAGACTTGTTTTTTTTTTTTTTTTATCTGTAATTATATGTGTTTATATGAATCGGTCTGTGTTTGGGAACATGCATGTAGTACAGACAGCTGAGCAGGCCAGGGACAACTGAGATGGATTCACAGACAGTTGTGAGCTCCCTACTGTGGGTGCTCAGCCGAATGGAACCTGGGTGGTCTGCAAGAGCAGCATATACTTTTAACTGCTGAGCCATCTCTCCAGCCCAGCTTTGACATTTGAATATCTGCTTTATCTGTGTGTTCTGAGTACAGGGGAGTATCTGACAAATATCAGTCATCATGTGTCCTTCCCAGGTCACCACTTCCTGTCTTAGGAGTATCTTAAAACTAATTAAAAAAAAAAAACAAAACGCTTTTTAAATGACTTGCTTTTCTTTCAGATGTTGCAGCTATGTAAGTGTGTGTAGAATGTGCTCTACATGCAGGCCTGGTGCTCCCAGGGCCAGAAGAGAGCGTCTGGACTTATGGATGATGATGAGCTGCCAGGTGGGTGCTGGGAACAGAAGTAGATCCTTTCCAGGAGCCCCCAGGGCAAGTACCTGACCAGCAAGCTCCGAGGATCTGCCCGTCTTCCATCTCGCCATTGCTGGGATTACAAGCAAGTACCACCACACCTGGTTGTTCTATGGGTTCTGGGGAATCGGGTCATGGTTATAAGGACAGCACTTCTGGGTGGTGGTGGCACGTGCCTTTTGTTCAAGCATGGGCAGATCTCTATGAGTTCTGGTCTATGGAGTGAGTTCTGGGACAAGCCATGGCAACCCAAATAAACCCAGTCTCAAAAACAAAAACAAAAACAAAACAAAAGCAAAAGCAAAAACAAAAGGCCAGCGTTTCATTGACTGGGCCATCTCCTTCATCCTGTTTGTTTCTTTGTTATTGTGGAGTCCTGGTTTGGACTTCCCCATGGAGATCAGCCTGCCTTTAGACTCTAGGAATCCCCCTGCCTCTGTCTCCTAGGTGTCTGAATTACAGGCATGCATGGTCATTTAATGTCACTTCCTTTCTTTGTCACCCACTGTGAAATGCGCCCCTCTCTTCTACTACCTTCCCTCATCCTGGCTGGGTAGGGTCAGGGGAGAAACATCTGAAACCAAAGAAAATGAGTGGGAAGAAGTTGGGCAGGAAGAAAGGGACAAAGAGCAGGCTGTCCATGCTTAACGCCCTTTCTCCTCATGGCATTCTAGAGGTTCTGCTCGGTGATGAAGCAACGAGGGGAAAAAAGGCCATTCAGATCAGAAGGGAGCTATCTTTGTACCGGAAGTATGTGATTAACACCTTTTTTATTTTGGAAATGTTGAGGAATGATTGTGTACCCAAGATTGTATATGTGCCGAGCAAGTGCTAGACCACTGAGCTACATCCCTTGTTCTGACATGATCTTGTATAGAAAGCCACTGAACAGCTGGAGTTATTAAGTTCAACCAGAGTGTCGAGACGGCTGTAGGAACACGCGCCTGGCAGACCTGATGACCTGAGTTGGATCCCTGGAACCGGGGTTAAAAAGCAGGATGCTGAGGCTTGAGCCTATAATCACAGAGCTCTGTGGCGAGATGGGAGACAGACAGAAAGATTGACTAGAAGTGCAGCTTCGTAATGCAGTGCAGAAAGCAAAAAACCCTACCTCAAACACAAGGTGGGGAGAGAACCAACTCCCCAAAAGGTGTCCTCTGATCGTTCTGATCTCTGCATACATACCATGGCAACCATGTACCCACAGTCTCATATTCTCTCCCTGTCTCTCTCCCTGTCTCTCTCTGTCTCTCTCTCTCCTCTCTCTCTCTCTCTCTCTCCTCTCTCTCTCTCTCTCTTTCTCTCTCTCTCTCTCTCTCTCCCCCCCTCCCCTCTCCTCTCTTCTCTCTCCGTCAAGTAAATAGATAAATCTTCAAAAGATTAAGTTTAAGTTTAAGAGGTGGTGGTGCACATCTTTAATCCCAGCACTCAGGAGGCAGAGGTAGGTGGATCTGAGTTCAAGGCCAGCCTGGTCTACAGAGCTTGTTCCAGGATAGCCTGGGCTACACAGAGAAACCTTGTCTAGAAAAAAAAACACAAAAATAAATTTAACAAGTTCATATGATACAAGATAAATGCAGAAAATATGGATTGCCTCTTCTGTATAGTCACAGAGAATCATCCAAGATTATAAAAACAATTGCACTCACCATGGAATTAAAGAAGAGCAGACACATAGACATAATTTAACCGAAGAAGCCCCAAACTTACAAAGCTATAAAGCTTTGGAAAGAAATACCTAAATAGGTGGAAAATACCATCTGTTCATGGGCTGGAAGACACATTACCGCAGTTAAAATGACAGTGCTTCCCAAACCAGTGACCTAGTGTTTCTGAGCTGAGTTTCTCATCTTTTAACAGACAGTGAGAGGATGTTCAGCTCGTGAACGTGGACATGCAAGATGCCTATGTGAAGTGTTTAACAGAGCTGGCCCCTGGGGCGAGCATGGGGTGGGGTAGGGAAGCATGGTCAGGACGTGCAAGTAAGCATTAGGGTCCCATGCTCTCCCAGGTCCCCCAAGGGAAGGCGGAGCCTGATGGAACTTAGGTTTGCAGATTGGGTTTGGCAGAGCTTCGTGGGCTGATAATAAATGAACAGGAAAGGAGAGTCTATTACATAGGAATGTCTAGGGAGGGGGTGGGAAAGGAGTCGGCTTCCCTTCCAGCACCAGCCGGCTCTGCAGCCTTGATTGATGTGCCTTACACCACGGCAGCCTCCAGGCCTGGTGGAAGGAAGCCCCTTGCTCACCCCTCCTGGAACAAGGCCAGCAGCCAGATGTTCCCAGCCTTTGGGGGAACTAAGGTGGGGGTAGGGCAAGCCAGCAGACTGCCAAAGAGCAGCTGCCCAGATGCTGGGAGTCTCTATCTTTTCCACGACTGGGCTCAGGGAGCTCCGGTTCTGTATCTGGTTTGGGTCAGCTGCTATGTCATCCCGGAGATGGTAGCCATTACTCACCCTGTTCTGGTCAAGGTACACAGCTAACCAGGAAAGAGCTCTAGGCACCAGAGAGAAGCATCTGACAGCTCAAAATCATTGAGTTGTTCTGGACAAAGCCTCAGGGCTATGATCAAGGGCTGACACAGCTGAGGCCCCTGGATTTGTTAGTTGGAGTTTGAATCTCCAGGCCTGATTCCAGGATGTTGAGAGAAGCCTCTGCCAAGAGGTACCAAGGGATACCAGAGTGTGTGGGTCCATGAACTCCTCTCAAGCATGGTGATCCATCTCTGGGTGTTCCTGTGATTTTTAGTATTAAACAAGTAATAACTGTAAGAAAACATATGTGTACACACACACACAGACACACATACACGGGGAGCAGACACACACACACAGAGACAGAGACAGAGAGACACACAGAGACACACAGAGAGAGACAGAGAGAGAAAGACACAGAGAGAGAGAGAGAGAGAGAGAGAGAGAGAGAACACTAAGTATAACCCTCAGTTATCACACCCCTGAGGATAAAGTGCAGCAGTAAGACACTTGCCTAGTGTTTTTGAAGCCTCAGTTTCCAGTAAAACCAACTAAAAAGGAAATTTCAGGGCTGGAGATGTGGCTTTGTAGGTATAGTGATTGTCTAGAACTTTTAGAGTCCCCAACACCACATAAACTAGATGTAGTGGCCCATATCTGTAACCACAAGGTTTGGGAAACAGGAAAACCAGTGTCACCCTTAGCTACCAGGTAAGTCCAAGGCCAAGACGCGCTGTGTAAAATAATGCACAGCAACACGCCAGCACAAGTTCTTTTTTTTTTTTTTCTTGGTTCTTTTTTTCAGAGCTGGGGACCAAACCCAGGGCCTTGCGCTTCCTAGGCAAGCGCTCTACCACTGAGCTAAATCCCCAACCCCAGCACAAGTTCTTATATTCAGGTTCATGCTTGCAATATTTAGGTGTGCATTAAAAGAATCCAAAAACAAAACCAGGTTCGTGGTTGCTGCCCATCCTCGTGAACTTCCTGTCTACTCCACAGTATGCTTTGAACTTCTGCTGGTGTGAGGAGATGCAAATCTGCATTGCTCTGTTCAGGGGTTTTCTGTGTGTGCCTTCAAAACCATGTAGACAGGCAGCACGGCCTCGAGCACACGTCTTGGAACATACCTGCGTTGCTTCATTATGGTAAATTCCACGAAGCAAAACTGCCAAACCAGGGGAGCTTACGTGTTCAGCCTACCATCCTCAGTTCTGGGGCTTCAGAGTTCAATGCCCACCACATCCCAGTTCCAGCTCTGGAGGAGTGTGACTGGTGGCTGAGGAGGCAAAAACCTACCTGGGGCTGGGGGAGGCCCAGAAACACTTGCCCCCCACTGGTCTTCAGGAGCCCAAAGGGTGGGGAAGTTCTGGGCACTGAAGACACCATGAGTCATTTTGGTTTACATTCCCTATTGGGACCTGGGCCCTGATGTCTCTGTTCTCTTTAGTTCACACAGTCTGAATGATGGGGTTTTCTTGACAATCTGGCCTGGACTGCAGGGGACTCCATAAGCATTCAGGACTACGGTGGGCACAAGGCAAAAATGTTCCTACCTCAGATACTTGCCTTGGGCACGGGCTTGTGCAGATTCCTGCCACAGACCCAGGAAGACCTGGCCAAGGTGAGAGCTACCCAGCTTAGCCCAGGAGTGGGCGACCAAGGAAGAACTGGATGCCCCTCTTGGGGACATGGATATGTGACAAAGCAGCATGAGCTGTGTCACTTAGAGGAGGTTAGAGGTGGGATTTGAACTAGGGGATGATGGTTCAAGCCTCCTTGGAACTCAAGGATCCTAAAGAACTTGCAGAACCAGGACCTCCATGATGACATTTGCCCGAACACACTGCTTTATTAGCACACAAATCAACCATTGTCAGCAACTTCTCTGCCACACAAGCGCGCGCGCGCGCACACACACACACACACACACACACACACACACGCGCGCGCGCGCGCGCGCGCACTTCCATTGTCTCATTGCGCACGTCACTACACTCAGACACACAATGAGAATGACACTTTGAGTAGCAAATTCCGTGATTTATTGCGCCTGTGCTGAGTGCCAGCACTGGACCTTCCTAGGCTTTGTTTGCCCCTCCCATTGTTAGCTCTATGGCACAAAGGGGGTGACCTCACTTGACTAAGGTCACAGAGGTGTGGAACAAGGGCACCCCACCCTGTATACACACTGCCTCTCGTCCACTCAGACACACCCCACCCGCTCTGGTCTCTTTACTTACCTCCTTCCTGTCCAGCCCAGGCTGAGTGCTTGCCACCTCACTCCTCGAACTCCCCAACCCCACCCCCAGGCCTCACCCAGCCCTTGGTACACAGCTGAACAGACCTGGCTTGTCCACGTCCAGGCAGCTGGAGACATAGTAAATCCAGGCTATAAACTACCTTCTTAGTTTCTTGTGTAGACACAGAGTTTATAGAAGTCCCCACCTCCCCCACTCCTTTCCCAGTTCTGAACTTAAGTGGAAGGAGGCAGAGGCCACTGCCTCAGGCTACGGAGTTCTTTTTCTTCCCTATTCCTTCTCCCCTGTCCTCTTTTGCCCTCTCAAGCCAACCTCAAGGACCTATCATCTGTGTGCCTGGAGCTAGGCTTGGCACTGTGCTATGGATGGGAACGCAATCTCCTGACCCCAGGAACCCAGTATCTCACCCAATCATAAGAGGCACAGGAGGAAGAGGTTTGCTCAAGGTCACAAAGGGACTGAGTGACACAGCCAGACAAAAAAGGGAAAACTCCCTCTGCCCAGTTTAGTGCTCTTATCTGGGAGCTCAGCCAGAGACCCAGTGACCCAAAGTGCCATATGCTGCCCTCCGGATTCAAGGCTGAGCCACTGAAGGCTGAGTCTGAAGCAGCCCTGACTAACCAGGGCTCCAAAGACTCAGACACATTGTATGCATTTTCTTGCTCGCCAAAACTCAACAAGCAGGCGCTACACAGTTATTCTTTTCTGCTGCTTTGTAGTTATAGAAGGTTCACAGCCAACCACTGGGGCCCGAGTCTGTTCTCCTAAACCCAAACCCTCCATCTAAGCTGGACTACTCTGTTTGAGGAGGGCTTTGGCAAGTAGCTGGGAGTGAGCAGAACTTGGTGGAGATGGGAGGAGAGGGGAACCTCCCGGATTGTGCAGATTGTTTGAGCAGATACAGAGACATAGAAAAATGCCTGGGGAATTCTGGTACTGGTTGGGACCGGGCAGCCCAGACGAGCTCTTGGCACTCCCAAATCACAGCCTTCTCAAAAGAGATCCCAGCAAGTCAGTCTAGTTCCGTGTCCCCAGTTCTGGAAGCTCATTAGATTCTGCCAGCGGTGGCCTCAGAGGCTCTGAGCTGGGCAAAGGTCTCTTTGGCATCATAAACCAGCCCACATGGAAGGAGGAGCCATGGGAGCTCCCATGGCTGTGCCAGTCTCAGAGAAGGACATTGCCAGGGATGGGCTAATATACCAGACTCAAGGTCCTTGACACAGGTGAGCATCAAGGACTTTGGCATGTGTGATGGTGACTGGGCAGTGCTCCAGGCCTGCAGAGGTGAGTTTAGGCAAGATTGCCTTGGCCTCGGTGGGCTGAGGGGCTTGTTGCCTGGAAAATGGGATGGGAGGAAGGAAATCCCAGCATTACCAGTTGTATTTGTAGAGTGGAGCCTGGGAGACGAGTACTATGATGTGCTCACTTAAATCCCCAAAGCACAGAGGCCAACTCTAGGAAGCAGGAGATGATTCAGGCAGAAGCTCCCTGAACTTCTTCTTTGAAGAGTCCAATCCATGACTGCCTGCTCCAGAAAGCCTTCTTCTATACCTGTTCCCCTTCCACACAAACATAGGCCACTTCAGCATCCCTCCCACAGCTGGGTTTCTTTTTGTATTGGGTTTTTTGAGACAGGGTTTCTCTGTGTAGTTCCGGCTGTCCTGGAACTCATTCTGTAGACCAGGCTTGAGCTCAGAGATCTGCCTGCCCCATCTCCTGGGTGCTGGGATTACAGGTGTGCAACATCACCTCTTAGCTTCATAGTTGGGCTTCTTATGCTACAATTTCTGACTCTACCCTGAGCTGTGGTATGCTTGGATTGGTTTTGTGTCCCTCGTGGTTCTGGGAAGGCAGATGTGTGTCTGTTGTGTTCTGTGAGAGTAGCCTCAGACCTTGAAGTAAAATAAGAACCCAAGAAATATTTGATGAACAAATGCTTATATGGACATGAGTGGATGGATGGGTGGGTGGGTGGGTGAATGAGTGGGTGGGTAGGTGGATGGGTGGGTGGATGGATGGGTAGATGGATGGATGGATGGATGGGTGGGTGGATGGATGGATGGATGGATGGATGGGTGGGTGGATGGATGGATGAATGGATGAGTGAGTGGATGGGTGGGTGGATGGGTGGGTGGATGGATGGATGGATGGATGGATGGGTGGATGGATGGATGGATGGGTGGGTGGGTGGATGGGTAGATGGATGGATGGATGGATGGATGGATGGATGGATGGATGGGTGGATGGATGGATGGGTGGGTGGATGGATGGATGGGTGGGTGGATGGATGGGTGGGTGGATGGGTGGATGGATGGATGGATGGATGGATGGGTGGGTGGATGAGTGAGCAGGAAACTGTGTAGGTAGACAGTGAAATATGAAGGTGACAGAAAGTTACATGAGAGAAACTCAAGGGTATTAAGACTAGCAGCCTGCTACTAAGCTTGGGACTCTAGACTTCAAGGGTGAGGTGCTTCTTTATTGCATTGCTGAAATAAATCACTGATCAGAAAGGACATTATATAATTACCTTACGGGACAATTCTAGACCTTACCCCCCATATGTCCTGAGAAGCACAGTCGATGTGCCCAAGGTCACACACAAATTAAACGACCCCAATGCCTGTCTCTTCACTACCTGCAAAAAGGCCTCCAAGAACAGGGTGAAGGTTCTAGTTTCAGCTCGTCTCTTCTGAGCTTCTGGGTGACCTGGGACAAGCTGTTGGAATTCCACTTTTCCTTTGAAAGAAAAGGTTGGGACCCTACCAGGGCCCAGAATCCAGCATTTTCTTTGCTTCCTCGATAAGGCCTACCTTCCTGGGTTTGGCAGACTTGTTTCAGGTGCCTTTTCCCACCCTTTTCACAGAGACCTGTGAGGCTGACAAGGTGGACCCAATCCCTGGTTTGGAGTGAGGTGTAGGATGGGAGGACTAGCCTTAGTCTCCCTCTGGAGCCAGCCCGGGCACCTCCCATATGGCCACCTTAGGAGCATCCTACATGCTGTGCTGGGTTTCCGGCTCCACGAGGAGTACTTAGAACATGCTCACTGCCCTGGACTCCTGCAGCCCTCAAGCCCCTGATGCCAGGAGGATACCCACGCAGCCAGGGTGGGAGAAGGGCTCCCATGTAGGTAAGGAATGGGTCTCATGGACCCATTATGGAGACAAGTAGATCTTAAGATGTTTATAACCTCAAACCCAGAAAGCCATGGAGTCTGAATGGAAGGAGGAGATTTTTACGCTGACCGTGTTGGGGCTGCAGCACCACGTGACAGCTGTGCTAGACTAGGGTGCAGGCAGAGAGAGAGAAGGAGAGGTAGGGTGGTGCTTACAAGGCTATAAAGCCAGACTGACCTCTGGACTTTATTCTCTATAAAGGAGAGGATGCTGTTTCTATAAAAAGCTTTCATGTGCTTCTGACATTAACAAATCCATATTGCGTAACCACTATGAAGGGAAAATAAACCCGAACGACACGAGTGAGCGTATGAAGGCAAATCTAGGGGTGGCGGTCTGCAGCTAAGTCTTAAGAAATAATCACGGGGGCTGGAGAGATGGCTCAGTGGTTAAGAGCACCCGACTGCTCTTCCAGAGGTCATGAGTTCAATTCCCAGCAACCACATGGTGGCTCACAACCATCTGTAAAGAGATCTGATGCTCCCTTCTAGTGTATCTGAAGACAGCTACAGTGTACTTATATATATAATAAATAAAATAAATCTTTAAAAAAAAAAGAAATAATCACGGAGGCACATGTCGAACACAATGGTGTGTATAATATGCGACTGCTTGTAAAGTGGAGGGGCAGAGCTCAGAGGTGGGATGCTTGCCTAGCACTGGTGATGTGCAAGCATACCGATATTTTTTATGTTTTGTTTTTTTTTTTTCTTTTCTTTTTTTCGGAGCTGGGGACCGAACCCAGGGCCTTGCGCTTGCTAAGTAAGCACTCTACCACTGAGCTAAATCCCCAACCCAAGCATACCGATATTATTTCTAGTCTTCCTTCCACAAATGGTCCTGCAATGGACTTCTGCTGGTGAAACCATCTCTGAGCATATGGGCCGGTACAAATGCCAGACAGCTTCTGAGAACTGCTGTCGCAGACTAGGAGGCCCGTACACAGACTTCAGTAGATACCAACAGATTGTCATCTGCATGGGTCTAGTTAATTGCGGCTGACACCTTTGGCAGAGTGTAAGTTATGAGCAGCAGAGTCTCCGTGGGTCAGAGGATCTTCAAGTGACTTTATTCCTAGTCTCCGTGGTCCCTTTCCAAGTCCTGAGCTATGGTGCTGGTGCTGCCTAGAGCAGCAAGAGAGGAGTCCAGTGGATAGAGTTCGTCAGCTGCTTGGAGAAGTCCCCTCCTCTGGGCTATGCGAGGACCCACATCATCCAGGGGGAGAGGACAGACTGCCAGCAGCTGTGAGGGGCTGAGTTCAGCCAAAGCCCACACGGAGGGCTGCCAGAAGTTTCTTCTTTTCATTTTTCCAAGTCTTGCGCTTTGGGCTGGGTCACAGTGTCATCCTCATGTTTCCTATTACTCTTCAAGGCTCCCTTCAAAGCACCCGCCGCCCGGGCCCTTTGATGTCTGGGCCTAGCCTGCCTCCGCGCCTGGGGGAGACACATCTCGCTGAGGATCAAGAAGGGTACCGCAGCTCGAGATGGTCCCCAGGCCTTTCTCCCATGTCTTCTCCAGGATCCCCTCCAGCCTAAGTTATGGGTTCCTGACTAAGCTGAAAAACCCTCGGATGGATGGAGCCCCAAGTGAGAAGCAAAACTCAGTAAGAGAAAAGGGCAGTGCCAGGCTCCACTTCGAATGGGAAGAGCGCAAAGCTGCCAGTCTCCTGTGAGCGCGGCAGCTTTGGTTACCTTCGATCTTTCAATCACTTCCTGGAACTCTGAACACTGATGCCCTGTAGCTGGGGTCAGTGGCTATCTGTGGGTGACTAAGTCACCCTACCTAAGTCCAAGCCCTGAGCTTTGTCCCTTCTATATAGCTAGGTGGTTTGGGGAAAACAACTAATACAGCTGACCATTTTTAAAGAAAATGGTGATTCCCCACTTTGTCACTTAGAATGTTTCCATCATGGTGAAATAGGGAGCCGATGGGGCATACTGCACGGGTGCCTGGTGTGTGAAGAGACAAAAAAAAAAAACAAAAAAACAAAAAAACAAAAAGGCAACTTGTGACCACTGGCGATGGCAAAGGGGTGCTGAAGGGATTTCTGAGAAAAGATGAAGCTAACTGCTCCCCACGCTGTCCCATCGTGGTCTGAAGACTCACTGGGGCCTTTGGTGCAAAAGGAGAATTAGCTCCTTTTTTGCCTCTATTCCCAACCTCCTGCCTCTAATTCCACAGCTCTCTGCTCAGAGCCCCAGGCTTGGGGAGGGGGTCGGGGAGGATAAGGAGAAGGTGCCAGGCAGGGGTGGGGGGGGCAGGCTCTGTCTGGGCCGGAAGGGGCCTGGTAGGTGGGGGCAGCATCTGGAAGCTTGCAGCCCTGACTCTTGGAGGCAGCCAGAGTAGAAAGGGGGTGGGGTGGGGTGGTTTCCTGGCAAGGCTGAAAAGGTTTGGATTTGACTTGGAAACACAGTGAAAAGTGCCTGGCGGCTGCCTCCTCAGAAACAGTCTCTGAAGTCAAGCTGGTCAGGAGGCTGTTTTGTATA
Organism: Rattus norvegicus; assembly: GCF_021556685.1. Lineage (NCBI taxonomy): Eukaryota > Metazoa > Chordata > Mammalia > Rodentia > Muridae > Rattus > Rattus norvegicus. The sequence goes on along the minus strand of NC_141551.1, from coordinate 56,163,271 downwards.
AAGGGGCTCCAGGGACCTGGTGATGGAGAGCAGTGGGCTGGAACCTCACCCCTGCAATCACAGCTCGAAGGCTCTGGCACTTCCTGCAGGCCTCCCAGACCTATAGGCTGAGTGCTCACTGGAATCAGAGGGCCAAGATCCCTGCCGCCCAGAGGAAAAAAGAGAGAAGCACCTTTACTCAGGCCAAGCTCAAGCCTGGGTCTGTTGGGCTCCAGCTTTCAGCTGTGTCTTATCCTTGTTTAGCCTGTGACATTACTTATATAACACTTTCCTTTAGATTGAGTCACTTGAAACACCTTGAAGACATGCTTATTTCCAAAGAAACTTCATATTGCCGCTATAAATGGAAGACTCTATTCCAGTACATAGCGGCTATATAGGTAAAATACAATCAGAACAGGACAGTGTTCTTAAATGGTACTCAGTGCCTGAGATTGCTTGTCCCTCTGTTAAAACTGGGAGATCAAGGGGTTGGGGATTTAGCTCAGCGGTAGAGCGCTTGCCTAGCGAGCGCAAGGCCCTGGGTTCGGTCCCCAGCTCCGGAAAAAAAAAGAAAAAAAGGAAAAAAAACTGGGAGATCAAGACACATGAGGGCTGTGGAAAACCAAGAAGCCCCTCCATTCTACCTGACAGGTAAAAATGCAAAATAGGTAGTTAAATTTGCATACTAGAGCATGATTAATTTTTGTTAGTCATGCAAAGACAAGCCTCCAGAGATGGTGAGCGCCACTGCTGGAGACAAGACTCCATCATTAATGAACAATAACTAATTTTCCTTGTTGGTGGTGCTGGAGATCAAACTACCCGGGCCTCTTGCCTTCCAAGGAGGCACTTGCTACCTTCCACTATGCTCCCAACTCGAAAAACAAATAATTTTGTTGTGTTACAATACAGCCCAGATATCGGATAATTAATCGTACTTACACTAAAGAAAGAAAAAAGATTGTCTGTCTCGGTTCAGACTTAGTGGGGCGACTGCATTTTTTTTTTATTTGCCAGATTTGGCAACCTCAGTGAACGAAATAAAATTAAAAAAAAATTTTTTTTTTAGATTTACTTGTTTTATGTGTATGCGTGTTCTGCTTGCATGTATGCCAGATGTGTGCCTGACGCCTTTAGAAGTCAGAAGAGGGTGTTGGATCTCCTGGAACTGGAGTTATAGGTGGCTGTGAGCCGCTATGTGGGAATCAAACCAGGGTCCTCTGGAAGAGCAAGAAGTGCTTTTAAACCGCTGAGCTATCTCTCCAGACCCAACCATAAAGTTTTTAAAGGAACAATTTTCTCATGGCTAAGGACTTAGATGTTGCATATGGTGTTTCTGGGTCATCAAAAATAATTTCGAGAAAGCCCGTTCTGATTCAAGGTTGCATTAGACCACTGTATGCAGCTGTGAGGAATTAAAGGTAAGAAAGACCATTCCAGACAGCTAGGGAGTTTCTGAAAGACAAGGCAATACTGGGATGGCCCTGGAGGTCAGTGAAGCCTCAGGGAAGACAGCTTGACCCAGCTTTCAAAGGACAGAGAGGGCTTGTCTCTAAGTGTTACATATTTGTCCTCACACACCGCCTTTCAAGACAGAAAAGACCCTTTGAAGCTGTGTCCTTGAACATCTCCACAAACCCCTGAGCCCCTTTGGGGTTGGGGTCTTGTGTCCAGTGATAGAGTCCAACATCTCTGGAGGCGTCTCTTGGCTTGGGCGTCTTTGCCTTGTGAATGCTCTCCTCAGACTGCACAGAAATTACTGTGGATTTACTGGGCACTGTGCTCACTCTGCCCAAGGACCACTCTTAGTTACCAGCTTCTGGGCTGGAGGCCTTCTGGGGTCTGAAGAGACGCAGTTCTTTGAGCTGTCCTCACAGTTTGGTCTTGGGATGGGTCTGGGGTGCTGCCTGGAGCAGTAAGGCAGTGTGTGATGAGACGGCACGGGGGAGGTGGGTGTGTTTCTGGGAGAAGAAATCATGCCAGGGAGGGGGGCCCGGATGTTCAATCTGTGGCAATTGCAAGCAGAGCCATGGAGGCCTGGGTTCAGTGCTTCCTCTGTCTCTGGCTTCTGAGTTACACATTTTCCTAAGGTTCTCCTCGTGTCCTTGCTGATCTCTGTGTGTGTCCGTTCTGACTCGTTAGCGCTTGGAGCTCAGGAATAGATTTCTAGGCAGTATATGAGTTTAGAGAGAAAACAGGCAGGGTGGACAGTGCATGGTGACTGGGGGCTAAATAGGTGCCAGGAGGGGAGAGGTGGGGAGGAGAGGGGGCTTCGAGTTTTGGCAGGACAGGGGAGTTTGTTAGTCAAGTCAGACGTGAGGCAGGATGTGGCTCTGCTGTTTCTGGCCTTGCCTTCTGCCAGCCGGTAGACCGTGACCACCGTGCGCCGCTCAGACAGCTGGAAGACAGAGGCACTCTGTGGAGTCCTGTGCACAGGCTGAGACTTGTGGCCTGCAGCAGACGGTTGGCTGGCAGGGCTGAGGAGGAATGAGGACAGAAAGGTGTTTATCATGGCTCAGAACTGGGCCTAGCTGACACATAAAGGGGCTTTCTCCTCATCCTTGTGTCTCAGGGCTAGGAGCCTGGGCAAGGCGAGCTGAGACTCAATATCTAAAGGGAGTGGTTTTGAACCTCTAAATTGCATGGAATCCCTAAAAGCTAGCCAGCCCCTCCCCCACCCGTGGATTGGCTTTCCTGACAGATGGCTTTTTACTCTCCAGCTCTCACTCTGACCCTGCTTCTGCTGCTGACCCTCCAGCCCTGAGTTTTCCTAATCATCTGAGGAAGAATAAGACAGATGGTCAATAAAAACCCTCATTGCTCTCATATTTAGAGTCCACACTCACCATAAACACTAGTATTGTGCTCTTACGATCTCTGGGTACCTTATTTTTACCTTCTGATCAACACCAGAATTGCATGTATTTTATAAGGCAAAGGACAATATTTCAGTGGATGGATCTGATCAGACAGGGTAATTAGCTTATCCATGTCACAAACACTTATCGCTGACTTGTGGAAGGTACACTCCCAAGCCTCTCTTCCAGCTACAGAGCACTTTGGAGTTCATCGCTATCAGCAACCCTATCCTTTAAGCGTGTCCCTAGAGATTTTTTTCCTTTGAATGCCCCAGCAACTTGGGGAGGGGAGCCTGGCAAGTTCAGCCATCAGACGATAGCATTAGCACTCAAAGAAAAAGATACCATCCAGTTCGTACCGGCCTCATCTCTGTCCACTGTGCCTGAAGTCTTCAAGGGACATCAGTGCGTTCCTGGAGGCTATAGAGGAAAGTTGGGGGGGCTAGAAGACAGAGAAGGGGGTAGGCAGAGCTGGCAGCATGTTTTGATTGCCCCACCTTTCCATGTAGGTTTCGATGGAAGATGTACCTTGAGGAAAAAATACTTGCGTCGAAAAATGTTGCTGGATCTTTGCTGCTACTGGACTTCTCATAGGAGCCAAGAAGAACCCTCTGGTGAGTCATGCCAGCTCAGGGTCCAGTGCCTTCACCCAAGATTGAGCAAGTGCTTCTCGAGTCTCCAGGGAGAAATAGGGACTTGGATGTTTTAGATGTTTGTAGACATTTAGTATGTTTGGATTGGAGTGGAGGCTGAAAAACTGAAGGGGAAGAAAAAAAAAAAGACAACCTCCAAAAATGTCAGAATCACAAAGTGTTAATGCTTGGAAAGGTCTTGAGACACCATCTGCTTCTCTGCTTCATCCCTCCCTTCCTGACTTTTAATGAAGAAAAACTGAGACCCAGAAAGGGGAAAGAATTTGGCCCCGAGTCATTTAGCATCAAGGACAGTGGCAAAAAAAACGAGGTGAGTCCAGTCCGAGCTGCTTCGACGACTACAGTTTCTACACAGTCTGCTTGCTGGGGAGGCATGGTGTAGGGAGCTGGGGTGGGGGTGGGAACCTTGGGACAGGCAGACAGAGGTATGTGGGGCCCAGCTGCCTGCTGATAAGAGACCCCCAGTGCTATTCCAAAGGGATGTTTAATCAAGATGTATTTTCCCCTGCTGCAGACACTATTTTCTTTCTTATGTAGACTGTGCTGGCCTTCGAGATAAGGCGCCTAGACATGTTCGCACCGAGGCAGCCAAAACATGAGGCAGGAGGCAAAAAATCCCCTTCTCAATACCCCCCCTTACCCACTCCCCCTTGTTTCCTTTCATTCTCTCCAAGTTCTCATGCCCCTCCCCCCCCAAGCTGACTGGCCTCTTCCGGCCTTCCAGTAAGTCAGCCCAAAGGAGCCAGGAAGGTATGTGGTCCAGCAAAAGTCAAAGGAGACACGTAGAGAGCCCCCCGCCCCCCACCTGAAGAAAAAGGCCTAGGCCCCAGGCTCCCCATAACCATAGAAAGTAGGGGATGAAGGGAGGGCAAGCCATTTGTAATATTACCCCACAGCCTCCTTCCTCATGCTATCCTCTCTATAAACGGAATGCAGAATAGTCTCCGGTTTAATCTGGAGGTGATTAGTGATCCCCAACCACAGTCTCCGCTTCCTGACCCCCGCTTCTGCCCTCCTAATCCAAGGCTCCTTGGGGACTTTTTGAGGAGGAGGTTACCAGCCAGTTCCCATCCAGCACTTCTCAAACATAAGAGCTCCTGCCAGAGACATCTGGGGTCCCGACCCAGCCAATCTCTCCCCATCACCCTTGCCTTTCTAGGCTTCAGTTCCCTCTGCCTACCAAGGAGGCTAGACAGAGAACCTGGCCTTGAAATCCCTCCTTTGGCTTCTGTGGAAGTCAATGTTCTATCTTGGGCTCCCTGGGCACTGGCAAGCTGGCTTTGTGGCCCCACATATCAGTTCACCGTCCTGCTCTGTCAGGAAGTCACCCCACCCTCTGTACATCTGGATGGAATTTACCCCCAAAGCAACTCCGTTGCTGTGATGCGATCGGGACAGCTCATGTGTCAGAGGGGGCCCTAGTGTGGACTGTTCTGCAGGGGTGAGGACTCCTGGTTCCTCTCACAGCTCTAGGTCTTTCTTGAGGTCTCTGGGGAGATAAGGCCTGGATAGCAGAGTCCCACTGAGCAAGGAGCAGAGACACAGTCAGGCTTGGTACTTTTGTACTGGTTCAAATACCCCATCCTGAAAGCAGGTGAGGGTGTAGAAGCTGGAGAGAAACATTGATTCATGAACGGTGCTCATGAAGCCAGTGCAAATGGGATTCTCCTTGACTCTCTCCTCATTCTGAATCCTGCTAGGGTATCATGATGGCTAAACTGGGGCTTGCAAGGGTCCAGCTTAAGTCCCTAGAACTTAAGGACCTTGGGTAATATCCTAGGAGCCCTTCTTTGGGAAATCAAGACAACACCTGTTGTTTTCCCGTGGCTTTCACCAAGTTGATCTAGTGGAGTCTCTAGGCTCTGGAACTTCCTGTCACTCAGTTACTACTCGAGATCTTCATTCTCAGGAGCCTTTTTGGCCTCTTTCTCTACCTGGACCAACACACCCAACATGACCTGAGCTTAAGTATTCTGGGCATGGTGCACTATGAGAATCTGGTGCCCCACAAAGTTAGACATCCTAGCGAGGGCCCACCAGGTTGCCTAAGGAAAGATGAACCGGCTTGGATGAGAAACAGCAGGTAAGATCACCTATGCTTAGTGCTGTCACATCTGTGACTTTCGGCCACAGACATGAGTTCCACATGGGCTGCACTGACTGCTCTCTGTCCATTGTCTCTGAGGACCTTCCCCAGATCAGTGGAGTGGAGAGCTAAATTGGGAGTAAAGCCCTGTCCTCAGTTCTGCTGCCTTAGAGAAAGAAAAATCCGAGGCCACACCTTCCTCCCCGAGGGGCTCAAAAGTCAGAGGACCCGGAGGCAGCCGGCCCTCGAGTCAGGTGATGTATTAGTGAGAAGCAAATGCTGAAGATTGTGGCCCCTCATGTACACCTGCTCTGAAAGGGACAAGCTGGGGCCAGTTGGCTTACAGCTTAGTCTCCTCCCAACTTCAAAAAATTGTCAGGAAAGGGACAGTGCTCACAGAACACTTCCCACAGCGCCAGCAGTCTGTGCTCTGCTCATGGCAGGATTGTTATCATTGTCTGAAATGACTATAATCAAGACAATTGCTCCTCACCTAGAAAATGTCCTAATGCAGAACCCAGCCCAGAACTCACAAGAAGCCTCTTTCAAAACGTCTCTGAGCTTCACCGACAGAGTTCTGTGCCTGTGCCCAGAGCTCATGGACCCCTCTCACCAGAAAGCTGTCAACAGAAGTGGGAAGGGACAGTGGAATGGCTGGCTTCCTGGAGACCAAAGGGACACCCAACTTGAGTGGAAAGTCTGAGTGTCAGAGAAAGGGAACTGAAGTGGGATCTTAAATGTCCCTCCCCCAGTATAGCCATTCATCTGGGGTGAAGGGAGGTGCTGCCTATGCATTGTTGGGGGGTCGGAATGGAAGGGGTGTTCCAGCAGACTGACTCTGAGATGGGTGAAGGTTACATTGAGGACCACCCAAGGGCAAGGAGACTAGTTAGGGCTTGTTGGAACCCAGATAGAACTTAATGTCGGGATCCAGACACAGCATGAAATTCCAGAGAAGGGTATCACCATGTAGGTGAAAGTCCTCTCACGTCCTTTGTCACTCAGAGAGATGATTCTGTCTACTTTGTTCATGGGGCACGGGGACATGTCCTTAGAGGGACTCTTGCAGGTCACTGATGGTAGGATGGAGGCTAAAAAGTCAGATCTCGTGCATTCAGGCCAATGTCCTTTATCACAGATAGCTTTAGGGGTGCTGCCTAACAACAGGCAGGGTAGGCCCACAACAGGCTTCATTAAATGAAGTGGCATGGTGGTGGTTCTGCAGTCTCAGGACCAGGGTTGAGGGCAAGCGATGTATGAGTGACATTTGGGTCACAGTAGCCAGGTCTGGAGTCAGGAGTCCCTGACTGGAGGTCCAGGCTTGTACCATTCACCCATGTAACCCAGGGAAGGAGCACCCTGAGGCCAGTGACTACCAACAGAGATGGGTGGTACACTGTACTGCAAAGTATATCTTTGAAGGGTCTCGGAGCAGATGGAGGCTGAGACATCTGTACCATGTATGCATGGCTGCTACAAAGGCTTAGAAATGGCTGGAGCTCATGGCAGGGATTCAGGCAACCTATCATAGTCACGCATGTTCATCGTGGACTCTTGGTGTCATGCCCTGTGCTACTTAGTTAGACAAAGGGACGAGCAGACGGCTGGCAAGAAGAGACTAAGCTCCAACAGGAATGGAGGTGACTGAGCCCTGTGGCACCACTGCGTGATGCCATGCGAGGGTTTGCCTGAAGGGAACTGAAGGCCTGTTCAGTCACACAGTCACGCAGCAAACACAGGCTCCAGAGGGCAAGCGTCTGTTTTCTGGCCTCCCACTGCCTTCTCTAAGGTCGGGCCCTCTCTGGGCCCATTTCTCTTCCTGGAGGACAGAAAGAAAGCACCTGAGGAGTGGGAGCTGAACGGCCATAGAGGGGAACTTTCTTGCACCTGAGGCCTCCAGGCCTGTTGGGATCTGCCGGCCTAAAGGGGATTTCCTGGGGCGGGCCCTGTTCCTATCGTGACGACGGTGTCCTTGGATAGATGCCCAGAATGGGGGGTGTGTGTGTGCTCAAAGCAACGTTCCAGTGGGAAAAAGAGGCGGGCATGCTCCCAGCCCACATGCTGGCCCTGCCTCCTGGTCCTGAGGTCTCCCCACCTTTACCCTTGAGGTGAGGAAATAGGGCACCGTCTGTTGAAGGAAGCAGAACTGTCCCTTGGCTCAGGATCCTGATGTGTTTGCTGTGTGACCTCAGGCAAGTCCCTGCCTATTTCTGGGCCTTGGCCCCGGTTTGTACAGTGAGGAAGGCAGAGATTTCCAAGTTGTTTTGGAACTCTGATACTTGAGATCTGGCTGGGGGCTGGGGGTCCTGAGAAAGGGGATAGTATGGGACTGGGTTCCAGGGACTCGCCTCTCTCTATAGAGCTGAAGATGTGGAGGTACAAGGGTAGGTGGTGCAGGGGAAATGGAGCCCCAAGGCCTCAGGTGGCTCCAAGTGGGGGCCAGCCAAGCCCAAAGGCTTGGAAACATGTTTATTCTGAAGTGTCTGGTGTCACTGGGGCCATTTCTCTGGGGTTTGAAGTGCTCCAGAAGCCAGCAGGCTGCATGTGTGTGTTTGTTGAGTAGAACATGGGCTGTATTTATTCATCCTTTTCGCCTGAGCCCTTAAAAATATAGACGGCTAATGTCTTCAGTATGTATGAAATATCCCATATGCTCCGAAACAAAAGGGGCTCTGTTATTAAAGTTTCATTTCCACACGCCCCCTCCCCTCCCTCCTGCCCGCCCCCTGACACCCTGCCCTCCTCCCATCCCGTTCAGCCTGCTAGAGACAGCAGAGAGAGGAGGCAGGCGGGCAGGCGGTGGGCAGCGAGCTGCCGTGGACAGAGACCGGGCACCGCCGACTTCCTCTCCAGTGTGTGCAGAGTCCAGCTCCAGGTGAGGGGGTGCCAGTGGGAAAGGACTGCAGAGTTTTCCGGAGGAGAAATGTCCCAGGGATGTCCAGTGAGGAGTGGGAGCTGAGGTGGCCCTTCTCGTGGGCTCCTATGAAGCTGGGGCCCTGGCAGGGTCCCACTGTCTGGGACGGAAATGCCCGCTCTGCTGCTAACTGAAACCACATGTGCCTCCCAGGCAGCGGGACAAGGACACAAGCCTAGCCTGAGGCTTGGGACTGGGAGAAAGAAAAGGTGTAGGTTGGCGTGCGGTATGCTCCAGGGCAGGTTAAGGGCTCTGCAGGAAGGCTCTCTCTCTCTCTCTCTCTCTCTCTCTCTCTCTCTCTCTCTCTGTGTGTGTGTGTGTGTGTGTGTGTGTGTTGAGGCTCATCAGAGTACAAGAAGATGCCAAGGTTCTGTGTGTGTGTGTGTGTGTGTGTGTGTGTGTGTGTGTGTGTGTGTGTTCGTGTTCTTGCATGCATGAATGGAAGTGTGCCCATCTCTAAGTAGAAGTGTATTGACTCCCAGGGCTCACACAGCCTCTCTCCCGGCCCAGTGGGGGGTCCTCACTATAGGAGGCTCCTTTCTGCCCACTGCCCACTATGTCTTCTGAAGCCACAATCAGTATGCTATTGCTTGTAGGACCTCTGCCCATTCTCCAGCAGAAGACAGGGAGGGTAACAGCGGCCGCCTTTTGCCATCTGTTCTGTCCTTCATAGCAATCCTTCACCTTTAGGAACTTGGCCTTGCCACCATTGCCCTGGAAAGTAAGGAAATTAATTGTGAGTCTTGAGATGGCATGTTCATGGCTACCAAGAGGACGGGGGTTGGGCCTGTCTAGACCCAGACAGAAGGCATGGGTTGACAGGGGTGAAGGCTTGGGCTTGAGGAAAGACAGAGAGCCTCCCTGCTCCATTCTTTGGTCAGTAGAAACTTTTTTGAGGGCCAAGTAACCCGAGTCCAAGAACGTTTGTCCCTGAAGAATGAGCCTTGGAGGGGAACTTGCTTCCTATTCAGGTGGAGGCCCTGCCAGGCTCTCCTGCACAGGGCCCCACCCAGCACCTGGTCTCCGTCTTCTCGCCTCTAATGTCCTGGTTGGGCCAGGGCGGTGCTTCCAAAGCCCAGCATACATACCATTGGTAGCTCATGTCACAGTGCCCTGTGGACTGCCACTTCCCCTCTTAACAAGGACTGTTTGTTAATCTTACTTATGCTGGGGAAAAAGTGTAAAACAGCGTCTCAAAGCTGTGAGGAAATTTACTCTTGTAAAATGAATGAAAACTGGGACTCGGTAGAAACTCCTTGAGGTCCTGTGCTTTGGCTCTTTTTATGCTCTTAGCATTGAAACCGCTCTCAAGAGTGTTGCATTCTTGGGCAGAGTATGTGGCTCAGTTAGTAGACTGCTTGTCGACTTGTATACAGCCCTGGGTTTGATCTTGCGTAAGCCAGGAGTGGTGGTGTATGCCTGTAATCCCGATAGCCAGGAGTTGGTCATCCTCTGATATCTATTATTTGAGGCCAGTTTGGGATATGTGAGACCTGTCTTACACATATAAAAGCTGTTGAGAACCAGATGTGACCTGCTGTGGGACTTTTAGGTCCCACAAACGAACAGCATGTCAATTCCATGAGTTGAGAGCAGAAAGACCAGTTGCTACCCAGTGTATGTGTGTGTGTGTGTGTGTGTGTGTGTGTGTGTGTGTGTGTGTGCAGCTTGGAGAGCAAGAGCCAGCAGGGGCAGAGGGGAAAAGACCATCTTGTTCTCAAGGTGGGTTTGGTGTTCAAGGTCAAAGGCAGGGGCCTTGGGAAAAAGAATGTCCTCTGTGTGGCATTTCAAGAGCTTCCTCTGGTCTCAGTCTTAGACCTTTGAATGGCTGATTGGGTCGGGTGGAGCTGTCCAAGGCTACCTTGGCTCCCGCCTTTCCTGCCATTCAGCCCTAGCTCCTAACCTCTTAGCTGTGATTTATGTGCTGAGCCAAGGCTGGCCCCAGGTGCATAGTGCTGGGGGGACTTGCAGTGTTTGTAGGGGGAGACTTAGCATCATTCTAGTCACGTCTCCATGCTGAGCCCCTGATATACCCCTCCTCCATGAGTTCACTCTGGCTGCTATCATAGATTGGTCATAGCTCATACGTAGAGTTTCGCTGGGTACTTCCCCACCATTAGCACTTAGGAAAGCCCTATTCTGCTCTGTTGTAGAACAGCAACTTCTGGGGCCATTCTTTCTTGTCCCACACTGAGCTGAGGACGCTGACCTTTGGCACACAATGGTGGAGAACATCCTCGGGTAGGGAGGAGTTCACAAACTCTTCTTGAGGAGGCATCAGGTAGAAGAAGGAGCTGAAGGCTGGCTTCATTATAAACTTACCACTGATGTGTGTGTGTGACCTAGAACGAGCCCCTTTCTGTCCTCTAACCCAAGGAATCATTGGCTTTGGTTGAACGGAGTGCCCTGTGATGGGGCAGCAACCCACTTAAATGTTCTTACCCTGCTAGGAGTATGCCTCCTCGCAGAGTGTGGCTGGCTCCCTCAAGCACATGTAGAGCCGTGGACATTCTGCAGACCCAGGTTTCTTTTCGGCTGGTGGTAGCTATTTCAAACTCTGAGGAAGCATCTGTCCAGGGTCAGGGGCACCGTTCCTGTTTATGGCATGCTCAGCACATCTAACAGGCCTTCAGTGGCCCTGTGAGGCTTGCTGAATAGTCAATGCCGTGCTACTCAACTGCCAAGGCCAAATAGATCTGCCCTGGACTGCCCCGGGAGTCATGGGGATCAGCCTGACTGAGGCTCCGTTCAGTGGGGAGGGCGTGAGCTGCAAGACTGCAAGACCAGCTTTCCCCCTAAGAAATGTCCTCATTCGGAGAACAGACCTGCTTCTGTTAAGGTGGTCAGTGACAGAGGCATAGGATTAGCACTCTCCCTGAGCTCCTCACTGCAGCCGTCATCTCCTCCAGTTTCCTTGAGTCCTGTTTTTTTCTGGGTTGATTAGAAGCAGAGTGGAAATGAACAAGGGAGTTTAACTGTAGTGCTTCATCCAAGCTACTAGTGACAATTTCAACCCCAGGCAAGGGGAAACTGAGGGCTGCATTGGGTTAGAAAACAAACAAACAAACAAACAAACAGGATATAAAGCCAGGCATCCAGCCTGCAGAAGTCATTCCTGAAGCAGCCATGAGATTCTGGACTCTACTTTCCTGATCTGTAAAATGGGTCGTCAGAAAGTGACACAATAGCCGGGACAGACTGCCATGTACATAGCACAGTGAGCACTGAGGAGATTAGAGTTCCATAAGTCTGCTGACCCTGTAACAGAGAAGACAGCATGACACTGAGTGTTGGGTTCTGAGGTGTCAGACCGCACCGATTCTTCCCCATGCTGGGATCCAGTCCTAGCTTGTGGCTTGGTAACTTCAAACAGGTCATTGGACTCTGCTGGGTCTCATCTCCTCATATAAAACAAATGTAGAAACAGTGTCCACCTCTTGGTGGCAATAGGACTCTATCAACACTTTGAGCTCCTGGTTCACAGAAGTACTCAGGTGATGGAGCCTAGAGGCCTTGCCCATCAGGTGACTCCCCTCCTATAGCCCTCTGGTGCTCTGTTAGGTTATAGCCCTCACAATCAGTTGGCTCAATGGCCAGAAGGTTTGGATATCTTCGCCCCAGGGTACGTCTTAGACTTTGCCTTGAACTGTCACCCAAACAGCTCTTGGGACAGCTCACTTCAGACTCACAGGATGGGTGTAGTCAGTTGTGGGGGAGGGACAGTGGAGTGGTGTCACACCTGAAGAGTGCTGAGTGAGACATACTTGGGAAACTGAGGCTTTGAGAGGGAAAGGGCTGATGTGGACAGGAATACGAGAAGTACAGGGAAGAAAGAACCAGGCGAGCCTATTCCAGGCTCCACTTGGAGCAGAAGAGAGTAAAAGAACCAGAAAGCAGAGGAAGACAGAGTCAGGAGAAAGCCTGGAGCACTAAGCTGGGGTGGTTTGGTCTGGGTGAGCAGCCTCCTGAGCTTACCCTCACCATGAGCACACAAGCACGCACAGAGATCTATACATCAATGGTTAGGCACTTCACACACGGAAACAAGCATACAGCCTACCGACACACAGAGGCATATGGACATGCAAACAGACACACACACACACACACAGACACACACACACACACAGAGAGAGAGAGAGAGAGAGAGAGAGAGAGAGACCCAGAGGAGCAGTTACAGAGAGACACATACACACACAAAGACAGACAGATACACAACTTCATTCAGATGCACACATATATGCACAAAACACACCACACCTCCATACCCCCACCCCCCCACACACACACAAAGAGAGAGATTCAGAGAAGCAGTTACATAGAGAGAGACATATACACACAAAGACACACAGATACACAAATTCATACAGATGTGCACATATATGAACAAAACACAAACACACATATACACAATACAGAGAGAGAGAGGGGGAGGGGAGGGGAGAGAGGAGGAGGGAGAGGGAGAGGGGAGGGGAAGAGGGAGAGGGAGGGGGAGAAGGAGAGTGCAAGCACACAGGGAAGCTCCAAGCTGGAGGTCGTGTGCTGGGACCAACCTGCCTCTCCTCTGCCCTCACTGCAGTGTTAGTAACTCTTGTCGTGTATGGAGGCAGGCTCTGTTGTAAACACTTGTCCTCCATTACTTTGTTCAGCCCTCACAGCGCCTTGTGAGATAGGCACTATCATTAGCCCCTGATTCGTGTAAGGAGAAGTCAAGTCTCAGAGAGGAGGAGCTGCTCCCTGGAGGTTGCCATTTGCTTTAGTAGCTGTTCCAGAGCAGTCCACCAGAGTGCAGAGCTGTAGCCAAGCTGTAGCCGGGATGTAGCCGTCAGCTCACGTCTGAGCTGCTAAGGCCCAGGCATGGGGCTCAGCTCTGCCCTTCCACCAAGGCCAGGCCCAAGGCAGCAGCAATAGGAGTTGGTTCCTTCTCAGGTCCAGGCCGGGAGTGCGGTGCTTACATCACAGAGTGGAAGAGACAGGCTGGGTCTCTATGTGTGTCTAGATCAGACAAACATGATGAATGGAAGTGTGTTCCTGACCCTCGAGAATCTTATTACCCCCTTTTCCTTGGTTCAACTCACCCTGAGATTACACCTCTCTCTCCCACCCACCCAGCCACTGCCCCAGCCTCATGCCCCAAGATTCCTTCCTAACAGCTTTGGACAGCTTTTTGTATTTCTCTTCATTATTTTATGTCAGTCCAGTCCGCATGGATGATGGGGAAAGAGACCATGATCTTTTTAAAAATAGGTTTTGGCTTTACCCTGATTGTAAGAGTGCATGCAAGTGTGTGTGTGTGTGTGTGTGTGTGTGTGTGTGTGTGTGTGTGTAGGTGAGTGTAAACTAAATACAATATCTATAATCTTGTCTATTGGGCTCAGAGGGAGAATTACAGGAACGGAATGCAGGCCATGTGGTATAGATGTACAGTGAGGTCTTTGTGGACTGGGAGCTGTAGCAGCTGTTGAAAGAAAAACGCGGCCACACTGGTCTAATGTTCCTCTTTTTTTTTTTTTTTTTTTTTTTTTTTTTCGGAGCTGGGGACTGAACCCAGGGCCTTGCTAGGGCCTTGCTCCTGCTAGGCAAGCGCTCTACCACTGAGCTAAATCCCCAACCCCATGTTCCTCTTTACTGATGTAGGTAGATGCCTAGAATGGCCAGACAAGGGCTTGCCATGTTCCCTATGGTCTGAGCAATGATAGAGCAGGCTCAGAGCAGGGAGAGTGGACAAGGGTCTGTGTGGTCTTGCAGGTCTGGATGAAGGTTAGCTGTGTCAGAAAGATGGGCATCCTCAGAGGACAGAGGCCATTGGTGGCAGTGGAGGTTTGAGGCACCAGATAAGAGCTTTCAGTTCTATAGGAAAAGTGTTCTGGAGATTAAGAGTGTGCTGGCTTTGGAGGACACATGTTTTACACCTCAGACATACCAGCTGAGGCTGGGCACCCAGTGGAAAGGGATTTGGAAGTCAGAGGGAAACGCTAGAGAGATGATTCAGTGGACCAGAGGACCTTGGTTCAATTCCCAGCACCCATCTGGCTCACAACCATCTGGTTCACAATCGTCTGTAACTTCAGTGCCAGGGATCTGATATTGTCCTCTTCTGGCTTCTAGGGATACCAGGTATGGAGTGTGGTTCACAGAAACCAAACACCCATACACATAAAAAGAAGTAAGTACAATATACAAATATAAGTCATGAATCATAGAGAGCTTGGCTCCAAATTAGTGCCCCGCAACACTGCTATTTCTGTACTAGGTGCTAAAGATGAAGGTCCCCCAGGGGAGACTTAGACATGTCCGACCTACTTTAGGCACTGCATTCTGTACAACCTCGTCTTCAACCCTACCTTACTCTTTCCAAGACAAGGTTGGGGGGACCATTGGAGAGCATCTATCTGGAGCAACCATGCAGGGTAAACTGAGGCAAATGATATCCACTTGTTTGAAGTCAGGGTATAGCCTACGACTGTACCATCCTGAATGCACCTCATCTTGTCTGAAGTCAGTGGACTCATAGCAGGTGGTAGATCATAATTCTAGCTCAAATAGATTTCCAACCCTGGGTTCCTACATGTCCCCAACCTGTTAGGCCAATGATGGGCTTAAAATGTCCCTATTAGAAAAGGCTTCCTGGAGGAGCCTTCATGTTCTTCACCTTCAACTCAACCCACAGCACGTCTTGCTTGCGATATGTCCATGCGCCCTGTAGCATCCGTTACAGCAGGCCAAGAGATTTGCTAACCACTGCACATAAGGAGGAGATGACAATCTCCTCCTGCCTAGCCCCCTACGGAGCACTTTCTGTTTTCTGAAGCTATCTAGCATGCTTCTCCGTTTCCTAACTCATTGCCTCTCCTTCTGCCCTCCTAACCTTGTTCCCAAACCCAGGGGAGTCCCTGCTTGACCCTCAGTCCTTAGAGCAAGCTTGAGAGACAGTATGTCTGCAGGAGCACTGTATGTCCGAGCCAGGCATGGTGGAACCTGCCTGTGATCCCAGTACACTGGACACAGAGGCCAGAGGCTCATTACAAGGCAACTTCGTCTACATAGCCAGTTTCAGAACAGCCAGGGATACATAGAATGATTATACACACACACACACACACACACACACACACACACACAGAGAGAGAGAGAGAGAGAGAGAGAGAGAGAGAGAGAGAGAGAGAGAGAGAGAGAGAGAGCGCCTAGGTGGTGGCTTGAAATCAGCACTTAAGAGGCTGGGGCTGTTGTTGGGCTAGCCTGGGCTACATAGTGATTTGAAGGCTAGCCTTGGCTATGTATCGAACCCTTGTCTTAAAGAAAAAGAACAGAAAGAAAAAAAATAGAACAATTTACCCTTCCCCAACCGCAAAGAAACAAACTCTGCAGAGTGATAAATAGCAGGACAGGGTTCCAGTGTGAAGCCTAGTAGTAACCAGAGCCCTTTCTGAGCCAGGTCCTGTACCTGGCATGGTACGGAGTGCTCCTTCTGTGTCACCTCGTTTCAACCCCACAGCAGTGCCCTATTTTACAGGTGGTCAAATTGAGGCTAAGAGGCTCAGCCACACCTCAGATCCCTGAAGTTCATGGCATGGCAGTAGGTGGCATACTCTCCCGGACTCAGGCTAAGTCTGAACATAGAAGCACATGTGTAATTTTAAAATGACTGCAGCCACACTGAAAAGCAAACAAACAACAAACAAACAAACAAAAAACACTGGTGGAAGAAAGACATCAGTGAAATTAATTGTAATAATATACTGACTTACAAACCAGCTGGAGTTATTCTAAGACAGTTATTCTGTTTCGTTTTTGTTTGTTGGTTTTGGTATCTTCTTGGGAATGGTCTTTATTCTTTGCTTAGAGCATGTGTCTCTCTGCTTGCCACATTTCAACTGCTCAGCAGTGTATGTGGCTAATGCTAGCCTATTGGGTTAGCACAGTTCTACAGTCTATGGCCTTGCAAGGGCTTACAGTGATATCTCTGGGCTCCAGGAAGAATCCAATAATTTTTGATTCTAGCATGATCATTTTTATCATTAGCTGTTGTTTGTCCAAGAAGAGGTTGGGCTTAGGCTGCAAGCCTTTGACATAAGCGTACCCTGATGTCTCTATTTCCAATCTTCAGAGCCTGAAGCTTAATGTCTCCCCGGAGGAACCACTTCTGTGAACCTTTGGCCTTTAGGTTAGGAAAAGGCAGCTTGGAGAGGAGGAGAGGCTTCTAAGAACCCTCCATCTCCCTGGATGGCCAGCTGGGTACCACATGAAGTGAGGCCTCTTGAGGGTTGATAAGCCTGTGGCCCATCTGCTCAGGATGTTGTAAGTGGCTGGGTTGCAAAAGAGAAGGCAAAGGAAATTCTGCCTCCCGGGTTCCTGTGTGCTTTCAGCTCCGAGGGTTGCAAGCCAACAATAAAACTCGTTATCGCCACACTCACTTTTCATGGTACCCCATGAATTATTAAGTGAAGCAGGGATAGGGTCTGCACGTCTCTCTTTCCACTATTGTCTGGGACCAACTACCGGGTGCTCGAGAAGAACAGGATTCCAGAGCTCTCTGCACACAGGGATCCCTGGGAAAGATAAAAACCTGCAGATGGCCCAGTCCCACTCATAGACACACGTGTCATCCATCAGGGCTTCGGCCAGGGATTTGGACTATGTCAAACATTCTCATGTGGTTCTAATGCATGAGCAAGCTCAGAGACCAGGTGGCCACCTCTTGGAGACGTGTGCCCAGGCAGCTCTCACAGTGGTCACAGCGCAGGTGTGGTTTCAGGGAAAGTGGAGGCTCACCATAATTGAGGGACCACGGTGTAGGGTAATTTGCTGGCTATGGCTTTAACCAGTTCTGGGGTGGCCAGTGTTGAACAGGGGGAAAGACCTTGGTTTGTAACATCTTCCCATTTGCACGCTGTAACCATTCCTACCACATTCCCTACCATATCCTTTCAGGCTGTCAACTGTCCTCTGTAAGGGGATAGAGGCTGCAAGAGATGTTGGTGGGTCAGGGTGCTAACTGCATAAGCCCAAAGATCTGAGTGTGGATCCCAGCACCCTTGTAAAAAGCTGGATGTGGCTGTGCCAGCTAACCCCAGTGCTGTGGGCACAGAGAAAGAAGGATCACTGGGGGTTGTTGGCCAATAGCCTAGTGCCAGGTGCAAAGAGAGACCCTGTCTCAAAGGAATAAAAATAGAGGGTACAGACTAGGACACCTGATGTCACCTGATGTCCTCTGGCTTCTACTAGTGCACTCACCCAACATACCACACACATACACACACACACACACACACACACACACAGAGACAAACAGACAGACACACACAGAGAGACAGATACACACACATACACACAGAGAGACAGACAGACACATACACAGAGAGACAGACACACACACACAGACAAAGAGAGAGACAGATAGATACACACACACAGAGAGAGAGACAGACAGACACACACACACGCAAAGAGAGAGAGACAGACACACACACACAAAGAGAGAGACAGTCAGATACACACACACACACACAAAGAGAGAGACAGTCAGATACATACACACACACAAAGACAGATACACACACACAAAGAGAGAGAGACAGACAGACGGACACATACAAAGAAAGACAGACAGATACACACACAGAGACAGAGATAGAGACACATAGGGAGAACAATAGAGAGGTATACATTTGGCTGTGAAGTAGGTATGCCTTGACTTCCCCGATGCTGACAAACAGTCTGAGTGAAGAGGGGCCTTTGCGTGGGAAGGAGGTGGAGAGGAGTACTCTGGGTTTTTGGCTTCTTTGGCTAACTGGAATCACATACTACACTGCTTTTGTTCAATCTAGACTTGTCCTGTTGAGTTTGTCTCCACGGTGACACAAGGATAGCCAGGAAGAACAGTCACATGGCCTTGGGGAAATGCCTCCCCTTCTTGGTCCCCATCTCCTGTTGTGGCCAGGAGGGGACTTGTGGTTTCCCAAGCTGGTCTAATCCGGCCAGCAATAGACCCGTATTTATAGCCATGACTTCAGTCTCTCCAGTTTCGTCAGAGCTGGTTCCTTGGCCCGTGTACTTGTCAACCCAGCATGGCAGAAATAGGTGTGACGTGCAGGGACTTAGCTGATTTGGTGCCACTTGGATTTGCAAGTCCATTTAAAACAGGCTGGGCACCTCAGGTTCAGAGTGCCAGTTGCCACAGGCAATCCAGAGCTGGGAATGGACTTTGAGGCTCAAACTTAGGAGTAACTGAGGATCAGAGCGGAGGGCTATGGTTAAGGCAGAATGATGACCCTTTGGCTATATGACACATCCCTCCCCTCTTGGAGTCCTCAGAGAAACCTAGTGACTACTTCATGTCCTAGGTACCTGTCAGGTCCCAGTTTGGCTATTCCCCTGCTCTTGTACCGTGGGAAGAGACTCTTCTTTCGCTGAGCCTCTGCTTTCTTCTGTTAACTGGGAAGAAAGAGTAGCAGGTGCTGGGAGGAGCAGCAGGTGCTGGGAGGGGCAGCAGGTGCTGGGAGGAGTAGCAGGTGCTGGGAGGAGTAGCAGGTACTGGGAGGAGTAGCAGGTACTGGGAGGAGTAGCAGGTGCTGGGAGGAGTAGCAGGTACTGGGAGGAGTAGCAGGTACTGGGAGGAGTAGCAGGTGCTAGGAGGAGTAGCAGGTGCTGGGAGGAGTAGCAGGTACTGGGAGGAGTAGCAGGTGCTGGGAGGAGTAGCAAGTTATAGGAGGAGTAGCAGGTGCTGGGAGGAGTAGCAGGTACTGGGAGGAGTAGCAGGTGCTGGGAGGAGTAGCAAGTTATAGGAGGAGTAG
This sequence comes from Rattus norvegicus, assembly GCF_021556685.1. NCBI lineage: Eukaryota > Metazoa > Chordata > Mammalia > Rodentia > Muridae > Rattus > Rattus norvegicus. Next base: position 56,143,985 of record NC_141551.1, on the reverse strand, counting down.
CAGGTGCTGGGAGGAGTAGCAGGTACTGGGAGGAGTAGCAGGTGCTAGGAGGAGTAGCAGGTGCTAGGAGGAGTAGCAGGTGCTGGGAGGAGTAGCAGGTGCTAGGAGGAGTAGCAGGTGCTGGGAGGAGTAGCAAGTGGTGGCCTTAAAATGTCAGGTATGGGCAAGATCCATGTGGACACAACAGCCAGGGCAGGCCCTGCACAGAGTCCATGCTCAGCAGATGGCAGCTCCGGTTCTTATTATACCCCCAGGCATCCTCTCACGAAACAATAATTACAGTGGTAATAGCTGCGCCTTGGTGAGCTCTTTCACAGGTTGCCTTAGTCAAGCCTTCTAAGGACTATCCAAGATCACCACCACCATTGTTCCCAGACTCATTACAAAGTATCTGCTTTTCCAGGAGGCCTATCAATTTCATACCCTCGAAACACAATGTTCGAAATTGAAATCATACTGGTACGTGAAACCAAAGGTTTAGATATGGATTGCAAAATATATTCTGTCCTAAATGGTAGACGTAGTCATCGAGGGGGATGAGCAGGTTCTAAAATGGTGAGTGACTGAGTCATCAGAACATTCGCACAAGAACCGTCCCTCCCAGGGCTTCTGCCACACAACGTTGATTTGTATGCTTTTTAAAATAATTGCATATGAAAATCTAACACCACCATGAACTTGAGATACATATGCCACCCAAAACCCAGAATAGCATCTGTGGAGGTTTCTCTGTGCTTCCTCTATCTCGACTCCACACAACACTCCCTGGTTCTCTTTCCTGCTGAATTATGCTCCCGTCCCATTTAGCGCCATCTGATTCGCTTGCTTATTTATTTATTTATTATTTATTATCTATTCCACGTCAACCAACATGTGAGCTCCACGTGGGCAGGGTTCCTTCCCCTCCTGTTCACTGTGTGCCACCAGCACTTAAAATAGCAGGCATTCGTGAATCCGTGCCGAGTGAAAGAACAGAGAAATGAATGACTGAGCCTCTGCTCTGTCAAGATGGCGCTGGGGGATTCAGAGAGACCACGGGACTCACCCAAGGTCATGTGCAACCTTGAGGTGTGGCTAGCACCTCAGGTGACTCCCTGAAGACCCCCCGGGACCCTCACTGCCCTCTGTGCCATCCTGATGCTTCTGGGCTCTCCTGGCCTCACCTCATGCTCACCCAACCCAGGCTCCTTCTCCCCCAGGGACAGATGGGAGTGAAGGGAAGGAAAAGGGATTCAAGGAAGAAGGAGGGGCTGTGGCAAGTTGGGCCTCAACACTGCTGATGGAATAGAGACAGGAGAGGCCAGAATCCTTGTCTTTTCTTCAGAGCTTGGGTAGGGGTGGGGGCTGGGAAATGGGTAGTCATATTTTACCCCACAAAGTCAGGGGAAGTTCATGCTATATCATGCCACTGCTACTGTCCTACCAATCACACAGCCCACAACGTTTCTCAGATGGAGAAACTGAGGCCCAGAGAAAGAAAGTGACTTCTCCAAGAATGCAGAACAAGACAATGACAAACACCACAGTCCTAGTCTGGAGGTTGCAAGAACATCACTGGGTCCTGATGATGCCTTGGTCCCATCCTTGTCCCAGGAGAGAGGCAGACGGGGCATCCTCTCAGTTCAGATGCTTGCGGCTGGATAGACCTCTAGCTCTGAGTAGGTCAGACACTATCTTTTATCCCCTGTGAAGCTGAAGGTACTGCCAGGTAGGAGTAGGCTGAGTGGATTGTGAGTGACCCCTTTCCCCAGGTAACCCCATTTTTACCTTTAGCTACATGCACAGCTAATCTCTTGGTGATTCAACACTCATGTGTTAAGAGTCTACAGTATGCCAGGTGATGTAGCAGACATTGGAGGGACCCTCCGACCCTGCCATTTTCTTTGTTCATCCATCGTCTTATTTCAGGAACTGTTTCCACTGCTGAGGGAGTGCAGCCTTGTGGAAGAGCCACCATGTCTAGACTCTAGGGAGTTTTGGGGATTGGAACCTGACTTAGCCACTTGCTGGCTGTGTGAACTTGGCAGGTCACAGAAGCTCGCCTTCCTTATCTATGGAATGGGGTTAATAATAGCACGCCCATCTCGTGAGGAGTAAGATGTTTGGCTCCCGAGGAAGGTCAAATGAATGAGGTGTTTGGAATGGCCCCTGACATAGACGCTACTCAACCATCATCTCTTTTTTTTTTTTTTTTTTTTTTGGTTCTTTTTTTCGGAGCTGGGGACCGAACCCAGGGCCTTGCGCTTCCTAGGCAAGCACTCTACCACTGAGCTAAATCCCCAACCCCAACCATCATCTCTTATAACCCATACTGTTTTTATGTGCCTGTCACCATGCCATGAGCAGAGGAAACGGCTCAAAATACTCTTGTTACAGGGAACCCAGAAGACCAGCCTTGGCCCAGCCTCTGACCTTTCGCTCCAGCCCCACTGCCCTAAGCCTGTTCTGTAGAACCGTCCCAGCAACAGTCCTACAGGAATAGTCTCAATGGGTTTCCAGATCTATCCCCAGCAGTTCTGCCTTCTTGCTTTCATGGAGCCTTGATGGATTGTCTCCCTTAGGAAGCCGAGAACCAGGGAGCAAGCCTAATACAGTACAGAGACGGAAATAGGTTGTAGGTGGAGAAGGGGTTAAGGTAAGGAGAAGGAGGACCCTTGGAGAATGACGGTCTTATCTTTCTGGGTTACTAATTCCCTCTCAGACTACTTTGGTCCTCTATCTACAGAATCAGACCGTGAGATCCAGGTGTGCCTATGATCTCAGCACTTAGGGTAGGGGCTGGGGAAAAGCAAGAGGATGTGAGTTGGGTTAATCAGGGCTACATAGTGAGAATAGGCCAAGAAGAAAATAGGCTGGGGTGTCTCTGGAGGGATGGCTCAATGTATAAGAGCACTTGCTTTTGCAGAGGACCCGGGTTCCGTTCTCAGCACCCACATGGTGGGTGACAACCGTTCATAACTCCAGTTCTAGGGGACCCAATGCCTTCTCCTGGCTTCGGTGGGCACCAGGCATGCGTGTAGCACTTACATACATGTAAGTATGAAATTTTGTTGGTGCTGCTTTCAAGAAGAGCTTCTCTGTGCATCCCCAGCTCTCTGCCTCTGCCTCCTGAGTGTTAGGATTAGAAAGGCATGCACCGCCAGCACTCAGCAAAAGTAAAAATGTTTTAAATATTTTCCTTTTAAAACAAGGAAGGCCAAAGAGGCGACTCAGCTGGTAGAGTGCTTGCCTACTGTGTACAAGGCCTTTGATGCAATTCCTGGCCCCAGTATGAACTGGGTGTGGTGCTATACATGTAGGAGGTAGACACAGGAGAATCAGAGGATCAAGGTCATCCTTGGCTATTTGACCAGCTTGAGGTCTCTGTGAGCTAGAGACTGTTGAAAGAAAGAGACGAAAGAGAAGTAGAGGCTTATAAATAAGAAAAAGAAAGGAAAGGAAAAAGACAAAAAGAGAAGTTCAGATCCTGTGATGACTGTGGGTGAGCAACAAGGACTCCATGTTGAGTACCTCGGATGTGCTCTGTTGGGTACCTCTGGCAGCCCTTGCCTCTTCTCTTCCTTGATAACCACACAGTAGGTGCCTCTGCTCTTCCAGTGTGTAAATGACCATCACTGGCCCTGATTGTCTGACTTACAAGCATCTGCAGAGCCTGGAGAGCAGCTAGTGGCTGGAAACTTGTGCTCTGTCTACCACCCTGGGAAGCTCAGTCCAGGCAGCTCAGCTACAGCACAGCAGCAGTGTGTGTGTGTGTGTGTGTGTGTGTGTGTGTGTGTGTGTGTGTGTGTGTGGTGTTAGAGATGGAGAGACGGAGAGTCAGAGAGACAGAGAGACAGGGGAGCAGAGAGAATTTGAACCAGGATCTGACTCAAAGCCAGCATCCTTCCTCTACTATGCAGAGAGCAGCAGAAAGGACACACGAGAGGCCCCAGGTCACAGATTCTGGACTATATATTTCAGAAGCTGGCAGCAGAAAAAGCCAGGGATGTCTGGACGGCTACTGGGACTGCAGGGCATCTCATACCCAACTGGGCTTTGAGGTTGAAGCATTCAGGTGCCTTCATTCAGTTAGGGCCTCCCATCTAACCCGAACTCCAGGCTCCCTCTGGGAAAAAAGGGTGGTTTGTGAGCCTTAATAGCTTTGGCTGCCAGAGTTCAGAGCTTGTAGCCATGAGAATGGAAGCTTGGGAGGACCCTTTCCGTCACTGCTGAGCAGGACTGGCCTTCTTCTGCCCACACAGATGGGGTCAGCATCTCCAGGGGCTGTGAAGTCCTCAGAGCCATGGTTTGTAGCTGCTAAGAATGGTAGCTAAGAGCACTGGTCCTGATAACCTTTGTTCCCACCCTGCTACCCTTCTTGCCCAAACCCTAGACGTGGTATCAAGCTTCCTTGTCTTCAACCCTAGACCACACACCCCTGTCACCCTCCTGGAGAGGTAGATGTAAAGGGCTCAGACCAATACCTACTACTTGACACTTAGATGGCAGTTCCTGTTACTGTGACTATGAGTCCCTGTGGCTCTGGGGTAGAGCCATGGACCTGCTGGGACCCCTGCTCTGTCCCTGCCTTGGTTGGAAACCCTCCCTCCTTGGGAGAGAGCCTTGAATTGGAGGGTTCCTGCCACCCCCTCCCTCCTCGCCTGGCAGCCTGAAGACAAAGCTAGCCAAAAATATTTGTGTGGGTGGCGGAAAGTTAACTTTTCCGCCTCTCTCTTCTTTCCTGGAAACTGTGGCCACTGTCAAATACAGCAAAACAGAAGCAGAGACGGAGCGGGCGAGGCCCCCACAGGGAGTCAGAGAGCTCTGCCCCCGCCCTTCACCCACTCCTACTGCCTCCTGCCATCTGGTTCTGTGACAGGGTAGGGGTGGGTGGCTCTGAGTACTGAAAATCATGGATCCGTGATGCCAGGGTCCTATGGCCCTGCTAGCACTGGCTGCTTGAGGTGCATAATGACCTTGGAGAAAACTCACTGGCCAGGCTCATGCACAAGCTACTAGCCCCTTTATGAGAGTCTAAAGCCTTTGAGATTCTAGTGGTGGGAATCTGGCAGCTGCTGGAAAGCAAGCAAGGTCCTGGAGAGGAGTGGAGACTTGAGGCCATCAATATCAGGCTTGAGGTCCAGCCACTTGATGAAAGTGTCAGAACTAGGTACGGTTCCCAAATGGGACACTTTACTTAGTGGATTCTCATTTTTCTTCCCTCCGGCATGACTTATGGAAGCACATGTCCGTAGTAGTTTTACCTAAGTGAACACACAGGATGGCATGGCTACCCATTCCTGGGAGCTCTCTTCTTCCCGGACCCTGCTGCATGGACTAATGTGTGCTTTGTTCTCTCTCTCTGATTAGGGCACGTGTTTGCCTTTCCCCTGCTTGGCTCTGATCTGCCAGAGGTCTTGGTAAAGCGCCTATCTCTCAGTCTGCTTACCAGTCTCTCCTGGCACAGCCCCAGGTAGAGGCCAGCACCTCTACCCAGGCTGCTACATTTGGGATGTCTGTCTCCTGCCTGTGATGGAGGCCTAAGGGCCACAGGTAGTCAGGCTTGGCCCACTATCATCAAGCCAGTAGGCTTCAGTAAATTCTCGCCCGCCTGGGGCAGTCAGTACATGAGTATGTGCACGTACGAGCTCTCTCTCTCTCTCCCTCTCTCTCTCTCTCTCTCTCTCTCTCTCTCTCTCTCTCTCTCTCTCTCTCTCTCCTAATAGAGAGTTCACATGGTTAAGCAGTGGTAGAATGAAGTCTTTGAACAAAATCTGTTCACTCACTCCAAGAGTGCCTTAGGGGCTATCTGCTCAACCGAAAAGGTCTTGTTCATGTCAGACTCTGCACCTCCTCAAATGATTTCCAAAGTTTTGATCCCAGTGTGGGACTCTCCTATCCTCTGGGATCCCAAAGGGATCTGCCCACTGCACATCACCCCCTGGAAATCTAAAGATCAGACACCTCCCTGTTTCACTGAACACTTACACCTTCCTGTTTGGTCCCAACCTCCATGTACACAGTCATGTGTCCTCAAAGCCAGGAACCTGCATGGCACCTTGCCTTCCTCCCCTTCTCCACACCCACTCTCCATCTGCCAAGCTTGTCAGCTCTTCTTCTGAGTACCCTCCATTCATACCCCTCCTCCTCAGCCCTTGGAGGAAACTTCCACCCTCCCCTGATTACCATCCTCTGTAACATCTACAAATAATTATACTATTATTACTCTTTTTCCTCATCATTCACAGCCCTCTCCAACACAGCCGTTCCCAACCTGTTAAATGACCCATTCACCGGGGTCCTAAGACCATCAGAAAACACACTACGACTCATAACAATAGCAAAATTACAGTTATAAAGTAGCGATAGAGCGATTTGATGGTTGGAGGGAGGGTCACCACAACACGAGGACCTGTATTAAAGGGTCACAGTATTAGGAAGATTAGGAGCTACTGCCCTAACATATCAGAACTTCATAAGCTAGCATCATACCTTCATCTACCCTATATGTCCCAGGAGTACTTATGGTGTTTAAATAGAACATGGGCCTGGTACATTTTTGTGGGAGTAGCCTGTATGAAATAAGTGATGGATGTCTTGGACAGCGTGCCCAACGCTCTGTGTGCGTTTTCTCATAGAACCCTTTACACAATTAAACTGGAGTTGAGTCTTCATTCAAAGTGCCTGGGACCAGAAGGGCTTCAGATTTTAGATTTGTTTTGGAAAAATTGCATATGCATAATGAGAGAGCTTTGTGGATAAGAAGAGGAGTCTAAAATTAAATTTAATTTCTGTTTCGTACATATATCTTATACCCAGCTTGAAGGCCATTTTACATGATTTAAAAAAAACCAAACAAACACACTGTGACTTCATGTTTACTGTGACTTTGTCCTCAAGTCCAGGGATGGGATTTGGACTGGTGACTGACAGGATGCTGCTCAGAAAGTTTGGGGTTTGGGGTTTTCCCATCTGGGTTGCTCAAGCTAGCTTACAATCTTACAAATGGGGGAGGGGAGGACTCAGAGACCAACATACATGCCGCAGGGCTGGACTCTGGCTCAAAGTCCAGCGCGGGTAAACAGACCATTGTGTTGGCTCTTATAACCAGCTATGTACCCTGGTTTTGTACCCCCCCAACCCTGCTGTCCCAGTGATTCCTGTGGTGTGTGTACCTTTGGTGGGACGTGAAAAGAATTCTTTTTAGGTGGTGTACAGATGAGTGCTTTAAAACAACTAGATATTTATTTAATGTGTGCAGGGAAGGGGATAACTTGGCACGATGTGCTTGTGGTTTTCCTGCAATTATTGCTCAAGATAAGTCTAAAGTAACAGGAGTCATGTTATTTAAAGTGGATTGAAGGGAAACATTAAGTAAATAAGTGTCAGGTAGCCTAAGGATAGGGTATGAGTAGCAAAGTACAAGCCTGAACCTCCGGAAACACTTCCCTGTGGAGGAGTGGGAACTGTACCCTGCAGCCTAGCAGCTCTTGAGGCTGGCTACTCAAGGGTGGACAGGTCTCAGTGGTTCCATTCAGAACACTCAGCGAGCTCTCTGCCATGTTATATCTCTTCTTCCTATACAGATAGCCCACTCTGAAGGGGCCATCATAGCAGAAGGAAACCGTATTGGACTACGTCATTACCCAGCTCAGAAAGGACTTGCCTTACTCCTCAGCTGGACCTCACCCCGGCTTCAGCAGAAGAGCACGTGAATCTTCGGAGAACCCAAGGAGGCCTTGAGAGGGCCCAGGAGCAGTAGTCACACAGGCCACTCACTTGTCCTGAGCGAGGCAGCGGCTGCTTTGAACTGCCAAGGAGAGCCATAATGCTGGGCACTCACTTCCCGCCCCCGCCCCTTGGACCCAGTGAGGGAAGGGCTGCCCCTTGCACCTTCCAGATCCCGGATGGGAGCTACCGGTGCCTGGCTCTGGAAGCCGAGGAGAGCAGTAGTGAAGACGGCTTGCAGGGAGAAGTGAGGCTGGTGGACTTGGAAGAAGAGGGGACCAGCAAGAGCAGAGTCAACCATGGGACACCACCACTATCCAGAGCCCCAGCCATAATCCAGCCATCCAGCTGTTGCAGGGAGGCACGAGGTGGTTTCCAGCACAGTGACAAGCCAAGCCGTGAGTGGGATGTGGTACAGGCCCGGAAAGTGATGACAGCCAGCGTCAGCAGCAGCCCTGTGCCCAGGGTGGCCCAGAAACCAGGTAAGCTTATAGGTCATAGAAAACCCCACTGGTTCTTAATCAGGGACTGTTGGAGCATATTTTCCTAGGATGTTTAACAATGATTGTAAGTCATCGGGAATGTCCAGATCTCTAATTGTGGAGAGATGGGAAGTGGTCCATATGTGTAGTTTCAGCTGATGTCAAAGCGAAAGCAACAGAAGAAAGCCCATATCTCACTCAGGTGACAAAAAAACCCCACTCCTCCCCACCCCCACCTGCCCTTTGACCATTCCTGGTAACAACTTGGCTGCGAAGTCCCAAGTGTCTTATGGGGCAGGCCCCCCTCCTTAAGCCTTCAGAGCTCAGCAGTAGCTCTAGACAAACAGACACCCTGAAGAGGTCATTGCTTCCCAGTTGCTGACAGGGCAGACACCGAAGCCTTTCATGAAAGCTGACCTCGGTGGGGAAACTGAGACTCAAGTGTGCGAGCTCCGGTCTCTTAGCATATTGATGGCTGAGTAGGCTTAGGGCCTTGGTTTTCCATCTGTCAGAGATGGATGACAAAGGAACAGGCCATGTCACCTGGATTGCTGCAGAATCCAATGACGGCTTGTGGAAGGAGGAGGCCTGGGGCCCATGAGTCCTGGAGTCTGCACAGCAGGCAGGATGAGACAAGGGAATTCACTCTGAATGGCCTCCGTCACTGGCCGGCGGCAACGGAAAGGCTGTAGTGGGTTTTCAATGGGGGGTGGGGATGACCATGAGCTGAGCCACGATCTGCACAGGCAGGAGAGCTGCTGCCAGCCGGTCCCCAGGGTGCAGAGCGGGTGGGGTAGTCCTGGGAGGGCTTGTGCGTCAAGAGACTGAAGAAACACTTCATTTCTTTGCAGGCGTCGCTGACGCCAGAGCTGGCATCTTGCCAACCTTCTCACCCACTCTGCTCTCTGCAGTAATTCTCTCCAGGCTCTGATTATCCTCTCTGGACATGGGCAGAGAGAAAGAGCTGGGCAGGAGCAGTGAGGGGCTTTCAGGGCCTCTAAACAGAGAGGAGGACTCCAGAATCATCCTGAATATGGGTCCTCAGGAACCTGAGTCTCATTGTGACTTGCTCCCTTCCCATACCAAGGGAACAGCTGGGTCAGGAGGCAGGGATGATGGGTCTCAGCCCAGAGTTTAGTAGTCAAGCCCTAGTCAGTCCCTTCTCTTTGGTGAACTATCTCTCTCTCTCTCTCTCTCTCTCTCTCTCTCTCTCTCTCTGTGTGTGTGTGTGTGTGTGTGAAAATAGAATAAAAACAGGAGCTGTTGAGAGGGTGTCACGACCTTAGCTGTGGCTATGTTTTGGAAAATCTACAGTGCTCTCGGTAGCTGTATAAAATGAAACAGAAAGGATCATTATTAGCTGAACAGTCCAGTTGCTATCGTCTGAGCTGTGTGCAAAGTCTGCTGTGCTAACAGCGTCAGCGTGTGACTTTGAGCCCATTACATAGCTCAGGAATGCAAGTGACTTGTCCAGGATGTGACTAGCGTGTCCAGCCATGGTTGTTTGACTAAGGGGCTTGCACTACGTGTTATGATTCTATTGTGAAAAGTGTGCTTTCAAAATACCCTGGAATGATAGCGACAGTGGGTAGGGCAGGGAGGAGAAAAGATCACCTTTGATTGCCTTGCTGGCAACTCACAACCCATGGGTCATTCATTGCGACCTCAGTCTCTGATATACCCTGTAGACAACTGAGGGTCAGAGATTCAAGTCACCTGTCCAAGATACACAGCCATTGTCAGCCCCGAGACTCCGTGTGTCCTTTACATCAAATGCCCAATTCATCGGTCTACTGTCCACCCAGTTGGTCTGAACATTCTAGAGACAGAGGGAAAGGAGGGGCCTCTGGAGAAGGGACAGGTAAAACACTTCTCAGAGGAAGCTGGCTCTTGCGGAGAAGTGGAAATCTGGGTGGTCTTGGATCTAAGTCTCAGTGGCCTTTCTGCTCCCTGGGGCTGGGGAGTGGCAGGTCCTTTCCCTCTGCCTGGAGAGTGGGAGGGAATGAAGGCTGGGGAGCTGCCAGGTTATTAGGAGCTTAGGGTTTCCTCTCCAAGCTTCCTCTCATTACAGAGAGGATCATAAGCACCTTTAGACAATCACACCCATCCTTCCATTATTAAGCCTGGCTTTCTGGAGTGCTGCCTGGCAGACTCGAGCCCAAGCCATTCATCTTCTGCCTCGGGCACCGTACAAATTTTTATTTGGGGATTGGTGGGTGCTGGTACCATAGTTGAGATGGGCAGAACAGGCTCTTTGTCGGGCCAGGAGGGGCTGCAGCCTCACGTTCAGGTTCCACACCACCCGTAGCTGAGAGAAGATGATCAGGCCTCTGCCGAACACTAGGTCATCCACAGTTCCCCAAGAAAGAGCTCTCTCCACTACAGCCCTCTTTTCTACAGTCTCACTGATTGCACCTGGCATTAGAGTGTTGAGTCTGCTGTGCCGACGGAGACAGAAGCAGATGAACGGAAAACAATTTGTGCAAAGTCACACAGAACCCAGGTTTCTGGTTCTCTTTTCAGCTGCTGGACTCTGGGTTGAATGTTTTGTACAGATTACTTCATTGTAGCCTCAGAATACAAAGTTCAGACAGGACACTGCCTCTTCCTCTTCCTCTCCCTCTCCTTCTCTCTCTCTCTTTTTTTTTTTTTTTTTTTTCCTGGAGCTGGGGACTGAACCCAGGGCCTTGCACTCTCTAGGCAAGCGCTCTACTGCTGAGCTAAATCCCCAACCCCTCCCTCTCCTTCTCTTACTCTTCATCTCCCTCTTTTTTTTTTCTTTCATTTTGAGACAGTCTTGCTATGTAGTCTTTTTTTTTTAAATTAATTTATTTTATATATGTGAGTACCCTGTAGCTGTCTTCAGACACACCAGAAGAGGATGCCAAGATCCCATTACAGATGGTTGTGAGCCACCATGTGGTTGCTGGGATTTGAACTCAGGACCTCCGGAAGAGCAGCCAGTGCTCTTAACCACTGAGCCATCTCTCCAGCCCTTGCTATGTAGTCTTGCTAGAGTCTAACTTGAGCGGCTGCCTCTCCAGTGCTGGGATTACAGGGGCGCCTTCCACACTTGCTTTCTCATTTCCGTTTTCCAGATGAGGAAACTGGGCATCCAGAATTTAAGAGAACTGTGCCTTGAAGTCTCACAGCCTGTAGATGGAGGGACTGAGATTTGAACCCTGAGAGGTCTTGGGCCTGTGCTTTTAAATAACTCTTTTTTTACTGCTTTGTCTCCATGGAGACAAGGAAGCAGGCTGTGATCTTCCACCCACCTGGGGCTGGAAAAATGGTTGTTCAGGCTCTGAGAGTAGGTGGGGGATCCAGCCAAGCCACATTCCTCTTTGTCATAACAGGGAGACCTATGATCCACTGCTGACCCAGCTTCTCCTTTGTCAGTGGCCTTTTGATGGTAAGGAGTATCTAGAGGATTCGGGGACCGTTGCTACTCTTGTAGACACTGCCTGGAGCCATGGGCGTGAGGATTGGAGTACTGATATGGAGTGTAAGATAAGTCTCGGTTGCATCCATCTTCATTAGCAGAGGGAACTGAACCATATTCATTTTATTAAGCAGAAGACAGAGTCTGGTCAAGGTCAAGGAGCTTCTGCCCCTTAGGCTTCTAGGAAAGAGCAGATGGCACAGGAGGCTACATAGGGAGCCCTATACCCTGGTGATTTTAACAAGAAGACAATAGGGAAGAGGACCACCCACAGGTTCACACATACTTCCCTGTGCTGTTCAATCAAACATACATCCATAAACCCATGTATACACCATGATGTAGACATGCCACATTCTCAGACAAAGGCTATATGTGCACCTTTAAGTTACACATATGTGAATGCCTGCAAACCCTGGCATATATATGGGCAATGGGCACACACTGGCATACACCCTCCCAAACAACCCCTCATCCATTATACCACAGTACGTGTGGACAAGTGACTCAGGCTCGTTTGCATAGCTCCCATCCCACCTCAGGGCATGGAGTAGACACTCCTAAGTGTTCTCACGAAAGTACATGGGCTCTTTCCTGTAGACACGGGTTAAACCATGCCCTTTTCTCCCTTTCCTTTGCTAAACACTCATGGTCTCTCCTCCGGGCGTATCCACGGTTGCACAGCCACTGTCACACCCCCACATGCAGACTGAACCACTTTCGCTCCCTGCTTCTTTTTCTCATCTCTTTCTCTTTCGCAGCTACCCACGCAGTAATCCTAGCTGCTCTCTCTCTCTTCCTCTCACCCACACACTCTGTTTCCTGGATTTCCACAGGCTGGGCTGCAGCCACCTCCCCAGTGCACGAATTGGGAGAAAGCAATCTCTTGCATGGTGCCATCTCCGGGATAGCTTCTTGTCCCTCACCCAGCACAACGGGAGAAGAGTGACCACAGGTCAGGGGAATGCCCTGATGCCCATGAAGCCAGGCAGAGGGATGGAAGGGGCCAGAGAGGATTTGTTTCCCTCAGTCAGCTGACTGCTTGCACTCAGAGCCAGGGGCAGTTTTAAACAGAACACATCTTTGGGGTCTGTGCTTTAGAGAGCCAGCATATTTCTAAGTTCCTTTATCGGAAACCTAAACACAGTTCTTTGAAGACAGGTGACACTGGAACCACCCTGTCTGAAGGAGTGATCAACGAGTGTGGTCTTCCTTCAGACTTGCTGGGGATACAGAAGTGCTTGTTAGCCCAGTGTTGTTTCCAAGTCCACCAACCGCTCCCCACAGGATCTGCCCTGGAATGTGCGAATATAGACTGTTAACAGCAGTGCGTGTGGTGTTCCCACTGAAGCACGGTGACAATTGCCATGGCCTCTGCTGAGCTCAGCCTGAACGGTGCTTTGCAAAAGTTGGGGAATCAAAGCCACATACAGACCACACAGCATCTCTGCCCTTGTTGCTGATAGCTAATTAAGTCGAGGGATGACAACAGACTGGCAACAGCACTCATCAGCCTCTTTGCTACCAAAGAAGACAGTTAGTTACTCTATAGTTACTGGGCTGAGACAAGTGGAGTGGGGTGTCACGGTTATCACTTGAGGGGACAGATTTTAAAGGAGAGTAGTGGGGGCGGGGAGAAAGTGGCAAAGAGATGGCGGGGGCATGGAAAAACTGAGTGAGAAAGAATTTAAGGGTAGAACTACAGACCTAGAGATACACAGTAAGATGAGGAAACGATGAACAGGGGCAGTCGAAAGTGAGGTGCGTAGAGAGGACCCGAGGAGAAAGTAGGAATCCGCTTCGAGGTAAGGCCTCCCCACCGGGGCAGGGGGAAAGGGGGGCTCGTACCCCGGGGGCTGGGCGGGGAGCTGAAGGGGCGGCGCTAGGGCCCGGGGGAGCGCTCGGCAGGAGAGCGGTGCCCGCCCAGCGCCCGCGGCTCCCGCTTGGGTCCCCTTCAGCCTCTAGCGGCTAGGACCTCGCTTAGGGCGCTGAGTGGGCGCCGCCGCTGGGCGGGGTGCAGGGATCTCGGGGCGGGGCTCACGCATGGACGTAGCCAGGTGAGCCAAGGCGGCGGCGCCCGGGAGCTCGGGGACCGCGCACGGCTGCTGGAGGTGAGTGGGGGGGCTCGGGGCTGGCGGGGCGCCCAGTGAGCCTCGCCCTTGCCACCTGCGCAGCTGCTCGCACCGCCCCAGAGGAGGTGGCGCATCTGGGCTCCGGTCCCTGTACTCAGGGTGACCTTTGCCAAATTGCTTCTGCATGGAGCCTCAGTTTCTCCATCTGTACAGCACAGGCTGGGGAGATCTCAAGGCTCTCCAGCAGCTCGGAAACAGGAGGACGCCCCGTTCCGGGGTGCTACCTTCCCGGGCTGTGTGGGCACCAGCTGTCGTGTCTTTCTCCTCAAGCTCGTCGTTGTTGGGGGTGATGCAGCGCCCAGGCTCACTCATGGGCACCAGTCCTAGCTCTAAGCCCCTGCCCGCTCCGGGAAATCCGGCCGCAAGACCCAGGAGCCTGAGCGTGAACCGACGTGGGCGCCTGTGGAGGCAGCAGGACTGACTGTACTGGCCAGCACCTCAGTTTCCTGCGGGCGGAGTGGCGGGGCAAAGGGAGCTGCTGTAGGGCTGGTGCGCAGGTTAGCCACGCTGCCACACAGCTGAGACCTCCAGGGTCCGATCCCATCTGAGGAAATCAAGTCCTTTATAAAGTCCCCCAAGGGACTCCTGAGTTTTCCTCGCCTGATTCTCACAGCCCTGGTTTTCTATTTCCCCTTTCGTTTAACTACCAGAAAGGGCCGGTTCCTTTCTGACATAACACCGCGGAATGAAGGGAGGGAGAAGGTACCGCTTAGGGCCTTGGAAAGACCTCTGAGGAATCTAGGGAAAAGGTCTCCATGTCCTCACTCAACCCCAAGTTCCGGGCTTAATTCTGGATGGAGATGGGGATTCCTGTGCTCCACATCTGGGTTTTCTAAACAGCTGAGTGAGAAGCCGCAGGTGGTCCTAGAGCAAGTGGGATCCTAGCGTGCCCCTCCCTTCTCCAGATCCCAGAGAGGTGGGTAGGTGACCCCGAGGGGGCAGCTGCACTACAGACCCAAGTACCACGGTGGTCCGAGGGACAGCCACCCTTGTGGCTTTGGAAAGTGGGAGATGAAATTCGATGCTTGTCATGAGGGAGGGTACAGTGAGCTGTCTCGTCGGTCCGCAGCCAGCCTGCCCTGTCAGTGACCTAGACCTGGCCTCTATCCACGTTGGGGGGTTGAGGCAAAAACTGAAGCTGATGACTTTCTCCCAGCGGGAGGCCGAAATCCTTGTCAGGAGCTGACCTGCCTTTGGCTTGTTCCAGCATCTTTCAAGTTTGGTGCTGGAAGAACTTACAGCAAATATTTGCTGCTGGGCCACCAAAGCTTTCAGGCCCCGATTTTTAGCCTGCCCTTACTTCGCAAGCCACGCCCCACTCCTGTACCCCTTTAAACTAACTTAGGACCCAGTTTTGCACAGTGAAAAAAATAAAGGCTTTAACTCTTTCCCTCCCTAAACAGCTCTTGACCTTCTATACTCTCTGGAAAGTAAGGTAGACTTTTTTTTTTTTTTTCTTTTTTTCTTTTTTGGTTGTGCCTGGTTTCTGACTAGCAGCTTAGCGCACCTCCGTCTTCTGAGTTGGGGAGACTGAGGCCAGGCAGGAAGAGTTTGCCAGGGCACTTCTGCAGGCAGAAGGCAGCAGGGCCCTCTCTCCCTGGGGGTGGGGGTGGGGTGGGGATGGCATTTTACTAAAGGGGAGGGTTACAGCACCCTAGAGCATCTGGAAGGAGGGAAGACACTTCAGGGTTGATTCCCTGAGGCCTCGCTAGGTGGGAAGTTCACACATCACAGGCCCCCTACCAAGGTTAGCTTCCCACAAGGCTGATTTACACCTCTAGCCCTGGGGCTTGGCCTGGGAGGCACCTTTTCCTTTAGGGCAGCTCCTAGGCTTCCAGACGTGAACTCATCGGAGCAGTTGATGCCAGGAAGGGAGGGACTGAGGGGAAGCAGTCAGGGCTGCCCAGATGGAAATACCATGGGCTCTAAGAAGTAGAGTGGGCACTGTTGTCAAAGGCTTGCGGGCTCTGCCCCATTGTGACGAAGAAACATGATCAAAACAAGCCAGGGGAGATCAGCTGGGAGAGGATGGAGCCAGGCTGAACGCCCCAGCCCTATAGTGCCAGGCTGATCTCTGGGATCTGCTGGCTTGCCAAGTGACCTTGGGTAAATCCCGCCTGCCTGGGACCTCAGTAGCCCTGGGTAGCCATGAGGGGGGAAGTATACATAGGAACTAGGTTCTAGTAGAAAACAGGGCAGACAGATTCTTCCCATGGGAGCTGCTGTATACAGCATATACACATCTATATACAGTGTACATACACGTACACACACGTATAGGACTGGGCTTTTTTTTTGGACACGGTCTTACTGTGTAGCTTACTCTGGTCTGACACTTGCTGTGACACTCAGACTGGCACTGAGCTCGTGATCCTTCTGTCTGAGCCTGCTCAGTGCTGAGATCACAATAGACATGTGTTGCCTTACCTAGCTTGAAGCTAGCTGCTTTGTCTAGATTTTAAAATAAAATTTATTTATGTATGTATGTGTTTGTGTGTGTATGTGTGTGTGTGTGATCATGTTTGTGTGTGACTCATACATGCACATAGCCTGTGTATGGAGGTCAGTAGTATCGGTCCCAGGGATTGTACTCAGGTCATCTCCTTTATCCGATGTCCCTTCTCACCGTCAGAGCTTTCATTTTAACTCAAAGAATAAGGCAACTAAAGAGGGATGAGTGGGTCAATAAGATAACTTCAGAGTGGGGGGACAGCACGAGAAAGCCCTGCTGTTGGGATGGAGAGTGGCCAGGGAAATGCTTACCAAGGTCTACTGTAGCACGCGAATCTGGATTTGAGTGGTGGTCAGGACTTCTTGGAAGAAGCATATCCAGAGTGGTACCCAGAGGCTTTGAGGGCACTGGGCTGGGTGTGGGAGGGTGCTGCAGGGGATGGGGAGTGGCCCACACTCAGAGCTGGGAGTGGGTGATGCATGTGTTGGTGGCCGGGTGTACCCACCTATGCACATGGCCCCAGGCTTTAAAATACAGGCCATAGGAGTTGAGCCTGAGATCTGGCCAGAGGGAGGGCCGATCTGCCTCTGGAGAGGATCCGTGAGTCAGGACAGTGTGTCTATAGGGCCCTTTGTGAACTGTTTCTGGACACTGGGGCTCAGTTGCTACTCAGGGTGACTGGAGGAGGAGCCTACATGACAACAGCCCCCAGGCCCTGTAATTCCAGAGGCTTACCCCAAGCCCTTTTTCTGGGATAAAAACCCTTCCCCAACTGGCTGCTGCTGACATTCCGTCACCCTGGTTCATCTTTTCCATTCAGTAAGGCGGACCAGTGTAGGTCTGTGCTGACCCTGCCCTGCCCTGCCCTGGCCTGTCCACTTCCCTGGATGCCACAGTCTGTCTGTGTGTCACCTGCTTCCCGCATGGCTGGCACATGAATGCTGCAGTCAAACTTTGGGGTTTCGTTCCTGGCTGCCTGAGAGTTCATAAGCACATTATGTAACCCCTCTGGACTCTTAATTTCCTCATCTATGAAACAAGACAATGCTAGGCCTTGTACTGTTGTGAAAATGGAGTGACTTCATGATGAATGCCTAAAAAATGAGCTACTACTTATTAATAGTACTCCCATGTTTTGATCTCTGTTAAAATAGCAAGCCCTTGAGCAGATGGCCTCTTGCCTGAGACTCCTCAGATCTCCGTGTAAATTTCTTCTTCGAGTTTGGCCAGGGCATTTTGGAGATTGGCACGATGAGCCAGCACAGTGGGTACAACCTGGACTAAGCCTTGGGGGTAGCTCATAGGCAAGCGGACAGTTAGGTGAGGCCATGGTTGGAAGAGTGGGCTGACTTGATTTTGTTGGTTGTTGTCACTGTGTTCCAAGAGCCCTATGAAACCAGCCTCACAGTTTCATGAATGGGAAACTGAGGCACAGAGCGGCTCGTTCAGTGAGCCAGTCTGACCTCCTGCAGACCTCAAGTTTAACTACTGTATAACATAGTCCAGAGAGGCCAAGACATTTTCTCCAGATCTCGAAGCAGAATTGGAGGATGGGGAGGCACTGACTAAAAAATAGATTGTCTGTGTGCATGAGGGCCAGACATGCCACCACCCAGCCTCTGGCTGTTTGGCTTTCAGTGACCCAGATGCCAGGTTCTTCTTAGTCCTCCCGCTGAGAGCCCTCTCCACCTCTCCTGGCTCTGGACCTGAATCCACATGTCCTCAGCAGCAGCCGCTCTCTTCCCTCCCTCTTGCACTTCTCCCAGCATCCAGGCAGATGGTGCTCTCATTGAGCGTGGGTGGGCCCAAAGCTCAGCTGTTGGCTTCTAGCTGTGCCAAGGAAGTCTAGTGTCACCGTGCACTGGTTGTGTGGCCTCGGATAAAAACCTGTCCCTCTCTGGGCAATGGGAGAGGAGGGGGATTAGTAGAAGCTCTTTCTTTGAAGGTTTAGAAATCTTACTCAGCTTTCTGCTCCCACAAAAAAACCTGGCAAAGCAGTGCTGGGGACCCCACACCAAGAGGTGATGTGGCCTGCAACAGCCACTGGGCCTCAGAGAGCAGCAGAGGTCCTGGCCTAATCATCTTGAAAGTCCTGTTCTTTAACGGCTTCACAAGTTGAGGGAGACTGCATGGTGCCATGGAGGTGAAAGCTTTGCAGTGGGGGTTCGAACTGTTCACTCCTCCGTTCTTTTCTCCCAATGTCAATAGCCAATGTCTCTGCCCCGTTAGGGCAGAGCAGACCGATATTAAAACAAACAGCGATGGAATCTGATGAGTTGGGAGAATATCTTGAGGATGTTATGGTGAGAATGTTACTCCCAGGGGGTAGAGAAGATTGCCGTCTTCCAGCATCCCAAGTGTGGTCAGAAGGGCACAGCTGATGGGGCAAGAGCAGAAAGGACTCCAGGCAGGGAGAGAAGGGGACAAAGGTCCTGAAGTGAGAAAAGGCATGGCACCTCCAATGAATCTCTAAAGGAAGGCCATGAGGATGGACTGTTAGGAGGACGAGGCATCCCAAGGAGAAGTGCATTGTGGGGGCAGTGGAGATGGTCATCTGGGGTCTGGAGCCCCAAAAGGATTTGAGAGCAATGCTTGTCTCTCTGGTGCTGTGCCAACGTCCGCCTGCATCTTTTCTAGGATGGGTGCTATCAGTGGGCCCCACACCCAGCTACTTCATGGATGGTTGCTCACACAGCATCTGGAGCCACCTCTCTCTGCCTGGACCACTGTGCTTGTATCTGAATGGACTCGAGCAGGGGATGGTGGTCCAGAAGCCACCTCCTTGGCCAGGCAGTTCAGAGTCCCCTGAAGCCAAAACCCTGGAATGTTGGTTCAGAGGCTTGAGCTCTGAGCCAAGTTCTGCTGAAGTCCTTTTCTTTGGACTGTTTCCCAACCTGTACCCTAGAGAATAGGTTTGCTGCTCTCAAAGTGAGACATGTGGATGCTGCGGCAGCATCGCCCAGAAGCTGGTTGGAAGTGCAGGTTCAAGTGCCCTGCACGGGTCCCCTGTGCTCCAGAGGAGAGAACTGTTCTAGGCCAGCCATTTTTAAACTTGCAAAGAGTTAACGTCTACAGAAGCTTCCTCCCTCTCCAAGGTTTTACATATAATCTTTCCAGACCTCTCTTTTATTCTTTAAGAACTTGGCCACTGACCTCTAAGTACCCTTAATTCTCTGGGGTTCCCTTTCTTGAGAGTGTCTAGCAGGGAGGGCAGTTGGCAGGCCACAGGCTGGTGACATTGTTCCTGTTCATTCCCATTTAGTGTCCTGCCCTCTTCCCTTTGGGATCCCTGAAAGGGTAGCTGGTACTATTCTTAGCAGGTCAGGATGGGGAGGAGAGAACATACTGGTACATTATTTATGTCTCTTTGTCAACAGGATTACATTCTGGGCTCCCAGGACATAGCCCTTCCAGCATGGCCTTTGTCACTGGCATGACAAGGACATCTATTATGTAGCCCTGAGGTGAAAAAGTGCTTGGCACCAGGAAGGAAGGAAAGCAGTTTCCTAGGACCTCAAACCTGGCAAATGGTGTTGGGGAACCCACACCCAGAAGCAACATGATCTGGAAAGGCCCTGAGCCTGAGGAAGCAGCTGAGCAGAACCCTGACCTTGACCCATCTTGAAAATCCCAGTCCAAAATATTCCAGTTGAGTGAGATTGCATGGTGCTACAGAGGGGAAGGCTTTGCCATCTGGCCTGTCACCCCCATTTAGGCTTGTCAGCCTCATGCTGGTGAATGGAATGTGAGATATAGTGGTAATGAACCTGAGATATGGCCGAGTGGGTAGCGTGCTGGCCTAGCATGCCTGAAACCCTGGATTTCAGTCCTCCATGTCATATAAGCCTGGATGCGGTGGTATATATCTACCATCCCAGCCCTGGGGAAGTGGATGCAGGAAGATGCAGGAAGAAGGTGTAGGAGGGCGTAGGAAGATGTTCAAAGTCATCCTCAGCCACGCAGCGAGTTTAAACCAGCCTGAGATACAAAAGGCACGTATGCAGTTATATGTGTGCAACATGTGTGTGCACTGACAAATGACAAGACTCCCTGCTTCAGAAAGTTAGTGTGTTAGCCAGAGCCCATGCACACCCCCCATGATCGCTGCATGAGCCAGGGCCCTGATCATGGCTCTTGGCTTGTATGTGACGAACCCTTGCAGCTGCCCCACAGGGTAGGAGACTGTTACAGAGGCTCAGCAGATTCAAGGCTTGCTGAAGGTTTGATAACTCACGATCAGGTTGGTTAGGGGGAAAAATGATTCTTTTCGATCGAATGCTAGCAGTAGTGCTGGGGCTCCGGGGACCCTGTCCACAGCCTAGTGAGAGAGATGCTACTTACTGTGCTGGGAGATTAACTGGTGGAGGTTGTCCCGTTGCTAGGGAACCTTGAGTTGTTGAAGAAATCACATGTGTCAAGCGTTTTTCATGAACTTGGAATAAAGGCCAGTTACCCTGTGGCTAAAGTCAAATTTATAAAGGATGAGTGGATCAGGTCAGAGGTGGCATAGTTCGCTGGAGGCTCTGCAGAGGCTCTGGCTGGAAGCCAAAGACTGCATGCTGTGAAATCCTGTGGGGAGGAATGGCTTCTCTATGCCCCCTCCCCCTTCTCGCTTTTTATTTTATTTATTTATTTTTTATTTTATTTTATTTTTGAGACGGGGTCTTGTTATGTATCCCTGGCTGACTTCGAGTTTAAGGCAATCCTCCTACCCACCTCTACTTTCTAAATGCTGTGGGTACAAGCATGTACCACTATACCCAGCCACTGCCTCAGTTTTCCACACTGTAGAATGACGTCACAATTCCCGTGTTTCTGACGAAGGAAAGGCGTTAGGGAGACTGAGTGTCTCGAGTACATAGAGGACGGTCTCTATTCCCTTTATAACATGGTACGCGTACCTAGATCCTTTTTTACTAAGTTTTCTCCTTAGCATAGCTAGGTTTCACTGTAGCATTATCAAGCACAGCACACATCACAGGGGCGTTGCTCTTATCTGTTCCACGAGATAATTTTCTCACGCAGTGCATTCTATTGACTGTGGGTTTTGTTAATGTTAAGGAGCCATGTTAATATGCCAGATCACAGTCTAGGCATTTGTCGCTATAGGTTTGCTCGCTATAAACCTAACTGATGGGTTGGTGGGCTCCAAAAGGCCCGTTGAGCCTTTAACCTGACTGTGTGCTAGTGTCCCTCAGGTGGGCCCAGGGGTCTGGACTGGAGCCCAGGAATTGGCTTGTGGGCCACCTGCAAGTTCTGATCCGGGCAGGAAAAAGAAAGGGACTTGAGGCCTTACATGGCGTTGGGTGCCAGGCTAGGGCTACTCTTTTTCTCCTTCTTCTTAGCTGCCCTGACCTGTGCCCAGGAGAGAAGTTAGGGCAACTGTGACAACTGGTGACACCGATGGTGGCTGCTGCCCCCCTTGGTGCTGTGCAGGTACTTTATGGGGCTTAGCTGTTGTGGAGATGGACAGGGGGACATTCTCCAGACAGTGTCATCTCCTGGGACATCTGGGACAGGTGGTAGGTGTTAATGCCCTGAAGGGAGAGGTGCTGCCTGACAATGGAGAGTCATGAATTTCAAAGCCTGTCATTGCATCACGTCACCGGCTGTGCTCCAGCAGCTAGCGCCCTCCATGCAAGAACTGCTTACTGACTCCATTACTTAGAGAGTAGGTGGGCTGGAGGGACCCCTACCCTCCCACAAGGTATGTATTGATTTCAGATGTGCCCAGGCTGGCCTGCTGCATGTGCACGAGGTACTTCCGCGGATATGCCTGCGGGCACTCACGTGACTGTCCTGCCCACTTTATTTACTGTGTGCACGACTGGGTGGGCTCTGTTGCGTGTCAGGCAGATTTGAAGCAGGCAGAGCCTCTGCGTGGGGGCGGGGTGGGGGGAGGGCTGTGTTCGAGGGAGGATGTGCTGCCACCCGCTGGAGTATGGCCAGCGTTCAGGAAAAGAAGGAGATCTCAGAGGCAAGAAGAGGCTGGTGGGAAAGGCAATTTTCTTGTTTGCGTATTATGTAGCCTGCCTCAGGACCTTAGCACGAGCTGTCCCTCTGCCAAGGCACACTCCCCACCCCAGATGCCCATCCCCCCTCCCCCACCTCTGCCCCCTACCTCCTGGACGAGGTTGACAGTCATGGCTACCTTTGCAAGTCACTCTCCAGAGGCTCAGAATCAGGCTCAGAATTATGTTTGTACTCATTATCTTGCCGCCTTAATTAAAATTCACACATTTTTGTGCTACTTTTTGTTAATGACTGTGTACAGTGCCCAACCCTTATAATTCGTGCAATAAACATTGGCTGTACTATGGGGTCTGTACTATGTACGCCTAGTTTCTTTAAATTGTCTGATTATCCTCTAAGATGAGACACACCTGACAGCAAAGGCCTGGTGCATGTTTTCGGGGACACATTTGAAACTTACATAGCTATGAAGATGTGAAGAATCAGAGCCCCACCCAGAACGCTTGGCATCCACTAGAGGTGGGAGGCACCGTTCTCGGGCAAGCACTGGTCCCTGTGCGATCTCCAGTATGAGGAGCTGGGTATAAACTAGGTACAGGAGTTAGCTCAAGGCCACCTAAATGCAGTCATTCAGAGACGCAATGATTTACTAAGTGTGGATGATTGCCGATCTGTTGCCCAGTAGGTGGAAGGGTGGGCTACGGGTGGGAGGCGCCAGCTGACAGGATGGGAGTGTGAAGGCAGGTGCTGGAGACCTACAGTTAACTCTCTAGCCTAACGCTGTAGGGGATCCTCCAATCCTTGAGAGCCTCGGTTTATCTTTAAAATGAAGATAAGACTTGTGACTCACAGCTCACAAGGATAAAAGTACAATATTGAAAGAATGATTATGCACAAAGGGGGAAGGCCTGGTAGATGGATGTGGTGGGCGGGCGGCTACTTGAGAAACAAGGGCACCCAACTCCTGACAGTTTTGCTGTGGTGACCCCTGTGCTATAAACCTTAGAGCTACCTCTGCGTCTCAGTTGCTGAGTGCTGGCTATGAAGCGGATGGTCTACTCTGTGTGTGTGTGTGTGTGTGTGTGTGTGTGTGCCTGTCTGTCTGTCTACCATAGATTCTCCCTTGTCACCTGCGAGCAAGCCAGAGCCCCGGTTTGGTCTTCTATCCTCTGTGAGAGGCAGCCTCAAGCCCCATCCCGGGAGAGGCACTGGGCAGAGCTGGGTTCCCATGCTGTCTACCCCGTTGAGTAGCTGGAGTGCCAGCATGCTTGTGCTGTCCTTATCATTCCTCCTGTGTTTTCTCTCCCGGGTTATTTATTTTTCTGAGAGGAAGGAATGTGGAGAATTTACCACAGGGCTGGCCTTTTTTTTTTTTTCTTTTTCCTTTTTCCTCAGCTGCATAGCAGCTTCTTCTATATGAAGGAAGCAGCAGACACAGATGGCAGAGTGGAGGAGGCAGAGGGTCCTGGCTGACTGTGGGACTGAGAGGTGCGGGTTATATAACCACCCAGAGGCCCGAGGCAGATCCCACAGGGCATGTAGCTCAGGGCAGAGCCTCGAAGCTCCCGGGCTCCTGTGAAATGCTACCCAGCTCACTGCATGCAAACTGGACTCCAGGCAAGCCTGCTGTCAATTTTTCTTCATCAATGGTTTCTCCTCTCCTTCTCACTTTGGGCCATGGGGGTAGGTTAGGGCCAGACTACCTTTGAGTCTTCTAGTCTCTGAAAACTGTCCCTGGTGCTTGGGGCACCCCTCATCTCTGCTTACAAAAACCTAAGGAAATGCTGTCCTCTGCAGGAAGCTTTTGGACCACTTTATCCTGATCTCTCTCTCTCCAGGCTCTGTGCTCTCTGGGTATCTTATGGAATATTCTTCTCCTCAGGTTTGACACGGCAACTTGAGGTTTCATTTCCCGTTCCCCCCACAAGTTTGCCGTTCTTTCCTCGGTGTCTCCTCACCCCCTGGGAACCTCTCTCCAGTCTAGAATCTGGAATTTGGCTCTAGGGCTGAGTGAAGAAGCAAATGAGAAAGTTTGGGTGTGGGGGCGCTCGTCCATCCGTCCATGCTCACTGAGCCCTGCTACTGATATTTCTGCCCGGTCACGGCACTTAACGAAGCTCTTGGCACAGCGCTCAGAAGAAAGCCCACCTCTTTGTGTAGGGCCAGCCTGTGGCAGGCGCTGGAGATGAGCACAGATGCGGGAAAATTCTCTTTCCTATCCTGCCTCTCCATTTTTAAGTCTCTGGACCTCTTTGTCTCCGGGGTTATGAGTATGGTCTGTCTTGTGCTCCTAAGTCTTCCAAGGGACCTTATATCCTGAAGGTCAGTCAGCCTTAGCTCTCTTACAGGTTCTTGTCCTTCTAGGACTGAACTTGCCTATCTCCGGTTACTGTTTTAGATTTTGCTTTTGTTTTTGAGATAGGGTCTCATTGTGTCACCACTCTAGTCTGGAACTGTACACAGACCAAGCTGGTCTGGAACTCATAGGAATCTCCCTCGCTCTGCCTCCATAGACAGGGTTAAAAGTGTGTGCCACTAACGTGCCTGCCCTGTTTTGTTCGGGTTTTTAAAATTTACTTATTTTTATTCATGTGTGTGGGTGTTTTGCCTGCATGTATGTTTGTGCCCCAAGTGTGAACAGTACCCATGCAGGCCAAAAGACAGTGTTGGATCTTCAGGAGTTGGAGTTACAAGTGGTTGCTAGTCACCACGTGGGTGCTGGGAACTGAGTCCGGGTCTTCTGCAAAAGCAGAAGGCCCTGTGAACCTTTGAGACAGTTTTCCATCCCATTCTTTTTCTTAATAATTGATCAATTTTTTTCGGTACCAGGTCTCACTCTGTAGTCTTGGCTGGCCTGAAACTTATAGAGACACCTGTCTCTGTCTCTGCCTCCTAAATGCTCAGATTAAGAAGGGTCTGCATCACTATGCTGGGTGATTTTGTTGTTGTTTTGTTTTGTTTTAGACAGAGTCTCATGTAGCCCAGCAGGCCTCGAAACTGTGGGGTAGCCAGTCAAATATGACCACGGACTTCCTTTCTCCTGCCTCCACCTCTCTAGTGCTGAGATTACAGGCATGCACCACCATGCCGTCCCATACAGGGCTAAGGGATGTATACAAGGACTTTGTGTGGGCCAGACAAGTGCTCCACATGGATCTGTGTCCCCAGCCCTCTGACTACCATTTCTAAAATTCTGAAATCTACCCATAGTGCATCAGTGATCTAGCCAGTAGAACAGGCAAGAACAATGCTATGACAGCCCGGTCCTGCCAGGACCTTGCAGCAAGGCCTCGGTCAGCCAGAAGTCTGCAGGCTACCTTTTATCTGCAGAGACAGCTGCCAGCTGAGCCAAGGGTCAGCCCTCCCTCTTCTGTCTGTACCTGGCTCTTTTGACAGGAGTGGGAAACCAGGAGTTCTGGCACAGCCCTCGTCCTTCTACTTCCTGTGAGTTCTCTTCCTGCCGTGAGGCCTCTGGGCCTGACTGAGCAGAGGATGCTATGAGCCTGGGAGGATTGAGCGGGGGGTTTCCTGGATGAAATGGCAGGAATGAGAGGTGTGCTTGAATATTCTCTGCAGGTGGAGCTCCACAGAGGGGAGCATCCCAGGCTCAGGGATCCGCTGCACTGCTGCAAATATGCTCTGTTCCCTCTCTTGGCAACTGTGAGAGCCGGGGTGTGTGAGCTAGCCTTCAGTGCCTTTCTCCTCGGCTCTAAACTGGCCGTCAGAAGCAATCCTTCCTAAATTGCTGTAAGAAATCGAGGAGAAAGCCTCCAGCCTTTGTTTTCAGCATCTGGAACTCAGCAGATGGTGGCAGCTGTCATTGTCACTGGGGGTGTGGGCAAACAGGAGTGCAGGAGTGAAGCAGGCTATGTGGGGGACTGAAGACCCAGAGCCTGGACATCTTGAAACAAACTTTGGGTGGGTCACCCTGAGTGTGACCCGAAGCTGGGTTTCCAACTGGCCATGTGACTTTTCCAAGATACAGCACGAGTCTTCTCTAAGGTAGAGGTGATGTCACGGGTAGCCTCAGGGCTGCTGTGAGAATGAAGCGCAGTCCTGTCAGCGTCCCTAGCAGACAGCAAGCCCTCCCTGAAGTGCAACTGCTTCGCTTGTAATGGTGCCCTGGGCGGTGCAGCTCAGACACTGACAGGCAGGGAAGTCTTTGGGGAGGGGCTGGTCACATTCAGATTGGACAAGAGGGTGGGGGGCATAGGACACATTGACAGGACGGGAAGGAGAAGGCTCCAAGTGTAGATGGAGGTTTGTGCATCCCTGTTTCCAGACTGGAACTCACTCACAGGCAGGAGTGGGAACCCGGAGCCCTTGTTCCCAGCCATTGCTAAGGACACAGGGAGGAGGCGAGTACTGCTCAGGCTGTCTTAGCTGTCAGGACCCTGGAATGCCTGGATGAGGAAGGAGGACCCTTCTGGCTCTCCCGTGGTTTGGGGTTCTGAGCACAAGAAAAGCATAGGGCTGGAAGGGAGGACTGGTGAATCTGGTGAATCTGGCTGCGTGGGGTGGGTTGATTGGCGGGGGAGAGACTGGGGGTGGAGAGGCCATTTAAAAGGCGGTTGCAGAATCGTTTTTTCCTGATAAAGAGCTGGGCTGAGTCATCTGTGGAGGAGAGAAGTCATATCGAGCTCCTCCGGGTACTGTCAAGGTGGGATTTTTCCTCTCTTTGTCGGCCAGGAGCTTGGCTGCCTGTTCCAGAGGCTTTGAGAACAGAGGCCAGCCAGCAGCAGAGCATCCTGGGGAAGCTAGGCTGCAGGGAGGACCCGTCAGAGTGAGTAAGCTGAGCGCTCAGGGGGGCCTTTGGGGTTTGGGGTGTGACTCAGGGCATGTGGCATCCCCTGTCTGGCCTATTTGCTCCCCCAGCATTAGGAAAGAGGCAAATGGGGAGTTCTCCCAGCCTGTTAGCAAGGCTAGAGCCGGTTGGCTCTAGGGATCCCTGCTCCTACCCCTGCATGCCCCTTCCTACCCATGTGTGGGTCATTCCACATGCTTCTGGCATGGATGCACCCCTGAGGGTCTGTGTCACTTCCTTCTCTGCAGGGAGGATGTGAGCTTGGGCTGGCAAAGCGGCTGGGTTATTACTCAGACCTCCTCATCTTCCTGCCCTGGCCAAACCAGAGGTTATGTAGTGGCTGGGACATTGGGTCCTTCCTGACACCACTGGGGAGCCAGTTTACCCAGCCTGTTTACCCAACCTGTTGCCAAGGCTCCCAGGCTGCTACAATGGGCTGCCTCCCGTCAACCTCTGTTCCCACCTCTGGCTCCCATCCTACCCACTGGCCTTGCCTGGCCACTCCCATTGACGGCAATAGTGTGGAGTCACATTTCCTTGAATTCTCGCTGTCCTGACCTCTCTGGCCTCTCCTCCTTTGCCTCAGATCCCCTCCCTTACTTCAGACAGGCTTAGTGATGAGCAGAATGGGGGGCTGCCTACAGGAAGCAATAAGGACTTGGAGAGAGAGCTTATACCTGCTACAGCTGGGCCGGGAATTTACTGATTCTAGCCTTAAGATCTTCCTACGCCACTGGCATTCCATTTCTGCCTTTGTGAGAATAAGGCTGTCAACTCTCCTCCTGAAAGAAAAAAGTGGTAGAAAGCAGCTGAGGGGTGTTGGTGGGGTGAGGAGACAGGGCTCTGCAGACTGTCTTCCAGGAACCTTGAAGCTTCCTTGATGTCCCTCCCACTGAAGCTCTGAGCCAGAAAGCCCAGTGGTTAAGACGTCTCACTTCCCAGTCGGACCTTCGGAGTCCAGAATCCTAACTGTGCCACTTAAAGTTGTTTGGCACTGGGTGGGCAACTCTGAGCCTGGCTATCATCTACAAAATGGAAGGAGTAACAACAGTATTATCATTTGGGATTGCCTTGTGGATGAAAATAAAATCCAAATCTGATAAGCATTTGGGGGCCATGTAGGGCCTGTACCCTAGCATCCCTACCGCCCTGGGGCAATGTTCTGTCTTTAAGCCTCTCCTCCACTCCGGATCTACCCCGTCCTACCTGTCCCCAGGTAGCTCTCTTCTCTTTGTCTACGCTCCATCCTTCTTTGAAGGCCTGTATTCAGGGCTGTTCTCTAGAGCTCTATATAGGCCTTCAGTGATCTAGGCTAGGAAAAAGGGCACCAACTACTGCAAGGGCAGCCAGGCAGTGAGGACTGCTGGTTCCTGTGGCCCTGGCTCACCTCTGATCTCTCTGAAACCAAGATGCACAATCTTAGACAAGTTTGCTATTGGCAGGGGTGACATTGCCTTAGGAGACTTCAGTTGGAACATCCCCTGTTGCCTGTGACAAGGGACCCTGGGGTACCTTTGGTTGGTCAAGTCCTGTTCTATCCTACCCCCATGATTGTGTAGGGTGACCAAAAATTGCCATGCTAGTAGTTGGCTGGGTTGACTCCAAACCTCTTGTTGAATTTCTTTTATGTGCACTGCAGCTGGCCCAGGGTTCAGGACTCCACTAGAAGGGAGGCTAACACCCCCGCCCCAGGCCCTTTCTGCCATTCTTCTTGGAGCTTAGGGGCAGCTCTGATCTCATAGGAGGGGAGGGTCATCTAGAGCAATTCAGACTATGACTAGCCTGGCCGGAGGTCAGCAGTCTGGATCCTGGGCCATCTCCTCTTTGTGACCCTTGTTTTTCCTGAGCTTCCCAAGCTGGCTTCTCCCCAAGGGTCTTTCATACTGCCATTGGAAGCCAGAGGGTTGAGGAGTAGTGTGTATATGTGAGGCATGCGGGTCGGGCACACAGGACTGGCCCTGAAGCAGGAAAGTAAGGAGGAAGCAGCAATGTGCAAGGACATGGAGTAGCTGGACGTTCAAACACCAGATCACTTTCTATCTGCCTTACCCTGTGGGATCCTGCTAGCCAGTTACCTAGCTCTCTGCAAAGGTAACTCTGTACTGTTGGATAGCTCACCTTCCTGTTCTGGCCTTTGGTTTTTCCCATCAACACCAAGTGCACAATAGCAGGTTGTGCCCTATAGGGTCACAGTGAGAGGGGGGCGCAGGTAGCATGCACTTAATCAGTGCTAGCTGCAAATTGCTACAAGTGTGTCAGAAGGAACATTGGTGGGCCCCGTGTCCTGGGTCACACATGATGGGGTTGCCCCCGTGAATCTCTGCAGGACTGTCAGGTTGCAAGGAGAAGCTGTTCGCTGGTGTGGCCGGGGTTGGGGGTAGAGCAGAAACACACTAAGTCACGAGTCCATGCCACATGGGTGTGTCAATAAGTTTTGCACATGTAGGGGTGTTGGCTTTAGGGATGCAAGAATCGAGTGGAGAATTGTGCCATGACAACCACCTCCAAGCTGCTGAGACTCTGTGGTGCTTCTCCATGTCTCCAGAGTCCCCTGATGTGAGGCTTTCAGGATCCTGATCTGTGCTGTGAATGAAATGTGCTTTGCAGGATAAGGATTGGGAAATGTCTGTCCTCATGAGCAGAGTCGGGTCACAGGGGCCTGCTGTTCCTGGGGTAGCATGAGCCTTCTTTGCCCTTTGCCCTAGACTTGATGATGTCAGATCCCTTGTACGTATGACCTCATGGAGGCCCCCAAACCTTTCAGAGCCCATGACTCTGAGAGAGGATAAGAGTTTGCCAGAGCCCTAGGGATAACCCAGCCGGAGAACTTGGCTTTGGGCCAGGAGACCTGTTTTAAAGCAGAACAGAGGAGGGAGACGGTCACTGCATGGTCCAAACCTTTCCTAAAGACTTTCCTGTGTGCCTGGAAACCTCATCTTCAGCTGTCCCAGGGGAGTGGTCTGGCTAAAGCCTTTATGTTTTACAGAGGGGGTAACTGGGGCAGAAGAGGAATACCACCAGGTGTTGGGGTACAGGTGGGGTAGGCTATGTGCTGTCGTTGTGGCATGAGGGGGAAGCTACAGGAGTAGTAGACTGGAGGATAGAGCCAAAAAGCCACGAAGCAAGGATTGTACCTGCTGACCCCAGCATGGGGGCCAGTCGACTTTGCCCTGGGATACTCTCTGGATCTCAGTTTCCCTATCTATAAAATGGGATAATGGTGAACTACCAATCTCCTCTATCGAGGCACTCCCATCTCTCAGAGTCCACGAACTCAGAGCCAGGCTGGCAAGATGCCTAGAAAGACTGTCCCTGGAGACCCATCAGCCTGTCAGGGCCAGGGCTAATTAGGGTGAGTTAGGAGAGAGGGCAGGGTCAGATTCCTCAAGAGCTAATTAGTTTCCCACAGTGGGGGAGGGGTTTTCTCAGCCACTGGGTAAGCTGTGACCCTGGTCATAGGCTGATCCCTCCAGCTGCCTGTGACTCATCTGTTCAGGCGACTATTTGTTTATTCATTGTTCAACAGCATGGCAGCCGGAGTGCGTGCCAGCTGGGCACTGTGGGCAGAAAGAAATGATTACCTCACTTGTTAGGAGGCCGACCAGTGACCTCTGTCCTTGCCATGTCCCACCGATTCTTTCCCCAGAAGGACCTTGAGCACAGCTATGGAGTGACTCAGCCTTTGCCACCTGGAGCTGTACGGCCTTGGGTCTGTCAGGAATCTCTGAACTTCTTCACACAGCTGCCCAGTGGCTGCCTCTCAGTACACTGGGGAGAACAAGATGAATGAACACAGGGAGCGTTGACATTAGCCCAGGGTATCACTTGGCTTATGTTAGCATGTACAAATTTTTAAATAATTATCTTAACAAAAGTGAGAGGAAAAAAATGGGGAAGGGTGTAGGAGAAACTGGATCGTGGTCTCTTGATTTGATGTGTTATAATTAGGGTTGGGGACACGGCTACTTTTCCATGTTTTTATTTTTTAGAACTAAAACGTGTTAACCATTTTATTTTTTGGAGACATTAGTCCTGGTTGTCCTGGAGCATGTTATGTAGACCGGGCTGGCCTAGAACTTGCAAAGATCCTCCTGCCTCTGCTTTCCCAAGTGCTGGGATTATAGGCATGTATCACCATGCCTGCATATTAATATGTTTTCCGAAAAAGAAGTCTTAGGGGCAGGAGAGATGGCTCAACAGGTAAAGGTACTTGCTGTGCAAGCCTGGTGTCTGAGTTTGATTCCCAGGACCCGTGTAAAGGTAGAACGAGACAAAATTATCCTCTGACCTCCACATGTGTAAACATGGTACATGCCTCCCCACATCAATAATGATAAATTTGAAAGGCCTTAAAAAACAACTTAGTGGCCCAGTTCTAAAATGATATCAAGCAAATGACCAAACTTTGAAAGTATAAAGAGAGAAATGCGTAAGGTGTCCTGGGCTTTGCACACTGGGGAATCTTTAGGGAATCTATTCTTGGAATTGAGGTCAGAAAGGTAAACACGTCAGACGAGGCCTTCGGAGCTGTGCTTGAGGTGAGGAGATGGATGGTCAGTCAGGAGATAAGCAAACTCGTTGATTTCGGACAGTGGTGAATGAGTGCTGTGCAAGAAGAGACGAGATCGGAGAGGAGACAGGAAGGCCCCTGAGGGGAGGGCGTGCTGTCGGGGAAGAGGATATTCCTAGCATATATGGGGCCTTAGCCTTGCCTTCCGGCCTCTTCCCCTTCTTAGGTAAAGAGGAGAGACAGAGTTGATGTAAAACACTCTCAGGGGGTGAGAGCGGTCAGTGGCCAGAGGGACCATGGGAGATGTAGTTGGAGGCATGACTCATTTGGAGAAGTGCTGTGTTACAACCTTCCAGGGCAGTCCAAAGGGACAGACAGGCTATTCTGGACAGCCAATCAGCTTCACCCTTGTATCTTCATGACCGCTGATTCTAGGAAACGGAGCAAAGATCAGATTTCAAAGAGATGTAGGAGGGCATAGTGACTGACTGTCCGTCCGTCCGTACGTCCGTTTGCTAACCAGGCCTGTGTTCTCTGCAGCTTTGGGCCGGAGCACCAGCTTCACAGAAAAGGATCTGAAGGAGGCCAAGGAGAGGAGCCAGCGGATTGCAGCCCAGCTCACCACCCCTCCCAGCTCCAACTCCCGAGGGGTCCAGCTCTTCAACAGGCGCAGGCAGAGGGTGAACGAGTTCACCTTGGAGAGCCGAGGCCAGAGGTCACCAAAGCTCAGCCAAGAGGCCCTTCAAACAGGGCATCCTTCCAGCCCCATAGGCCATGCCCCAGGGCTTAGTGTGAATCCTACCTCTCCATCGAAGCCAGGCTCTCCAAAGCACTCCAGCTCCCAAAGCCCCAGCCGAGGGGTCCCTGGCCACATCATGGAGGGGTACTCAGAGGAAGCCAGTCTGCTGCGGCACCTGGAGAAGGTTGCCAGTGAGGAGGAAGAAGTACCATTGGTAGTTTACTTAAAGGAGAATGCAGCCCTGCTGACAGCTAATGGACTGCACCTGTCCCAGAACCGAGAGACCCAGCAGTCCTCACCAAACCCTCCTGAAACGGAGGAAGTGCCCAGCCCAGCTGCAGATATCAACCAGAACCCCTCCTCTCCCAATGCCACGCTCACCACAGCAGCCTCTAACAGCCACCACAACCAACCCACCGCTGATGTCAATCAAAACCCCCCAGCCACTATCACCCCTGTCCAACAAAATTCATCTGAGACACAGTGTTCCCCGAATGGCACGCTTGATTCCAAACCCAACACTCCAAGCGCTGATGATGGGCAGCGCCCGGTGCCAGCAGAGGAAGTGAGGTCCAGCATTCTCCTGATTGACAAGGTGTCCGCTCCACCATCTGCCGCCAGCCCCTTCTCTAGAGAAGCTACTCCCCTCTCCAGCTCTGGGCCACCAGCTGCAGATCTCATGTCCAGCTCTCTGCTCATTGGCATGCAGCCTAGCACCCTAGTGGCATCAGCAGAACAAGAGGTGTCTGGACATGCAGCTGTCACCACGCCCACTAAGGTGTATAGTGAAGTACATCTCACACTAGCCAAGCCTGCATCCATGGTCAACAGGACCGCCAGGCCATTTGGGATGCAGTCGCCAGGGACTACCAGCCAGATAGAGCAAAGTCCCATGATGGGAAGACGACATTTTGGAGAGAAGGCCTGGGCTCCCCCAGCTAGCAGTATGGCGGATAGGAGTCCCCAGCCACAGAGGCACATAATGGCCCGCAGTCCCATGGTAGAAAGGAGGCTGGTTGGGCAGAGAAGCCCGGTTGTAGAGAGACGCCCCTTAGGAAACTTTACCCCACCCCCCACCTATGCGGAGACTTTGTCAACAGTCCCTGTGGCTTCCCGGGTTAGGTCTCCTCCCTCTTATTCTACTCTGTATCCCAGCTCTGACCCCAAGCCTCCCCATTTGAAGGGCCAGGTAGTTCCTGCCAACAAGACAGGAATTTTGGAAGAATCTATGGCACGCCGAGGCAGCCGGAAATCAATGTTCACGTTCGTGGAGAAGCCTAAGGTGACGCCGAATCCAGACTTGCTGGACCTCGTGCAGACAGCTGATGAGAAGCGGAGGCAGAGAGACCAAGGGGAGGTGGGCATGGAAGACGAGCCCTTTGCCCTGGGAGCTGAGGCCTCCAACTTCCAGCAGGAGCCAATAGCTCGGGACAGGTCCGGCCCTGCGGCAGCTGAGGAGACTGTCCCTGAATGGGCTTCCTGCCTCAAGTCACCCCGTATCCAGGCTAAGCCGAAGCCCAAACCCAACCAGAATCTCTCAGAGGCCTCAGGGAAGGGGGCTGAGCTCTATGCCCGCCGCCAGTCACGGATGGAGAAATACGTCATAGAGTCGTCAGGCCATGCGGAATTGGCTCGCTGCCCTTCACCTACTATGTCATTGCCTTCATCCTGGAAGTACACCACTAATGCCCCTGGGGGCTTCCGAGTGGCGTCCTTAAGCCCAGCGCGGACTCCGCCTGCCTCTCTCTACCACGGCTATCTGCCAGAGAATGGAGTCCTGCGCCCAGAGCCTACCAAGCAGCAGCCATACCAGATGAGGCCTTCACTCTATGCTCTGTCGCCGGTCAAGGAACCTGCCAAGACCTCATCACGTGCCACCTCGTCACGCGCTTCGTCACGCACTGTCTCACCTCGTGCTGCCTCCCCGGCCAAGCCTAGCTCCCTGGACCTGGTGCCCAACCTGCCCAGAGCAGGCCTCCCACCGTCTCCTGCGCTTCCTCGGCCTTCCCGCTCCTCCCCAGGCCTCTACAATGCCCCAGTCCAGGACAGCCTCCAGCCCACTGCCGTGAGCCCCACCTACAGCAGTGATATCTCCCCCGTGTCTCCCTCCAGGGCGTGGTCTCCTCGAGCCAAGCAGGCCCCCAGGCCTTCCTTCTCCACCCGGAATGCTGGGATCGAGGCCCAGGTGTGGAAACCTTCCTTCTGCTTCAAGTAACACATCCCAGTGCCTGTCTTGTCCCCCCTTTCGGAGGGCCAGAGAGAAGATGTGGCAGGATCTAGCTCAGGGCTTAGTGAGAAAGATGGACGTCTACGGTTCAAGGTCTGGCATTGACACCAGATAGCTATGTGACTGTAGGTGGACCATCTCCCCTCTCTGAGCTGCAGACAAAGGGGCTTAGACGCCATATCAGGGCGATGAGGGGTATCACGGAGAAAGAAAACCCTCAGAGGGTCCCAATGAGCAGAGAGTCTTTCCCTGGCCTTGCAAGCTTCAGGGATGGGAGTCTGGTGGCAGTGTCTTGCTTGGAGAAGGCCCAGAGGTGTCCTCACGGGGACTTCTGGAACAGTCTTCTGACATCTGTGAATCTGCAAGCTCTGGGTGTGCCTTACTCATAGGGCTCAGGCTCCTGGCCTCTGGCTTCCTGCTTCTGGATTCTCACCTTCACAGGGCGCTTCTTCCCCCTCTGCCTTCTGGACATTTTCTCTCTCCTGCCTCAGAGAGCTTTGCCTGACTCCACCTCCTCTCCTGAGTCCTCTGCTGCCTGTGGACTTAGTGCACCACTCCTTTCTGACGCTTGTCCTCCTGCTCTCTGAGACTCTGCTGCCTCCGTGCCCTCTCCAGGACCTGACTGTCCACAGGGAGGGTGACTCCTGGGCCCAGACCTCAGTCCTGCTTCCAACTGCCTTGCCCTCACTGTTCTGGGATGAGGGACATCCCTGGGGAACCCCCGAGAAGAGTGTCCTTTAGACAGCTATGCAGATGTGAATGTGCTGCTAGGAGAGTGACCCTTTAGTGACATAGTGACCTCGGGCAAGATCTCCCAGACTGAAGGAAGCCACCAGGATGCGAAGG
Source organism: Rattus norvegicus (assembly GCF_021556685.1). Taxonomy (NCBI): domain Eukaryota; kingdom Metazoa; phylum Chordata; class Mammalia; order Rodentia; family Muridae; genus Rattus; species Rattus norvegicus. Next base: position 56,108,671 of record NC_141551.1, on the reverse strand, counting down.
CTCAAGGTCCAGGGAGAGACAACAGAAGGGTGTCCTAGACTCACCCACACCTCCCATTTGCTGGGGAGCTTTGGCCAATTCACTTCTCCTTTCTAGGCCTTAGTTTTCCCTTGTTCACAGGGTTTCGATACTCCCTGGAGATTGAGAGACCAGGCTGGCACAGTGGGATAAAGGCCCCAGAAGCAAGCACACTGTCATGTAGAGAGAAAGTGGAGGAGCCGCTGTGGAGGGACAGTGAGTTAGAGCGGCCTGAGGAGGTGGGGTTGCAGCGGGCTACAGTCAGAAGCCTCGGCTGGGTCAGCTTAAGCGTGGGCTCAGTTGGTGACAGTGGGAAGAACGTGGCACAGTAGCTCAGGAGAGGCACAGAAAAGCCTTGGACTTAGATCTGGACTAACAGACTGAACGGGCACCTCGGGTCTCAGTCTCGGTTTCCCTGTTTATACAGAGGGTGTGGAGTCAAGTAGCCCAAGATCTCCCACTCCCTGCCTCCCTTCGACGTGGTACAGCCACCCCCTCCCACCCCTAGAACTATCCTTTGGAGGGTGTGTGAGAATACAGATATAAGAAGACAGACACATTTAGATGGAATCTTCCCAAGACTTAGGGCTAGGACCACCCACTTCCTCTTTCCCATCCCTATTTCTGGGATCCCAGAGGGGCAGGGGTGGTGGAGGCGTTGCCTGTACTCGGCTGAGTGCGCAGTTTGAGCCTTAGGCTTGTCTCCATGGGAACAGGGGTGCCTTGTCAGTGAGCTCATCCACACAGAAGAGGGGGGTACATGGGGAAACTTCAGGCCATGTCTTCCCTGAACAATCAGTCTCTAGTAGACCCTGCCCTTTTGCACCCGGGGCGGGAAGGTTGGCAGTGGAGGAGCCCATCCTCCGTCTGTCCTGTAGCTCCTGCCGAGGGCTCAACTCTGGTCCTGCCTCCTGTTCTCAATACACTCTGTCTCAAATCTGTCTGGCTTCTTTCTTCTGCGCTGTTGCTGCCGCAAGTTGGGGCTCCCTCTCTCCTCCCTGAGTCAGGCCTGGAAGCGAAGTGGAACTGCTCAGCTGCTGTGTGTGGATGGAAAGGGAGACTGTGTCCCTGTGCTACTGAGCCTGCTGTGTGACTGGATCTGTTAGGTGTCAGCCATATGACACCTAGGAAAAGAGGGCACTTCTTTCCCCTTACTTCTTTCCTACGTCTGAGTCTGTCCCAGATCGTGTTGAGGAGAGAGAAAACACACTGCCCTGTGGCCCAGATCGGTTGGGGGGTTCTATCCATCTGTCTGCCCATCTGTCTTGTCTATTTATTTGTTTGTTTGTTTGTTTGTTTATTCATTCATTTGATAGGATCTGTAGCTGAGCCTGGCCTTGAACTTATGATGATCCTCCTACCTCAGCCTTCTGAGTGCTAGGACTATCTATAATCATAAGCTTCCATGCCTAGTTCTGTGGTTTGCTGTTTGGTTTATTTATTTTTATTTATTTATTTATTTATTTATTTATTTATTTATTTATTTATTTATTTTGAGACAAGATCTGGCTGACCCAGAACTTGGTAGGTAGACCAGGCTAGCCTCAAACTCACAGAGATCCACCAGCCTCTGTCTCCCAAGGACTGGTGTGAAAGATGTGCATCAATGTGCCTGGCTCTGATTTACCTGCCATGCCTGCCCCTCCTCCCTCCCCTTCCCTCTTTTAATAAGTGGGATTGAAATGTCTTCCACCAGAACACTCGCTCTCCTGCTCCCTCTGGTTCCTTCCCCCTCTCCATTATCTCTAAATTGGATTGTTTGCCACGTACATTCATCACTAGCCCTGCCTGGCTCCCTTGGTGGAGAAAAAACTAGCTGGTTTGCACGGCCTCTGCCTGTCTCTGGCACTGGTTTCCTCTTCTGTTCAAAGACGGGGTTGCAGGGGATGCCCTGCGAGTTCCGAGGCCTCTGACACTGCCATATGCTGTCAGCTCAGCTTCTGTCTCCACCCCACGGTGCATAGACCCTGCTTTGAGCCTGGGGTGACTGGATGCTACTTTCTGAATTTTCACCTATTGCGTTTTCAAGGAATTGGGTAGACACAGTGAACTGAGCTCTTTGGCTGGAAGTGAACAGTTCTGCTCTCTTCTTCCCATCTGTATTGTGCACCCTCTGCCCACACACAGTCATGAGACATGGCACTTAGCATGAAGTCAGGCCTGGATCACTCACATTTCAGCCCATGCCTGAACCACGCCACTTCACAATCCTGCCTGAGTCTGATCACTCTTTCCACTTGTTGGATCCAGCAATCTGCAGTGACCACAAAAGACAGAAACAGGTTCTTTAAAAGAGATTTTTAGACAGTTCTCACAGCTCCTCCAGCCTCATTAACTAGGGCCAGGTATGGTGGCACACGCCTTTGAGCTCAGCACTCAGGAGGCAGAGGCAGGTGGATATCTATGAGTTGAGGCCAGTCTGGTGTACAGAGCAAGCTCTAGGACAGCCAGGGCTACATAGAGAGACCCTGTCTAAGACAACAACAAAAACATTCGTTGACTGACTTGGGTCATGAGCTCAAGGTGACACTCGTTATATAATGGGATGTACCTGAGCCCTTGCACTTGGCTTTTGGATCTGAGACTCTGATCTCAGCCTTTAGTCCTTCCTGTCTACCCTGGGGCAGAGGCCTTCCTTGGAGCTCTTCCCCATCAGCCTGTGCTTCAGGCGACCTGGCTGCACTCTGGGATGTGTCACACACAGAGACCAGCTTCCGGGGACTCTGGCTTATATATACACATACAGCCCTGACCCTGGGAATAAAGGTGGGCTGAGGCCTTGGGCTGACTCTTAATTTGCTTCCCTGTAAGCTTGGATATCCCTGAAAAGGTCCTTACAGCATTACATCCCACCAGAAATGTCCTCTTCTGACTGTCCCTAATGGCCCTTTTGAATGAGGACACTGAGGTTGGACTCATCTGGTAGCTGCCGTGGTGTGACTAGAGAATATATACCTTCTGTCTCTGTTGGTTCTTTTGGTTGGGAGGGACCAAGTTCTCTGCTGGTTGAAAGGATAACTGGCAGATGAGTGTTTGGGTCAAAGAACAGACTTGTGGGTGATTGCAAACTTTGGGGTGAAGTCACTGACTGGACCCCATAGCTTAGGGCTGGGGTAGATGGATGATTGCTAGTGAACATGGACTCAACTAAGAGCCCAAGTGACTACTTCTAGAATATGGGTGAAGAGCTGGACTGTTTAAGGGGTGTGTGTGTGTGTGTGTGTGTGTTTAGCCTGTATTCCCCAAGCCCTCCACTTTCAACCCCCTTAACACTGTGTAAGCATGGTGTGATGTTTGAAACACACACACACACACACACACACACACACACACACACACACACACACACACACACCACAGAACGCAGACACTACTGGGTATGGAAGAATACACCTCTTGGCTTTTTTTTTTTTTTTTGACAGGGTTTCTTGGGGCTGGAGAGATGGCTCAGTGGCTAAGAGCACTGGCTGCTCTTCAGAGGTCCAGAGTTCAATTCCCAGCAACCACATGGTGGCTCACAAATGCCTATAATGGGATCTGATGCCCTCTTCTGGCATGCAGGTGTACATGTAGATAGAGCACTCATCCATTAAAGTAAATAAATGGGGTGGGGGTTCCTCTGTGTAGCCCTGGCTGTCCTAGAACTCACTCTGTAGACCAGGCTGGCTTCGAACTCACAGAGAATCCTCTGCCTCCAAGTGCCCTGCACAAAACCCTTCCTCAAAAAATGCTTTTATATATAAGAATAACATAAGGCTTATGTTAGATATCTACATTTTTTTTCTTTTTCTTTTTTTCGGAGCTGGGGACCGAACCCAGGGCCTTGTGCTTGCTAGGCACGCGCTCTACCACTGAGCTAAATCCCCAGCCCCAGATATCTACATTTTAAAATAGTCAATGCAACTGTATGGCTCAAAACTCTAAACAGACATAGGAAATACTTACTTAAGACTTTTCCCACGCTCTTGTGGCTGTGTGCATTGTGTCTGCCAGCCCTATTCCTTAACTTTTTCCTATATCTTTCCCATCTCTCCTTATGGTATTTTGTTTAGCAGTTCCCTCCAAGAAACGTATTAATGCACGCTATGTTCCTTCACATGAGTTTCTGTTTCCAAAGCAAGCAGAGGCTGGCCCCAGATAGCAAAGGCTTTAAAAGCTTCTTCATTGAGTTGAGCCACCTGAGTTTTTTACTTCAGGCACTACCTGACTTTATTGGGTTCCTTTCCTACCTCCGAATGATGGACAACCATGCTTGATCCTTTCCAAAACCCTGACTCTGGAGGACCAGACACTAAACCTTTCCCTGTCCTCTCTGCTCTCTCCCCAGGACCGCCCAGAGAGCCTGCCCACATCCCCGCCCTGGACGCCAGGCGCTTCCCGGCCCCCTAGCAGCCTAGACGGCTGGGTGAGCCCGGGGCCGTGGGAGCTTGGCCGCGGGAGCAGCATGGGCAGCCCTCCGCCGCTGCCGCCGCCTCCACCAATGTCCCCCTCCTGGAGCGAGCGTTCCGTCTCCCCGCTGCGATCCGAGGCCGAAGCGCGGCCCCCAAGCCGCCAGCTGCAGGCGCTTCTGGCACGCAACATCATCAACGCGGCCCGGCGCAAGAGCGCCTCCCCGCGGCCAGCGCCCGCCGAGACTCTGCGGCCCTTTTCCCCGCCGCAGGGGCCGCCGCCGCCGCCGCGCATGCGCTCTCCACAGCCAGCCCGCCCGGCGGGCAATTTCCGCGGAGCTGCTTTCTCCCCTATCCCGCGGAGCCCGTTGCCCGTTGGGCCTTCGTCCTGCACTAGTCCCCGGAGTCCTCAAGCCGCGCCGTCCAGGCCTTTTCCCTACCGCCGCTCACCCACAGACTCCGACGTGTCTCTCGATTCTGAGGACTCTGGGCTTAAGTCGCCCGGCATTCTAGGCTACAACATCTGTCCTCGGGGCTGGAATGGCAGCCTGAGGCTCAAGCGCGGTAGTCTCCCCACCGAGGCCTCTTGCACCACCTAAAGTTCCATCCCCGCCCCGGGAGGGTCGAGCTGGAAGAGGCACTAAGCTTGGGGAACCCCAGCACCGGGATCCGAAGGGTCTGACCCCATTGGACAGCTCTAGAGAAAAGGGGGGTCAAGGAAGGAGCGCTCTGGGCTTGGGGGGCTGTCAGTCAAAGGGTTGTAGCCCTTGGCTCTGTCATTTATTTGTATGGCTCTGAGGAAGAGCCTGTACTGTAGTCTTTGACCCTTAGCTTTGGCCAATGCAGTCTCCAGAATCTTCCCGTTCCTTCCATACACGCATGCCTTGGGGGCGGCAGCTAAGCACACAACCATTGGCCTTCATCATACTAAGCTCCCATGCTCTTTCCTCCAACACTATTCTCCGCCGCCTGGCAAATGAAGTGTGTGTTGAAAAGAACCTAGGCCATGACCCATGCCCAGGCTCCGGCTTGACCGTCGGCTCCTGGCACCAAGTCTCAGGCAGGAGCAGCTGTTTTCCACCTCTTCTCAGACTAGCTCTATTTTTATCTGGTGACCTTTAACGAGATCTCCCAGGCAAGCTCAAGGTGCCCTGCTGGGCCCCTCTAGGGAGAAGGGGCTGGAAGTTTCTCCCGAGGCTCTGCCGTGCTGCTTTCTCTACCCCACCCAGCTCAGGGTGTCTAGAATATCTCTTCGGCCAGGGCAGAGCAAAGTGTAAAGTTCCCTGGGGCCATGGGTCTCAAGAATCCCAGACCCATGCTTTTCTGGGATCATTGATGGCTAGTTTTAGGTTTTCAAAACCGGGAAGAGACGAGATGGCAGTCTAACACGGCTACCCTAGTCTAGGGTGTATTACCTATTTGGAAAGGGGTCCATGTTGCAGAATATGCAAGTCATGCCCAGGATGCGCGGAGGAGACTCCGGTATTGGGTAGAGCTGACTCCTGACCTCTGAGGATTCTTGAAACTCACTCCATAGTATTAGAAAGCAAGGGAGGGTGAAGGGGGAGGTTCACAGGGCTTGAATTCAGAGACAAACATGGGTGGGCAGTCAAGGGGCTACTCCAGTATGGGGCTGCCATAGTGTCTATATTATGCGCAGAAGAATGGGTATTGTTATATTCATTGTCTTCACATCTCTCTCTGGCCTGGCTCATACCTGTATCAGCCTTTGAGGCATCTGTCCCCTTAACCTCAGTGACTCTGATACCAGTCCCCAAGAGTGAGTCGGGGAAGAATAGCTGAGTTCTGTGGTTTTCATAGTCGATGGACGGTATCCCTTGAGATTCCGAGCAGCAGCTTCAGAATTCAGAGCCTGGGGATGGGGGTGCTGGAGTTTGATGAGGCACGCATATATGTAGGTGGGGAAAAAAATACCAGGATGTTGTTAAAGGTAAGGGATGATGCGATTTGGGGATAATTAATAGATTTACCCACATATCAGGGTGATCTAGAGCCCCTTAGGAAGGCTAGGGGAAGCTAGGGTCAGGATGGAATAAAGTCAGGGTTGGAATAGACAAGTGATCTTGGTAGGTCCCTATTGCCCGTGGGTTAACCAGGCCCTGGGAAATGAGAGAGTACTTAGGTCCTACCTGGGGCAGCGTCCCTTGTAGCTAAGGAGTCCCAGGCTACGATGCCTCCAGGAGAAGAGACCCTATTAGATATCTAGTCAATGCTGTGGCATACACAGATCAGCTTCTACCTGCATTTCCTCAGAGAACCAGCAGGAGTCAGCTTTGAGAAACTACAGTTGTTTCTGCAGTTGTCATAGCGACCACCTTCTCACTTGAATAGTCTTCTCTAAAACCCACGACAGCTTGCCTGTATCCTGCCTCATGCCTCTTGTAGAATTCAGAGCAATAAATGCGTTCTGCATTCTTCTGCCTCCTGTTCCCTTTTGCCTTTCTGGAAGCCGTTGCCTTCTTCCTAAGTATGCATCAGTCCACAGAATGTCTGACACACATGGTCTTGGAGCTTGGAAATAAACAGTCACAAGTACAGATGCAAGAACTTGGGGCCATAGAAGTCCTTGGATTGAAGCCCAGGTTCTGTCATTGATTAGGTGGGTCTGAGTAAGCCATTCCTTCCCCGTGTCTCAGCATCCCCATCTGAGTGAGGGGAGGGTTGCTCTAAGTAGTGTCTTGGAGTAAGCACTGCTGCTGGAGTAGGCAGGGCCAAGCTGAGTCTGAGTCTAGTATCCTGACACTGCTTTCTCACTGAAGTCAGGATTCCAGGTCGGGAGGAAGAGTCTCCAGCAGATGTTCTATGTGACTTCAGACAGACTGAGAGAGACCAGGTTCGTCAGGGTCCTGCTCTCTCCATGGGCCAGAGAGAGGGATTGTGTTCCCACTTCTAGGTGAGGATATCCGTTAGCCCTACCCTCTAGATCAGTGGTTCTCAACCTGTGGGTCTCAGTCCCTTTGGGGGGTTGATTGGGCATTTCACAGGGGTCACCCAAGACCATCAGGAAACATATTTACATCACGATTCATGACAATAGCAAAATTACAGTTATGGAGTAGAGACAAAAATTATTTTATGGGGTCACCACAAGACAAGGAAACGTTTTAAAGGGTTGTAGCATTAGGAAGATTGAGAACCACTACTCTAGATTCCGGCCCGGCAGAGATTGGCCTGAGCAACCCAAGGGGTTAGAAAGCTGAGTTTCAAGCAGAGCCCATGGTGTCAGAATGGTCTAACTGGGACCATCTGAACTGATGGAGTCGGGTGCTTACCACCCTGGATCCAGGGAGCTCTTGCAGGGCCCACCCCTCCCTGGGATTGAGTGTTGCTCTAATAGATCATTACTTCTGTTGGAACCTGCCCTGAGTACAGTCAGGAGCTGACAGCCTGCTGGTACCATTACTCCCTCATCTCTTGCCCAGTGCTCAGTACCTCAAACTGATTCATCAGAGATGGAATGAGCTTACCATCTGACCCCGCCTACTTAGCTTCCATTTCCAGACCCTCTCCAAGATGTGGGCATTATCTAAGTGCCCCTCAATGTCCCTTGCTCCTCTTCACCTCTCTGTCTCTGCCCTTAGCCAGCCACCCCATCTCACTCTTGGCTACCAGTCTCTCAGCCTCTAGTCTGGCCCCCTACAAACACAGTGCAGAGCAGATCTGTCTCTGGAAAACGTCAATCTGATCGCCACAGTCCACCAGCTTAACCTCTTCCTCAGCCCTTTATAACACAATTTCCTTTTGGAAAACCAGCCCTTGCCCACCTCTCTCAGTTCCCAGCACCACCCTCAGTCCCAAGCTCTAGCCCTCCTTGCCAACCCACAACTGTCTTTGTGAGAGATCTGCCCTCTGCCTGCTGGGTCCCTGGCCCCTCTGCCTGGTGCGCTCCCATGAATCCTGCATCATCCAAGATCCAGTGCCAGTGCCTTCTCCTCTGGGATGCCTTTCCAGGCTCTGGGCTGAGCTGGCCCTATGTTCTCAGCCCCATGAGCTCTCTCAAAGCAATGCTCAGGATACAGGTCAGACCGTTTACTCACTGGAGTCTGAGCTCCTTGAAAATGAGTCTTGGCATATTTGGTTTTAGTCCCTGGATAGAGGCTCAGGGAATATGAAAAGATAGCAGGGAGGGAGAGAGGGAGGAAGGGAGGTAAGGAAGGCATGAGGAAGGACGGAAGGGAAGGAGTCAGGAGGAAGGGAAGGAGACAGAGTAAGGGAGGGAAGGAGACTGGAGGGAGGGAAGGAGGGACAAGATATTCATTCATTTATTTCTCCATCCACCCATGTGCCAGCAAACATCTGTTGAATTTCTATTAGGCATTACACTTGAACACTAGAGATAGAACAGTTACCATGTTTCGGCAAACGCAGCCAATCCCCAGCATTCCCAGGTGACTGAAGAGTTCTAATGTGGATGTGTGTAGCCAGGGGGTGCAAGCCCTTCTGTTTGCAAGGGCCCGCTGCCGGGGCACCTGTCTTCCCCAGAGCCCAGTGCTTTAAGCATCTGGCCCCGGCTCCTGTTGCAGCCCGAAATAAGGCTGTGACCCACGGACAAGACAAGAATGATTCTTGTCAGCTGAAGCCAGTACTGGCTGTAGGGCACACCCTGCTCACTGACCGCTGACCTGGGAGACTGCAGTGGACACAGGCCCTAGAGCTCCAGCTCCCCGAAGTGTTAATCCTGAGGGGTAGACATTCTTCCCACCTACTGTGGCCCCATCAGGTACAGGCATTGCCCTCTCATCTTTGGGAGATCTTGGGGCATAGGGGGAGTGGGTAGAGAAGATAAGGTAATTTTCAGGGCCTTGCAAGGGATCGGGGGAGTCTGGGCCTTACAGAGGCCTAGGCACTGCATTAGGAGGAAGGGAGTTAGTTGTATGCTGCAGGGTCCTGGACATCAGGTGGGAAGGCTGGGGTTAAAGGTAAGGGAGAGGTAGCTGATATCTCTTCTTAGCCTGCAGAGAAACAACTCCCTGAACATTAGAGACCTTTTTCATACCCTGTGACTGTTTATTTGGGGACAGATCTGACTGTGGCATTCTAACCCAGATAAGTCTTAGTTGGTTTTTGTCAGTTATCTTGTGACCCTAACCCTCGACAGTGTGCAGACATGCTCAGATTTGTGTTCATTTTTAGAGGTCTGTAGACACCCCGAAGCCCATTCTTATAGTTTAGTCCAAACAATGCTGTTAAATTACAAAGGGGGAAACTGAGGCACAGAGCTGGCAAATAACCCGTCTGTACTTGCAGAGAAAGCCAGCGGAGCCTATTGGACTCAGCTCAGTGTTCACAAGGGTCCTATTGGGTGTGGGGACACAGGTAGAGGATGGAAAGATGTAAAAGCCATAGAGAGGAAGGCTGGCAGGGGCAGGCAGGGATGAGGGACTGAAGTTGGGGTCCCCTTTTCTGACCCATGTTAGGGAAACTGGGTTGGGGACCCACGCATGTTCCCTGGGGACTGCATTTGTCAATCTGCTTCGAGATTCCTGGAAAGCATTAAGAAATGAAGGGGAGGGATGGAGGGAGTGTAAGAGAAGAGATGGCAGGTAGGGATAGCTGAGGGCTGCAGGCTTGTGGTGGTGCTGGGTATGGAGGTAAGACGGGTGGGCAGGGCCAGACTTCCAAAAAGGAGAAAGTTGCAAAGGGCACGGCAGATGGGGCTGGCAGAGTGAGGTGGTTCTACTGGCATTCACCTGCAATATCTCTGCTGCCGTGGAATTAGAACAAAGGTAGAGAGATGGTGGGCCAGGATGTGATGACTCTGCCCATCTGATTGGACTAGCCTCAGGACCAAGTACCAGTGTCCTTACCCCAGGGTAGCCCTGGCCTGACTCATGATCCCCAACCTCTATTAGCCTCCAATTAGGTGAGCAGGTGGCAATTGTGCCCAAGGTCCCACCTACCCCACCCTGAAGCCCCAGGCATGGGGACGGACCCTAGGAAGAAGCCCTTAAAGAGAGTGACTTCCCAGAGGACTGGCTTCCGATTCGTGTGGCCTCCTTGGTCCACCGTCTCCTCCTTCACATAGAGACCTTAAACGTCCTTCAACTCCAGTCTTTGTGACTGTGTTCAGCTCAGAGCTGGGGCTGAGTGGCAAGGACTTAGAGGATGTCTTGGGAGAAGAGGTTTCCTGTGCTATTTGTGGGAGTTTCTCCTCCACAGGATGATCCCCAAGGAGCAGAAGGAGCCAGTGATGGCTGTCCCAGGGGACCTTGCTGATCCAGGTAAGGTGACTCCAGTCCTCTGCCTTTTTGGTCCCAGATTATGGCCATTTGAGCCTGCCCTGCTGGCCCCGGGGCTGGCAAGCAAGTGGGGGTTTCACAGTAGCTCCTAGACATGTCTGTGGAGTATGTCACTGGCCATACTTTCTGAAGCCTTGTGGGAACAAACCCTATCTTACAGATACAGGGTACAGAGGAGTATCCCAGACTGAACCTCGGTTCCAAGACCGCATTGTACCCAGTCCTCTCTAAGGCCAAGCTGAGCTCCAAGGATTGGTCCCAGATTCAACTCAACTATGGGTCACACTTAGGCCTCAGGGCAGGACAGGTAGCCCAGCCCCATTTCTGGGAATAGGATTGTGTGTGTGGTGGGGCATGGAGGGACTGGAGGGAAGGTGGCTCAGCTAGACTCAAACTATTTTACTAAAATGTGTCTTAATTTTATGAAAACAAAAATCACTTAAACTCCATGCTCAGCAACTTCACAAGGTACCTTCAAGAATGTCCACAATAATCATGGAGTTTATTAGAGCACTTCAAACATTCTAAAAATTAATCCAGCTAAGGTGGGAGTTTCAAGTTTTCATGTGGCCTTAGTGGTTCCATGTGGCTGATTAAAATCCAGATCTAAGGCTGGTGAGATGGCTCAGTGGTTAGGAGCACTGACTGCTCTATCCAGAGGTCCTGAGTTCAAATCCCAGCAACCGCATGGTGGCTCACAGCCATCTGTAATGAGATCTGATGCCCTCTTCTGGTGTGTCTGAAGACAGCTACAGTGTACTTATATATAATAAATAAATAAATCTTAAAAGAAAAAAAAGGTTGATAGCCTCAGCTCCTGGGTGTGGTATGGTTCGGTGTGGTAGTTGGGGTGGGGCCCACACCTTCTGGATAAGTGCCAGGTCACTGGCCCAGATGGCAGCAGAGACTCTCTGATAAATGTTTGCTCCGCACCTTCTTTGCTTCTCAGCTAGGGTTAGAGACTAAAGGACTCTACAATCATACGGTATGGCTTCAAATGTATTTTAAGAAAATAATATTTTTTGAATCAGGATCTTATATATCTCAGGTTAACTTCAAACTTGCTATAGGGCTGACAATGACCTTAGAGAGTACAATGTATGTGTGGGGAAGGGGGCTGGGGGAGCAGGAGCAGGTGGATGCATGGGTATGTGTGCACAGAATCCAGGGGAGGACATTGGGTTCCCTGTTGTATCATTTTCAGCTATTCCTTTGACACAGGGTGTCTTAGTTAGGGTGTCACTGCTGTGAACAGTCCCTGTGACCTAGGTAACTCTTAGAAAGGACACTTCATTGGGGCAGGCTTACAGGTTCAGAGGTTCACTCCATTATCATCAAGGCAGGAACATGGCAGCATCCAGGCAGGCCTGGTGCAGGAGGAACTGAGTTCTACATCTTCATCTGAAGGCTGCTAGCAGAAGACTGGCTTCCAGGCAGTTAGGGTGAGGGTCTTAAGCCCACAGCTACAGTGATACACCTACTCTAAGAAGGCCACTCCTCCTGATAGTGCCACTTCCTGGGCCAGGCATATACAAAACATCACACAGGGTCTTCCACTAAAACTAGAGCTAGGCTGACTAGCCGGCAGGCCCACAGGACCCTTCTGTCTCTGCCCTCCAGCAGGGCTGGGGTTTTAGCTGTGCAGCATTTTACGCAGGTCCTGGGACCTGAACTCAGAACCTCATGCTCATACATGCTCTTACCCATTGACCCATCTCTCCAGTCTCCATGCCGGTTTTATGTGGCATTGGGAATCAGTGCCTAGTGCATTCTAAGCAAACCCCAACAATTGAGCTACAGCCTCTGTCCTGTATGGCTTTACATGTGTGAGTTATTCTTCTTCTTTTTTTTTTTTTTTCTTTTTTTTCGGAGCTGAGGATCGAACCCAGGGCCTTGTGCTTGCTAGGCAAGCGCTCTACCGCTGAGCTAAGTCCCCAACCCCGTGAATTATTCTTCTAACTGACCTTGCGTGTTCCTTCATCTTTTGGTTGTTTTCCTGGTTTTGTGACCCACCCCCTTGGGTACCGAAGCTCAAAGACTTCTCGTGTGCTAGATAAGCACTCTAGCACCGAGTCCCACTCCCAGGCTGTGTCCCCGTGACTCCGTGTGCGCACATGTGCAAACGCTGTCAAGCATTGATGCTACCCTGGTAGAGTCATGCAGTGCATTTTACGCCTCTTGTCCATGGAGTTAATCACAGCCCCCCCCCCCCCAAATAGCGACACACAGAATTTATACCGCCCATGATTATTATCAAGACACTGTATTAGTTATCTTGTGTGGCTGTGATGGAAATCTATGACAAAGACCATTTGCAGCTCTCCAGAGAGAATCCGGGATGGATGGGGGAGGCATCGCAGCAGGCAGCTGGAGCAGGAAGCTGAAAGAATACACCTTCAAGCACATGCATAAAGCAGAGAGAAAGCTCTGGGAGTGGGGTGATGCTTCAGTCCCTCGAAGACAGCCCCCAGGCGAAACACTTCCTCCGGCAAGTTCTATCTCCTCAAAGTTTCTTTTTTTTTTTTATAAATCTTTTTTTTTTTTTAAGATTTATTCATTTTATTATATATAAGTACACTGTAGCTGTCTTCAGATACACCAGAAGAGGGCATCAGATCCCATTACAGATGGTTGTGAGCCACCATGTGGTTGCTGGGAATTGAACTCAGGACCTCTGGAAGAGTAGTCGGGTGCTCTTAACCGCTGAGCCATCTCTCCAGCCCCTCCTCAAAGTTTCTTATCAGTGCTACCAACTAGGGATCAAGTTTTAAATACTGTGCCTATGGGAGACATTTTTTCATCAAACCACCTGTCTTAGGGTTCCCATCACTGTGAACAGACACCATGACCAAGGCAACTCTTTTTTTTTTTTTTTTTTTTTGGTTCTTTTTTTCGGAGCTGGGGACCGAACCCAGGGCCTTGCGCTTCCTAGGCAAGCGCTCTACCACTGAGCTAAATCCCCAACCCCCAAGGCAACTCTTATAAGAACAACATTTAACTGGGGCTGGCTTACAGGTTCAGGGGTTCAGTCCATTATCATCAAGGCAGGAAGCATGGCAGCGTCCAGGCAGCCATGGTGCAGGAGGAGCTGACAGTTCTACACCTTGTTTCAAAGGCAAAACAGAGAAGACCAACTCTCACATGGCTAGGAGGTGAGTCTCAAACCTACCACAGTGACGCACTTCCTCTAACAAGGCCACACCCACTCCAGCAAGGCCACACCTCCTAATAGTGCAACTCCTTGGGCCAAGCATATTCAAATCCCCGCACCACCAAATATACTAATGTCATTTTAAAATTAAAAGTAGCCACCGAAAGCAGTAGCAATCTCCAGGCAGTGGTGGCACGCTGTTTAATCCCAGGATTCAGGAGACAGAGGCAGGCAGATCTCTTAGTTTGCGGCCACCTTGATCTACAGAATGAGATCAGGGATAGCAGGACACTACACAGAGAAACCCTGCCTTGAAAAACCAAGACCAAAAACCAAAAAAAAAAAAAAAAAAAAAAAAAAAGGCAGTAACAGTCAAAGCACTTACCAACCATTATTACTTGGCTCTGTGGGTTAGACACTCTGTAGAAACCTTTTTGCACTAAGCCAGCTGAGCCACAACAGCTCTAAATTACGTATTATCATGCCAGTTCTGCAGACCAGAAAGAGGGCTCAGAGGAGCCAGGTGACTGGTCCATAACACAGTTGGGATCTCACTGTTGATCTCTCTGTCTCTAGATACGATGCTTCTATGGTGGTTCTGTAAATAATTTAGCCAGTGACAATATTCAGACAAGTGCCCAGAGAGATGGCTCAGTGGTTACGAGCACTGGCTGTTCTTCCAGACAACCGGGACTCAGTTCCGAGAATCCACATGGGGGCTCACAGCGGTTTGCAGCTTCAGTTCTAAGGGATCTGACACTCTCTTCTGGGTTCTGTGGCTATTGTATGCCTGTGGTACACAGACGCACATTCAGGGAAAACATCCATACATAAAATAATGGGTTTTGAAAAATTCAAAGAAAACACACGTGAATGAAACAATTTGAATTCGTTAACCTCTGTCAGTATAATTTTTACTGGTGTAAAATTTTCTCCTCTACATTTTTATATGAATGCAAGTGCATGGACCGTGTTCTCTCGACCAAGCCAGCTCAGACAGTCAACAGGATCTCCAGGGAAAGAGTGAGGATTAAAAAGAAAAAGACAATTAGACAACACTATAAAATGACTCCAACCAGTTCTGAAGCTCAGGTAGTTTTTTTTTTCCCAGTCTGCTTTTATATCATTCTAGGTGCATACAAAGAATACGGTCAGTACCAAGGCATAAACAAAGTAGTCAAGGAACAAGCAAGGCATAAACAGAGTAGTTTAGGAACAAACAAAGCATTAAAAAAAGTCCCATGATTACTGTATTCAGGGTCTTAACAAGACTTATCAAGATACAAAGATCATGGGCTGGAGAGATGGCTCAGTGGTTAAGAGCACTGGCTGCTCTTCCAGAAGTCCTGAGCTCAAATCCCAGCAACCACATGGTGGCTCACAACCATCTGTAATGGGATCTGATGCCCTCTTCTGGTGTGTCTGAAGACAGCTACAGTGTATATAATCATTTTTTTTTAAAGATACAAGCAACACATCCCTCAGCTGTATTCATCTTGAGTCTACTTCCTTGTCCTAGCCCAATGTCAAATTCTCACCAATATCCTAGAAGGCGGCACCAAGAGCGCTCCGCATTCTCCTACTGGCTTTCTTTTTCACTCAGCAGCATACCACAGGATTCTTTCCATTCTAGGATGATTTATCTCGCTGCATCCCATCCACTTGCTTCCGTAGCACATCTTGTTTGGGATGTGTCATATTTACCCGACCAATTAATTCATGATGGTTGTCCCAAAGGTTGTCTTAGGTGGGACCCTTGAACGGAGGGTCTGAGTGTGCAAACTGGAGCTTAGCTGTGGTTCTGCTGATGCTCCTGTGTGTTCTTTTACCTCAAGGTTGCCTGTAGCCCAGGCTGTCCTTGAACTTGCTATATTAGCCAAGGATAACTTTAACTCCTGATCCTCCTGCTCCTTAGGTGCTGGTACAGGTGTGTGCCACACATTCTGTTGACAGAAGGACAAACTCCCCTTCTGTTCTTAGTATCTGTTAGAAATCCCATTGAATGGGGTGGTTGGTGGCACACATGTGCATGGCCTATGCCTCTAGTAGCTGCATCCGCCTCTGCAGTCCGTACACCCTGCCATGCTTCGAGTTTGGCGCCCCCCCCCCAACCCCTTGCAAGTTTCTACGACCACCTCCCATATCCTTGTCTTGGGCGCTGGCCTTCCTTGTCACAAGGAGAACGGTGAAGTGGCTAACGCAGAACACTTGTGAGGCAGTGTGCACACCCGTGTGATCCCATTCTGCAGCTGGGCTGAGGACACCTGTTCCCTTCACCGCAGGCTCGAGAACACTCCTTCGTCGTCTTCCCTCCATCTCTTGCATTGACAGTTACTATCCATGCCCTTCATGAAAAGCCCCTCCTTCCCGATTCCACAACTGCCCGTGACCACTGCCCTTTAGAGCAGGGGACATGCTTTACTAACACTTTTACTTTCCTAATTTCCGAACACAAATGGAGCTAGGATACAAGTCCCACAGACCTCCTTTATTATAGATTCCAAAATTGACACAGAAGCTCGAGATACTTCCCCTGAAGAGCATGTCACCACCCCCTCCCCAGATTCTACAACCTGAGGAACAAAAATAACAGTCCCTGTTTGTCACAAAAAACATTAGCACATTGAACGGTAGCAGCAATAATAATTGAGTGGCATCTAAGAACTACTCGATATTCAGATTTAATTTAATTATTTTATTTTATTTTATAACTACATTTAGTAGTTTTTAAAGTTTTTAAGCTGGGCAGTGGAGGCACACACCTTTAATCACAGCAACTGGGAGGCAGAGGTAGGCACATCTCTGAGTTCAAGTTCAGTCTGTTTGTACAGAGCCAGTTCCAAGACACCCGAGACTACCCAGAGAAGCCCTGTCTCAAAGAAAGCACAACTTTTAAAGCCTTACTTATTTGTATTGGGGGGGGGGCGGCGGCGGCGTGTTTTTGCGTACATGTTTGTGTACCACAATCATGCAGTTCTGGCAGTGGCCAGAAGAGGGCAGTGAACACACACTGAACCCACCCTGCAACTGAAATTTCAGCCGGGTGTGAGCTGCCTTGATGGTTTGAGGAATTGAACCTGAGTTCTCAGCCAGGGCAGCCAGCGTTCTTAAACGTTGGACTCTCTCTCCACCCCCATTTGTAGTTTTAATCAGGACCCAAGCGAGGTGCACAGTTCTTATTTGGTTGCTATATTTCTTAAATATTACTCAATCTAAAATAATCCCTCTCTTTCCTTCCTTCCTTCCCTCCTTCCTTCCTTCCTTTCTTTCTCCTCTTGTCTGAAGAAACTAGACCGCTGCACAGCTGCACTCACAGACATTTCCGCATCCTATTTCTAGCTCTTCACCCCTTTATTCCACTGTCCGTTTTCTCTTGAGCCCCTCCTGCCACACTTGCACACCCAAACGCTCTGTGGACATTGCTTTAGTGGAGTTTACCACTGACCCAACTTGAAAACTCCGATGGTCACTTTCCAGGTCTCATCTGCTTTGACATGTCAGCAGAATTTGACTCCTTGGGCTGGGCTCTTGTCTCTGAAGTGTTTCAGGTACCCTTTCTCCCTATTTCTGCCTTGCTGGCTCCCCTAGGATTCCAGGGTATTTTTCTCCTCCACCTAAGCTATGTTAAGTCATTGGTTCTCTGTATTTGTATTGCTTCCTTCCCGACTGCATCCAGCCTACCAGCCTAAAAGGGCATTTATTCACCTGTTGACACAGGAGAGTTGGTGGTGTCTGATTACACACACACACACACACACACACACACACACACACACACACACACACACACATAATTCTGTACTAGAAGAGATTGCCCTTAGGTTCTTTCACTTGCTGGGAAATGCTCTCCCGCTGAATGACGCCCCCACCCGATATCAGATGTTGAAGACTGGTAATGTTAGCTAAGATGCCCACATAGAGCCCTCTTCCACCACCATCGATTTGTTGTCTTCCAGGGGACTTCCTTTGTTGGTTAAATATATATAGTTATGTCTTTTGCTCTTAGGGAAACACAGGCAGAGGGTTTGGGATCTGAACGCTTAAGGACAGTCAACAACCCCGAACATCCTCTAAGTGGGGATAATGACTGATTCTAACCATGAGAAGAGGCATAAACAAAACGTTCTTCATTGAAAAGCAACACGAGGCAGACATTGTTCATGGCAATCCTCAGCTAGGTAGCAAATTCAGGGACAGCCTGGGGCCACATGAGACTGTCTCGAAACACAGTGGGTAAGAGCATTTGGCTGCCAAGTCTGACAACCGGCGACCCAGAGGATGGAGTAAGAGGGCTGACTCCTGCAGGTCTTCTCTGGCCGCCACATTTGGTATGGCATGGGCCACCTCCTAGAACTTACTAATGGATGGATATAATAAAAACAACAAAAATGAGGGGAAAGGGAGAGAAAAGTGAAAATAAAATATTGTTTATAAGCTTATGATGCAATTTTGATCTCTAGGCTTTTTTTTCCCCCTTTGAACATTAGCCTAACACTTTCAAGTTCCTTCTTGGTATTTCTTTTTTTTTTGGTTCTTTTTTTTTTTTTTTTTTGGAGCTGGGGACCGAACCCAGGGCCTTGCGCTTCCTAGGTAAGCGCTCTACCACTGAGCTAAATCCCCAGCCCCCCTTCTTGGTATTTCTACCTGAATATCTGTAAGATTCCTCAGACTGAAAAGGTGCCTTTGTGTGACGTTGTTGCTTTTGTTGGTATCTGGTTTTTGTTTTTTTTTTTTGTTTTTTGTTTGTTTGTTTGTTTGTTTCATGACAGGGTTTTTCTGTGTATCCCTGGCTGTCCTGGAACTCACTCTGTAGATCAGGCTGGCTTTGAACTCAGAGATCTGTCTGCCTCTGCCACCTGAGTGCTGAGATTAAAGGCCGGGGCCACTATGGCCCTGGAATGTTGTTGTTACTTCTGGTGTTTGTTTTCACAGTACTTACAATGTAGCCCAGCCCAGCCTTGGACGTAGTCCTTTATAACATTCTTAATTGTTTTCAGACAATTGGGAGAGTTTGAATAAAACCAGGTAACTGTGCTGGCTGGTTTTGTGTGTCAACTTGATCCAGGTTAGAGTACTCAGAGAGGGAGGAGCCTCAGCTGAGAAAATCCTTCCAACTTGCTTTTTTGGTCATGGGGTTTCATCACAGCAATGGAAATCCTAAGACAGGCTGGTTTCAATGCAGTGGGGTATGGCTGTGACAGACCTGACCATGGTTGGGGAGAACTGTGGAGGGACTTTGGAACTTTAGGCTAAAAGAACCTAGTGGTTTGAGGCCCCAGTGGAATGTTCTGTCAAAGCTTGGAAGAACAGTGCCGAAGATGGAGGCCTGACTTGTGACATTTCAGAGGGAAGATTAAAAACTTTCAGGGCCAGGCTGGAGAGACGGTTCAACGGTTTAAGAGCACTGACTGCTCTTCCAGAGGACCTGAGTTCAATTCCCAGAAACCACATGGTGGCTCACATCTATTGTAATGAAGTCCAACACCCTCTTCTGGTGTGTCTGAAGACAGCAACAGTGTATTCACATACACAAAATAAATAAATCTTTAAAAAAAATCAGGGCCATTTGCGATTTTGATTTAAGATTTTCTGTGGTTCTGGCTGCTGGGGCTTTGATTTAACAAGAGGCAAGAACCACTAAAGTGCAACCTTTGTGCTACTGGGACACTTGATGCTGGTCAGCTGGAGCTAAGAAAGTAGGGCAGTGATCAAGAAGAGGCCAGCATCACTGGGGTGAAACCTTCTGGGAAGTGTTTCCTGAGAGCACAGAAAAGCTGTGCTCCAGAAGTGACCAAGGTTGTACCGTGTTTTGGCACCTAGACTTGGTAATGTGTAAGATCACCCAGGTGGTTCTGGTTTTGAGAGCGTGAAGAGGTCATGGAGAGCAGCTGACGCTTGGCACTGTGAGAAGTCAGGAAAGGTCACTGGTGAAGGTGCAGCCTCAGTGGCAGTTGAAGGACCAGGACTGAAGGGGTCATGCAAAGAAGCTGAGGCTTGGCATCAGGAAGAGAACTCATGACAGGCTATTGATGAAAGTGTGGCCCAGTTGCAGCGGAAGAGCCCAGCTTTTTGGAGATGCCAGTACCATGAGATGACCACCAAGAACAGCAGCTGCAGTGGAGAGGAGCCAGTTAGAGCCAAAAGACAAGTTGTGTGTGCTACAGAGGGCAAAGCTGGAGAAGTGACCCAAGTCCTTTAGTGGAACCCAGAATATCATGTGTGGATCCCAGACACTGGACTTCGAGTTATTGATACTGTTAAGAGCTTAGTTTTGCTTGGTTCAGAGTGTGACTGTGGCCTGGTTCTTCCCTCTTGAAGAAGATATTTAATTTTGAATTTTACAGGCTGCCCAGCTGAAAGATCTTGAACTTTTAGAAGAGGTTTTTGGGTTTTTAGAGAGACTGGATATTTTAAAAGAGACTGAAATTTTAATGTGTTTGAATTTGTTAAAAACTGTGAGACTTTTAAAAGTTATTTTTAATGTGAGATCTTGGGAATGAATAAGACAGGAAGAATTTATGGTTTTAATGGTAGTATGTTTGTGTGTCAAGTTGACAATGGGTCAGTTGTACTGGCTTGTTTTGGGTGTCGACTTGATACAGGTTAATGAGAGAAGTGAGCCTCAGCTGAGAAAATGCTTCCATGAAATCCAACTGGAGGGCATTTTCTCAGTGATCAAGGTGGGAGGGCCCAGCCCATGATGGGTGCTGCCATCCCTGGGCAGGTGTCTTGAATTCTTTAAGAAAGCTGGTTGAGGGAGCCATGGGAAGCAAGCCAATAAGCAATACCCTCCATGGCCTTTGCATCAACTCTTGCCTCCAAGTTTCAGCCCTGCTTGAGCTCCTGCCTTGACTTCCTCCAATGATGGATTAGCATCTGGAAGTGTAAAACAAACCCTTTCCTCCCCAACTTTCCTTTGGGCTATGGTGTGGAGACAATAAAACCCTAAGATAGTAAGTAACTTAGGTAAAGGAAACATTTCTTAGTTTCCTTTCTAACGCTGTGATAAAGACACCCTTACCAAAAGTAACTGGGGGCAGAAAGATTTTGTTGGCTTCTATGTTTCCGCTGTCACAGGTCATCATGGAGGGAATCTGAGCAGGAACACAGAGGCAGGAACTGAAGTAGAGACTCATGGAGGGGTGCTGCTTACTGGCTTGTTTTCAACAGCTTCCTTATACTACTCAGGACCACCTGCCCAGCGCTGTGATCGCTCACAGTGGGCTGGGCCTTCCCACATTATGGAGCTGAAAAGTCATGCTAGCAGGGGAGTCCTCCTGGAGCAAGATTGAGATCCGGGAGTGTCTGCACCCTGAAAATCTCTTCCAGGGCCTGCACGTCTCTGGGCATGCAGTCTTATAGCCCCACCTTTGCCAACCTTGAGGTGGTCAAGTAGCCTGAGGGTTACGTGGTTAACAGATTAAACTTCTTCTTTCCTGATAAAGTCGTGTCCAGCAAGCACCTGGAATTCCTCTTCATGTAAATAAGGCATTCCCGGCACCTTAGCCCCAGCCAGATATGTACACTCACCCCCAAACGCTCTACCCGTTCTCCAAAGGCTTTAATAGCCTTTGGTTTCCCAATTAAATGAGCTGCTCAGTGAAGCCTGCCTCCTGAGAAGTCTGTTTCTCGCCAAGCTCACCCGCAGCCTGAGTTCTCTGAACCCACCCCACCAATCAAGGGAAGGGGAGTGGAGCGGGAACAGTAACACACCAGCCAAGAAAATGTCCCGCAGAGCCAAGAAAATGTCCCGCGGAGCCAAGAAAATGTCCCGCAGAGCCAAGAAAATGTCCCGCAGACTTGGCTAATCTGATGTAGAAGTTTTCTTAGTTGAGGCTGTCCTGGGGTATTGGTGGGGCCTCCTTGAGGTGAGGTAGTAAGAGCCCTCTCTGAACGCTCCCACAGTCCCTTCGCTGGACCTGGGGAAGAAGCTGAGTGTGCCTCAGGACCTAATGATAGAGGAGCTGTCTCTACGAAACAACCGAGGATCCCTCCTCTTTCAGAAGAGGCAGCGCCGGGTGCAGAAGTTTACCTTCGAGCTCTCAGAAAGCTTGCAGGGTGTGAGTAAGCCATTGCGCGCTCTCGGGGAAACCAAGCCAAGAGGGAGCCAGAGCGGACCTCTGTGGATGGCGGGTGGTAGGTGGTGGGGAGCGGTGTGTCCCTTTCGTGCACCCAGTAGATTATGCACTGAGTCGTTGACTTCGTGTCAGATGCAGTTCAGACTTCGGCTTGGTCTTAGGGAGGAAATACAGAAGAAGGCCATAGAACGATGGTTCTCAACCTTCCTGAAACCATGACCCTTTAATATATAGCGCCTCATGTTGTGGTGGTCCCCCAACCGTAACATTATTATTGCTGCTGTTTTATAGCTGGGATTTTGCTATTGTTATGAATCATAATGTGAATACTTTTAGACATGGAGGTTTGCAAAAGGGGCCCTGATCCACAGGTTGACAACCGCTGCCCTAGAAGCATTGGCCAGTAGACAAAATTAAGAATGGGGGATAGTGCAGCTCAACTGGTTGAGTGCTTGCCTAGCACGCAAGAAACCCTGGGTTGTACCCTCAGCAACACACAAAACCAGTGTGGTGCTTCACACCTGTAACTGTAGTGTCTGGGAGGTATAAGTAGGGGATCAGGGTTTCAAGATTGTCCTTGGTCACAGAACAAGTTCAAAACCAGCCTAGGCTACATAAGTAATCCTGCCTCAAAATACAATAAAATAATGTTTGGCAGGTGGCAGGTAATTTTAGAAAATACTAATAAAGTTAAGGAGTGGCTACTTTGCCAGATGCCTGAGACAGTGCTTCCCAAGGGTCCCACATGTATGAGGTGGGATGTGAAACCATTATCATACACGCGGTCATCCTACCCCCACCCTCTGCCCCCAGAAGGGAACTGAGACAGTGTCTTATATTGACTCTAGTTTACAGTAGCAATGAATGCTGTTGTTATTTCTCCACTACACTACAATGGCACTGACTCATTGCAGCAAACCATCAACTCATTCTTCCTACATCCCCAAGCTCCCTGTTCCTTCATTCCCCTCCCCATCCCTTAGGTAGTGATGATTAAATCCTGGCTTCTTGCTCTGCTGAGCGTCCCTACCCATTTATTTCCCCCATAGATCCTGGCGGGTAGTGCCCGAGGGAAAGCGGCTGGCAGAGCAGCGGTGGCAACGGTGAGGAGGAGGGGCCCTTCCCCCAGGAACAGCTATGGGAGGGGACCTGGCTGCTAGTGGGCACCTGGCCATTACCCTCTGCGAGTCTGATCCTGTGCTCAGGTTCCCAATGGCTTGGAGGAGCAGAACCACCACTCCGAGACGCACACGCACGTGTTCCAGGGGTCACCTGGGGACTCCGGAATCGCCCATCCTGGAGCGGCTGGGACTGGGTCTGTTCGTAGTCCAAGCGTCCTGGCACCAGGTGAGCAGCTGTCCCGATGGCTCTGAGTCAGCAAGCAACCCAGATTGGTTACACAGTGCAGGCTAGACTCCCACCGCTGGAGACCTCCCTGAGTCCTCGGATCCGGAGGCTGTGCCTCTCCTCATGCACCCCAACCCATCTCTGCTCTCTTGATTCCACTCTCCTGGCCTTACCATTCTCCCCAGGGATGTGGGAGATAAGGAGATAGAGCCCAGGCCTCGCCTGTCACCAATGCCATTTCGCCCGCAGGCTATGCGGAGCCACTGAAGGGCGTCCCACCGGAGAAGTTCAACCACACCGCCATCCCCAAAGGGTACCGTTGCCCTTGGCAGGAGTTCATCAGCTACCGAGACTACTACCCGAGTGGCAGCAGAAGTCACACTCCCATCCCCCGCGACTATCGCAACTTCAACAAGTAAAGCCAGGCTGAGTGGGACACACAGGGTGGGGAGGCCTGAATACTTTCTGCTTGCTAGCGCTAGCGCCAGAACTTTGTAGATGTTTACTGAGATCTTGCTAGAACAACGGTGTTCAATTAGTGCCCATGCGTGCGTGCGTGCGTGCGTGTGTGCGTGCATGTGGTGTGTGTGTGTGTATGTGTAAAAGATGAATATGCCACACCTCCATCACATATTTGGGTGTGGCCCAGATTCAAGTCATTTTACAAAGGTAGAGACTGGGCTCAGGGATATGAACTCTCTTCTAAGTCACAGAACTGGGAGGAAGGGGCATCACGGGGCTTCAAGTCCCGGAAGTCTGGGCTGTATCGCTCTCGGATGAAAGTTCTGTTCTTTTCTGAGGACAATTCCACATCTCACCAGTTCTAGGCCTCCCCCTGCTTTATCTTTCACCAGGAGTATGGGAAAGGGCCGGAAGGTGGCTTCAAGGCTGTGGAAAGCAGGAAATAGCAGAATTGAGGTCTGCTGAAGGAAGTGGTCTATACTGGCTTAATGTATGGACTTAACTCAGGCTTTAAAAAAAAATGCAGATGCCAGACCTAGCTGTGTGGTCTTGAACAAGCAACGTAACCTCTCTGCCCCTCTGTTACTCCATCTGTGAAAGGAAGCATTCCCATGTGCACAAGGTTGCTATGGAGATAGCATGAGAGGTCCTAGGAAAAGTTTCTGTCAGATAAGAAGCTACTGGGGTTCGCTACAGACATAGCTGTTTAGGTAGAAATGTTGGGGATGGGTCAATTGGGAGGGAACGTGGGGAACACTGTTCTGGAAGCCCAAAAGCAGAGCAGGAGTCCCAGCTGAAGGTGGATCTGGAGAGGAGCACCAGCAGAGGTGATGTCGCATCACTTGGCTTCCTTGTCCTCAGGGCTGTTTCTGAACATGTTGCTCTGGTTTGGGCTGCAGTGAGAGAGAACAAGAAGGGTCCACACATGAAGATCGTGAGGCAGACACTTCCATCCTGAGAAAAAGGACAGAAGGAGGGGGTCCTTGAGGATGCACAGCTAGAGAGGGACTTGCTGACTTTAACAGCTGATTGGGCAAGAGGCATTGACAGGACGGACTGGGCCTCAGGTTATCCACCATGCTCAACTGCTGGCCCTCCTAGGTCCTTGCCCACTGCCTGATCATCTATTCAGCTGCACAGTGGGCTCAGTCCTCACTGCTGGCGTGAGTTTGGATGACTTGCAGGCACTTTCCACTGGTTTGTCTCAGAATGGCAGCTGAGGTACACTTCTGGGCAGCAGGAGGGTGCTAAAGAGGCCTCTTCTGAGACAGAAGGAGCACCTGAGGTAGCAGAGAATAGCGTTCTGGTGGACAAGCAGGACCCAACCAAGATGCTGGATTCCTAGTTATGGCTGTGAGGCCTGCTGGGCTCAAACACTGCTAGCCTGTTCCTGCAGGGTTTAGCTGGGGTAGACCCCACAAGTAGTACTGCCCTGGCAGGCTCCCAGGCCCTGGGTGAGGTTTACAGTTCCACCCTTTCCCACTGCTCCCCGCTGCAGGAGAGCTACAGGAGTATTGCTTTCAGTATTTCTTCAAAGGGT
Organism: Rattus norvegicus; assembly: GCF_021556685.1. Taxonomy (NCBI): domain Eukaryota; kingdom Metazoa; phylum Chordata; class Mammalia; order Rodentia; family Muridae; genus Rattus; species Rattus norvegicus. The sequence goes on along the minus strand of NC_141551.1, from coordinate 56,083,427 downwards.
TGTAGATGCAACTGGGCAATCCAGCCCTTGCCTAGTGTGCATGGGGCTTCATGTTCAATGCCCAGCACTGCTCTTTCCTGGGAAAAGACTTAAAAATCACATACAGTGTTAGCCAACTACAAATGAAAAAGAGAATCACGGCTGTCCCTAGGTGTGGTGGCGGAGATCTTAGAGATATGTAGAAGACTGTAGCCAGAGGCAGGGACATCTGGGAGTCCAGAGTGGACATGACCGTGAAGTAAAGACAGGATCTGTGTGTGGGCCACTCTCTAATTCCTGTTTGCTTTGCAGTGGTTAGTAAGATGGTCAGGATTCCCTGATCTCAGAAAGTTCATCCGGGCAGCTGCTTACAAGAGTGTGAGACATTGCGCTCTCTCTCTTTCTCTCTCTCTCTCTCTCCCCCTCCCTCCCTCCCCCCTCTCTCCCCCTCCCCCCCTGTATTTGCGTACAAATACTTTGTTTTATTTTGTAGCCTTTTCTCAGGCAACTTCGTGCTTTTGAAACCCACCACACTCATACATAGATTCTATTTCCCTTGAGTCACGATATGGCTCTGGCTTGTCCACCCCTACATCAGAAGGTGGAGGCTGTTCCCCCGCTTGTTAATGCCCTGCTCTCAGCTTCTTCACGAGAGCATGCAGGAGCCTCCTCCAGCCATATGCTTTGAGACAGAGTTGCTGGATGACAGTTTACACATTTTCAGATTTAAAAAGATTCTGTCAATTTGTCCTCTGCCGGGGTGGGGTGGGGTGGGGTGGGACACACACCAACATACCTGGGGACGAGTGGAGCTTCACCCCTGCCCCCCTCATTAACTTTAGCGTCCTCCTTTGGCGGTCTTGGGGGGGATGGGGTACTTGGGAGAGGCATTGTTCTGGATTCTGCTTGTCACTTGTGTTTTGATGATTCTCTGGAGGTCCTCCTCAGTCCTCCATGTTGTAGGTATTTTGTTGTAAGGGGAAGTGAGATAAGGAAAGAGAAATCCACTCTCCAGTGTTCTCTTCTGGCACTGACTGGAGGGGAACATGAAACTTTGCCTACAGCACTTCTAACTAGAAATCTCCCATTTACTTCAACAAGGAGCAGATTTGGACAGGGCAGAAGTAAGGACACCAGTTAATGATCGCACAGAACTTTGCTGCCTAGAAGGGGAAACTGAGGCCTCAAGAGACCACACATAAGCACCTGTCTGTTAACCCTCCTTCTTTTTTTCTTTTCTTTTCTTTTTTTTTTCTTTTTTTTTTTTTTTCCGGAGCTGGGGACCGAACCCAGGGCCTTGTGCTTGCTAGGCAAGCGCTCTACCACTGAGCTAAATCCCCAACCTGTTAACCCTCCTTCTTACAGCTCTCCTTTCCTGTTTCTCTTCCAGGACCCCAGTGCCATTTGGAGGACCCCATGTTGGGGAGGCCATTTTCCACGCAGGCACCCCCTTTGTCCCGGAGCCCTTCAGTGGCTTGGAACTTCTCCGCCTCAGACCCAATTTCAACAGGGTTGCTCAGGGCTGGGTCCGGAAGCTCCCGGAGTCTGAGGAGCTGTAGCCTCAGCCTGAAGCTACAATTCCCTGGGCTCGAGGCCCAAGAAACGTTATGCTTGTCTGACCTTGCTTGCTTTTCTTTCTTTCTTTCCTCCTATACCCAGCCCCCAACCCCAAGTATTTCATTTCTCCCTTTACTGAGACAGGATCTCACCCTGTAGCCTAGATTGGCGTGGAACTCATAGCCCCACCTGGCCTTGCCTCAGCATCCCACGTGCTAGGATTACAAAGTCGGCATTAGAGGCTGACCTCAGCACATAAAGAGCTTTCACACCCTGAACGTTATTAGATACAGCAGTTCAAAGGTCAATGAGTTCATTAATCCTCAAAGCGGATGTGTATCAAACATTGTATCATCTAATGTGGATTTGGAACCTGCCCCAGACTCAGTCTCAGATTGGCCTGTGACAGGAGCTAGTATCAAGTACTCCAGGTGACCCGTGTAACCTGCCTGTGATGTGTGTCTGTAGGAAGTGACAGCCATGCCTGCCTCTGCCTGACCCCAGCAGCTGTCACTTCCCTGATGACAGGATGCTCAGTAGTAGTCCGTCTATGTGTAGATTGTCCTGATCATTAGGAAGGAGTAACTTGGGAATGCAGCTGTTTGTAGAACGCTTGCCTAACAAGCCTAACACGCACCAAACCCTGGGCTTCATCCTAGCACCACATTAACTAGGCTTAGTGGGGTTATGCCTAAAATCCCAGCACTCGGCAGACACAGGCAAGAGGATTGGAAGTTTGAGGTCTGTGCTCGCTTCAGCAGCACATATTATTAAAATCGGAAGTTTGAGGTCATCCTTGACTAGATGGTGAATTTAAGGCCAGCCTGGGCTACAAGAGACTATCTTAGCTGCTGATTGACAGACGTGCACCCCATTAGCTGTCATCTGTACATGCTCCCAGCGTTTCTGAAACATGCCCCATGCTGGATGGTGCCAGGCCCAGGTCTCAGGAAGGCCATGACAGGAAGACGGTTTGTAAGGCAGGTATATACTGACAGCTGAGAACAAAGTAACTGGGAAGAGAAGACCCCCAAGTGAGCTGGTGGGATTTCACAAAGTTCCCAGAAGGCTTGAACCAGACCTTAGAGAAGGAACAAGAGCCCACCAAGAAAATAAGATTGTGATAAAAGGTCATTTTTGGTATGTTTTGAGCTGGGTATTGAAGTGCGGTGTTTTGGAGAGGCGAGGCTGTAGTAGAGACAGAGGCTAAAGGGACAAGGAGTTAGCAATGGCCTCAGTGGTTGCTGTGTAGCACCCAGGAGTGATGCTAGACACTAGGATGTCCACAAGGCACAAGGAGCAGGAGGGGATTAAGGGAGTGGAGGGTGTCAGCCTGTGATGTCCTTTATAGAACAGCTACAAAGTAGGACACGTAATGACACCATCCCGTCCTCCATTCTGTACAGATTCTAGTCCAAGTGATGGGGCTGCGACTGCTAATTGTAGAGTGTGGACAATGCCTTGGTGGCGCTCGCCATACTCTGCTCCACAGATGTGGCTATCCAGTCTCTAGACCGAAAGGAGCAGAGCTGAAGAGACAGAGTCCGTGAAGGATTCCATCAAAGAGAACCACTGCTCTGACTGAGCTGACGCTCACCCATTCTGGAGTCGTGGAGCGGTGTCCTGTTTTGTGATTTAGGGTTTAATAGTGGGGGCTTGGGTATCCCACTAGTTGGGATTTGGTTAATCTGAGTGGTATGAGCTTGGGAAAGCCACTTCACACACGAGCCTCTGCTTCTGCGCCTGTAAGACAAGGACAAGTGTAGGTCTTCTGCAGGACTCGAGAGCACAGTATAGGACAGTCACAGGGCCTCCATGTCGGGTTTCTTGCGTTACCCGTTCTGTTGGAATAGATCCGCAGTGGATGCCACTTATGAAGCGGGCTGTGAGGATGCAGGACTCAGGTCAGCCTGAGGCTGATGATGGGAGGGCTCCTTTTGGCAGGAACCCTTGGCCAGGCTGGATGGCGCAGTGGATGCATTTTTTTTTTTTCTTTTACTCTGTGGAGTTTTACTGCCTTTCCTGGTTTCAGGGAACCAGTAGCCTGAATCTTGAGGTGTTTTCTCTTGGATTTGGGGCTGTCAAAGCCAAGTTTCCATAATCTGAAGACCAACACTATCTGGATAGTAGGACTTCTTGGATGGCTTGTGTAGCTCTCTGGAAGGAAACCTATCTGACAGCACAGAAAAGATTCGGGAGGTGGGGGTCCTGCATCCCAAAGTAGGTCCTTCAATCTGCCGTGATTTTTGTTACTTAATAGTGTCCAGCATGGCCCATGCCATGCACCTTCTCCCTTGTATTCTCCACTCCTGCAGACTGTAGGCAAACTGCTAGTCTTTAATGGAACCACCGCATACGTGCTGTTACTCAACCAGAAAAAGTTTGGATCCCGAGAAAGCAAATAAACATTTCAAGCATTTTGGGGATCTACCAAGTCTTTCATCAAACCTAACTTTATATCCTTTATATAAAGTATCAAGACAAAACAAAAACATCGAGAAGCCTGGTATTAGAGCTAGCAGCAATGATGGTGAACTAGTCCCACGTGACCACAAGGACACCTCTCAGAAGCACAGTGGTGAACAAGGCAAGCCAAACAATTACCTGTATGGAGACAGAACAGTGGTGGGAAGGGTTTGTGGATGTGAATGACTGGAAGTTCTCTATTTCTAGACCTAGCTGACTGCTAGACAGATGTCCACATTAAAACAGTTCAAGTCTGTTGTATATCTGTGTTTTATATGCTCTCCCGTGTACGTTCTATTAAAACGATCCCTTCTTTAAACAAGTTAATTTCAGGTCCTAGGACCACCAATAATCCTAAAAAGGCCAACAGACAACTTCACTGCATTACACATGAAGAACTAACAAACCTCAAGTTCCCACAGAGTATCCCAGTTGGGAAAAGGGCAGAAAGCGAGAGGTCACTACAACAGCTCAGAGCTTTTCCTGGCAGCACATCAGGCAGCAATGGCAAAGGAGGTTTGCACCAGCTCATCTGAACCAGCTTGGCTGCAGGAGGGAAGTGCTCAGAGCAGGGCAGACACTTGTGGGTATGCCTTTGAGGGCTTTGAGAGAAGTGTGGGATGCAGGTCAGTGCGCTGAGTGAAGGGTTGTCTGCAGTGTGGGTGACAGACACTGTTATAATGGCTGGGGCAAAGAAGCAACTGTCTAACTGTTTTCCAAGTTACACATGTGAGCTCTGAAGGAGACTTTAGATAAAAATGGCATCAAACCCACTTTGGATTTCGCTGTTTCATTTACAATGGTTTGTGTAAGGATGACACTTAAAGTTACCATACTTTTCTTTCTTTAAAGACAGAGTTTCACTATGTAGCTCTGGCTGGCTTCAAACTCAGGATCCACCTGCCTCTGCCTCCCAAGTGCTGGGATTAAAGGTGTGTGTTACCACAGTCAGCTTCCTGTCAGTTCTTATTCCAACCATACTACCAATTTCTTAGTACTAAAGAGGATGGGTATTTTTACCATCATAGAAAGAAAAATTTAGAATGCCAGTATTCAGGGGCTTATAAAAAAAGACTAACCTGAGCTATATCTGAAGATTTTATCTCGAACTGCATAGCCACCCCCAGGACCAAAAAATACGGTCTTAAAAAACTGAAAAAGTGGGGTTGGGGATTTAGCTCAGTGGTAGAGCACTTGCCTAGCAAGCACAAGGCCCTGGGTTCGGTCCCCAGCTCTGGAAAAAAAAGGAAAAAAAAAAAAAAAAAAACTGAAAAAGTGGGCTGGAGAAATGGCTCAGAGGTTAAGAGCACCGACTGCTCTTCTAGAGGTCCTGAGTTCAAATCCCAGCAACCACATGGTGGCTCACAACCATCTATAATGGGATCTGATGCCCTCTTCTGGTGTGTCTGAAAACAGCTATAGTGTACTCATACATAATAAATAAAAATCTTTAAAAAAACAAACAAACTGAAAACGTTCCCATTAATAAACACGCTTTTACTTATTGCACATTTAATACCAAAGGGTAAAAAGAAACAGAAATCCAGGAACATTTGGAAAATTGACCCGTTTTTAATTAAAAACAAAAAATACAATACAACATCAAATTCCCCTTACCATCTACAATTCAGTTAAATTCAAAAATTCTAAGAATGAACCCAGTCTCCTGCCCAGAGGCAGTGAGAAAGCCGCTGAAGACACAGGGAAGTGCGGACATCAGTTCCAGCTGCAGGCAGTCTGCCAGTCAAATGGACTCTAAGGCGCTTCCTTTCAGTTTGTCAAAGTGTTTCACAGGAAGTTTCTTAAAATCATTTCATCTCAGGCACCCTCTCTGAGGGTGTGACTTCAAATTAGTTAAATCACTTTTATGCCACTACAATGATTAGTACTAAATATTTTTTAGATGATATAAAAGAAAATACCAAATAGACATAAAAATGGTCAAAATATTTTTTTAAACTGCAGGTCAATTTTTGCCTCCCTCCCAAAAAGATACAAAATGAACACACTAGGATGGGGACTCCGCTGGTTATTCCAGTTCACCATGTGCGTGTTCCCACAGGGTGGGAAGGGAACAGACATAAGGCTCTTAGTACTGCTGTGGTGGTAAGCAGCTATGTTCAGGACAGCTTCTTGTTTTAGGCCCGCCGATCCTCTGAATACATGTGGGGAAGCATAGCTGTGTTCTCTGCCCACATCGGGACACATTCAGCTACCATGGAAACTACAAAGCAAGGGAAATTATACTTATCCCAGGACTCGTTTACTGGGATTTGAGTGCCCTTTCTTCCTCAGAGGCCAGGTGGTGACGTGGTGCTAGGGGCTGCTGTGCTTTCCAGCATGAGCTCCCATTCTCTGAGGGTCCTGAGACGGGTAGTGGATTGGTCCTGGAGCTCTCATGAAAGGAGGGGGCGGTCCCATTGGGTGGAACAAGTGTGGTCCAAAACCTGGTGTGGGAGAGAACAGATTAGACTTGCGCTCCCTTGACAACCTTCCAAACTGAGTCTTCCTAGGATCTCAGCCACCCACACAGAAATCAAGGCTGATCAGTGTTAAGTAAATGTCAGTGTGCAAGACCTGCTGAGGACCATCTGCCTTCAATCCTTGTTTTTCCCTCAGTCCAAAAACTCCACACTCCTGCTCCTGGTAGTATGTGACCCTACTGTCTGCTACTTATCAAACATGCAAATCCTACCAGACAGGAGTCAGGATGGGGAAGTCTAGAAGGAAGCCAGGCCAATGTCAAGACCCTTTCTTTCTCTGTGCTTGACTGCAGAATGAAAAGACTGTCTTCACAGACACAGGCTTGATATCGAAGACCACTAGCCACCCACTACTTCCTGCATTGTTCACAGTCATGCACACTCACACTCGGTGCTATCGCTTGAACTGTTTGCTGGTGGCCGCTGACATGATAGAGTGCATAGGCCAAAGAGGCACTCACGTCCATAACCTACCCCATGTCATTTTGTAGGAAGGGTTTCTATCGACAGCAGTGGTTTACTGATTCCCATCCTTGCTGTGGACAGGTTAACAGCTCATCAGTTAGGATGAACTGACAAAGAGCAGACTGGTGGCAGATGGCCTGAGGTGCGGGACTTTCACAAGGGCTTCTCAGGGCCAGGAAGGAAAAAGGCAGTTACCTGGGGGTGGGGGTGGGGCGATCCCAGGGGGTGGGGGCAGGGCAATATTCACTACGGCTGGAGGCCCACTTGGGGGCAGGTTGAAGTAGTTGGCAGACGCCTCCTCTTCTGCGGCAGGAGGTGGAGGCAGAGCTGGAGACAAGGGAGGACAATCAGTACCACGTGCAGATGTCTCTAGCACAGACATCTTGGCCTGCCACACAGGCCACAGAGGCACGCCTGCTATCTTCTAACAGAAACCCCAGCTGAATGAGTCTCTGACATGAACTGACCTCCAGGCAGTCCTGGTACAGGTTCTAACTTGATCCCAGAGTCTGTAGTTCCATCCTTCTCTTTTTCTTTTCCTCTGGCTGCTTGGGATCTGGAGACATATATACACAGGATTATCAGCACTGCGTCCCATCCCCAGTAAAATAGAGTTCCATCCCTCTTTCCCTTGGGTGTGCATGCCTTTAATCCCAGCATCAGGAGACAGAGGCAGGCAGATCTCTTTGAGTTCCAGGACAACACAGAAAGACCTGATCTCAAACAAAACAAAAGAAGAAAACAACCAGACCAACACCACTGTCACTGCCAGGGAGGGCAGCACTCATGTGTGCAGCAGTGCTCAGCAGACAGAAGGCCCCCCAGGAAGGGAACTGTTGTCAGCCTGCTCCTCTCTGTTTTCAAGATGGACACAGAGTCAGTCCCCTTTGAAACTTAGGTGGTGCAAGCCTTTACTCCCAGCACTCAGGAGGTAGAGGTGGGGGATCTCTGTGAGTTCAAGACCAGGCTGGTCTAAGACTGAGTTACAGGAGTACACTGAGAAACTGTCTCTAAAAACAAGACAAAACAAAACAAAACACCAAAGCAAACCACACACACCCCCCCCTTAAAAAAAAAAAAAAGAAAGAAAAAAATTTACAGCCTTTTCTCTTTTGTGGACAATTTCAAACTTAAAACGGATCTCCTTCTGCTTTAGTGCCTTTCCCTCCACTCCCCAGTACTCAGTCTGAGGAGAGCACTTAGGTCTAATTCAACTGTGACCCCCAATATCTACCTTTGGCAATCTTACATCATGTTTACCTTACAACGGCTGCTAAAAAATGAAGAACTCCAAAGGAGCAGGTTATTAGAGCAAGACCTTGAATATATTTCTAAAGGAAGAAGCTTCCAAATACTAAGAAATACAAAAGAAGGGGCTGCAGGATAGCTCAGAGGTTAAGAGCACTGGGTGCCCTTTCAGAGGACATTGGTTCAATTCTCAGCACCCACATGGTGGCTCATAACCATCTGCAACTCCAGTCCCAGGGGATCCAAACCCTTTCCTGGCACCAGGCACACAAATGGTACAGACATGCAAGTAAGCAAATCACCCACACACATAAATGAAGTCATTTAAAAAATACCAGAGAAGGGCCTAAAGATTTGTAAAGGCCCCGTCAAACCTATGTAAACAAAGCTTTCCATCCCCAGATGAACAGTTTAGAAGAGTCTTGTTCATACCGTCCCCATTTGACATTGAGTCGTCGGCCGTTCACAATCAGCTTGTTGAAAGACTTCTCGGCAGCCACCTCGGCAGCCTGCCTGGTGGCGAACTGGATGAAGGCACACTGCTGCCTCTGTACAACAGTGACTGTGCGAATCTCTCCGAACTGGTAGAAATGATTCCTGAAGAGCACAGGCCCGGGAAAACAGGTTAGTAACCCAGACGTGCTGAGAAAACAGAAATGGGCTACGGAAGTGTTCCGAGTCACTAGCCCCTTGGACACACAGGGGAGCCCCTCGGACACACAGGTGCTTGTCTTTAAGGCTCTCTCACACCTGCCCTACTGTAGGTGCTACTTGTTGGAGATAAGGGAAAAATTAGGCAAAAGTTCTTATGTATCTTGGAGTTTTTCTTGGGGAGGAGGGGAGGGCCTTTAATTGGTCACTTCAGAGCCATAGTTTCTTACCCTAGTATAAGACACTGGCAAACTACAGCTGTTACGGTCCAAGTGCCAAGACCATTTTCATTTGAGATTAAGCCTTGCTATGTTATACAGGTTAGTTTTGATTTCATGGACTCAAGTGATCATGCCTTAGCTGGGCTGTAAGCAAATACCATCACGCCCACCTAAGAACACAATGTTTAAGAGTTGAAAACTGAATGGCTCAATGGCAGAGCACGCTGGCCTAATATATGTGTCCTGGTTTCAAATCCTAGCACTGGAAAATAAATACAAAATATTGACTGAAATTTAAAAAGCTTAAAACTAAAAGAAGAAAGAAAATGGAAGACAAGAAGAAAGCCAGGTATGGTGGCCCAGGCACAGATTCTAGTACCAGAGAAAGGGGAAGGTCTTGAGCTTCAGGACAGTCTACATGACAAGACCCTGTCTCAAAATAAACAAAGATAAACAATAAGTAAATAAATACATCAAAATCAAATCCTACAAATGAGACCTGGTGGCTCCTGCCTATAACTCTAGTACCAGGGGGTAGGGGCAGAAGAGGCAGGAGAGGGCGAGGGCAGGAGAGGCAGGAGTTTAGGTCCTCAGAGTTCGCCACACTAGCCTGAGCTGCAGGGAACTACATGTCACAAAGCAAAACAAAATGGGAGCAATAGCTCAAAGAGATCACATAGGTCAACTAGGCCCAAAGTGCTTTCTCTAGCCTTTTTATAAAAGCTAGCTGGCCCATGGAGATTGCTAGCTCAAAGAGAAAGGCTACCAAGGCAAGAGTTAGTTCATCTCCCTGGAAGAGATCTCTCTTCTAGTCAAACACAGTGTAAGCCAGAAATATAAAAAGCAACAATTTAAACCAAAGAGTTTTGGAATTGCAGGGCGCTCTGCCCTCCACAACAATCAGGTGTGTATGTATGTCATCCTTTGGCGGTGATGGCACAACACCCTTACTCCCAGCACTTGGCAGACAGAGGCAGGAGAACCTCTGTGAGTTCGAGGCCAGCATGGTTAACAAGAGTGAATCCCAGAACAGCCCAGCTAGGGCTACAGAGAAAAACCCTGGCTAGAACCCCCCCCACCCCTCCACCGCCCCCGCCACCTGCCCAATACGGAGAGAGCTGGCTCAGAAGTAAAGAGCACACAGTGCTCTCACAAGGATCTAAGTTTGATTTCCACGCTGAGTGGTTCACAACCACCTGCAAGATCTAGAGCTCTTTGGGTTCTTGAAGCCACTTGCACAAGTCTATAGTAACTAAAAAATTAAAAAAATTCAAATGGGTCTTTAGACCCCTATATTATTTTTTGATGCAAAGATAAAAAGCACTCTTGAAAAATACAACTCCTCTGGCATCATAAAAAAGAGATTTATAAAATTTTGAATCGGCATTCATATCAATGACAGACTGGATAAAGAAATAGAAGTATGTCTGGTGATATTATTGCAAACTATTTACTCAAAGGCAGTTAAAAGCAAAGAGTTGTGAAATGACGCTCACAAACCTGAGGTCTGTTTCAGTGATGGTGTCTCCCAGACCACCCACATACAGTGTGGTGATCGTCTTATCCTCCGGTGGGTCAAGACGAGGCATGGTTGAAGCCCGCTTGAGAAGCTTATCAGCCACAGGGTCGTTAATTCCATAGTACCGGTCTTTTATATTCTGATCAGCAAGAGGGTCATCTGGATCGGTAGGCTTCTCATGTCTAAGATTCGCAAGTGGGAAATGCACCATGGTGAAAGAAAGGGAAAAATATCACTCTGCAGTAGCTACATGGTAAGGATCCCTCAAATGCCTTTCAAATTAGAAAAGTGTCTCACCAGGAATAGTTACTACACAAGAGCAAATACCAGAGGAGTTATTCTACCACATCAAGCCTTCCTGATGCTCTAAGCAATCCACTTAAACTGCTCTACTAGGCTCTGGCTGAATCCGACTTCACCTCAGAAAAAGGGTGTGTATTCAGGGTGGTGTTACAGTTAACCAATCATTAGCTAAACCCCTAACCGATGCTTGCAGGAGCCTTTAGGCCACTGGCCTTGCTTTGACTTCAGCTACATTTTGCTATTCACACCATTTAAATGGACACCAAATTAGCATAGAAACTTAGCACTTACTTAGAAACAGTCAGCACGTATAGCATATAACATAGCAATTTCAGTAGCCAAGGCTTAGCTGTAAGTAAAAGGTAATTTAGCCAGGCTCTTATGTTTTAAAGCAGGAGCTACTCTCCTGCGAACAGACCACGGAGCTTTAGCGTTGAGGCCTGAGTTTAAGCGAGCGTCTCCCACTTCTCAGGAGTCTGAAGGTGAGGCTCGGCCTTACCTGTAGGGACACTCCTCTCCCCTCTTACACTCTCCTTTCACCCAGAAGGAACAAATGTGGGGCCGATTCCTTTTGTAGTAAGGTGTGGTCCGGGCCAATTTGAGTAGCATGTCACTAGTGGATGTTGCTTTTCCCAGCATTCCGACTGGCCGTGTTCCATCAGAGTTAGAAATCTGCACAGAGAAGGCAACTTTATAAGCCGTCAATCACTAGGATTTTACCAAACACAAAACTACATCACAAGGCCCTGGATTCAGTTCCCAGCAGCATGTATACTCAATCCATTCCCCCAGATACACAACGGCATCGAGACAGTAGCCAGAGGACCAGGACGTCTGGTGTGAGACTGAGTCATAGAAGTGACAGGGAAGCTACACCCATGGTATCTCAACAATGTCCCTGCCAAAACAAAGGCTGACAAAGTACAGGCAACTAATGACTGCTGAGAATTAGTCTCCCGGACAGGAGTTCCCTAACTGGTTATCCAGTACAAAGTGGTCGGTTTTGAAATCAGATACAGATAGGCCACATTAAATGAACCCAGCAGGTATCAAGCACACACATGCATGCGCATGCATACATGCACGCAGTACACATGCACACAAACACATATGCAAGCATGCCTAGCACACTAATAAAGAAAAGGAGGCCATCTTTTGGGAGGGCCATAGATGGGAGGGGTTGAAGGGAGAAGACATAGGAGGGGTTGGAGAGAAGTGATATAATTAGATTTTAATGAAATAAAAAACATACTTCTCTTTCCATATTTTGGGTGTAATATTCTTTATTGACATCTGATTTAGGCATGTCATCTTTAAATGATAACCCTGCATCACGGACCTGGATGGGTAGGCCTGGTACAAAGAAATTGAGGAATTAATATTCATATTCAATATGTACATAAAGTACAACATCACTCTTCCCTTCTTGGTCCTAGTTGGTGGGTCTTTGAGAGATGTTCCAGTAATCAAGAGAGCTGCTCTACGGAGGACCAACGTGCGGCTCCCTACAACCATGCAGGGTGGCTCACTGTAACTCCAGCTCCAGAAGAGCCAACATTCTCTTCTAGACTCTTCTAGCCCTATACCCCACCCCCACATATACACAAATGAAAAACAAAAATAAATCTTTAAAATCAGATAATCAACCTACTTGTGACAGTTTACAATGTTTTAAATCAGACTGTTTAGCACCATCGGGCTAACACCTGCTGCGGAGACTACCTAAGAAACTGTCCAAATTCCTGTGCTGACATAGAATACGGTGACGTGAGTGTTTTAGAAAACTGTTTCAAAGAATATACTTTAGGGTCTAATTAAGTTAATAAAGTATCCAGCTTTAATACAATATACCTAAAATACATAGAACAGAGTGGTTTATTGTTAGACTGGATTCCTGTGGACAGACAGTTATGCTTAGCAACACTGTACTCCAGGTCTGAACTCCTGACAAATATATGATATAAAATGATATGCAGCCACAGCAGGTTTCCTCTCCCCCCCTTGCCAGTAGGTAACTTTTTCTGAAAGGAAAACCTCATTTACATAAAAAAGTAAAAACAAAAGCAAGTGTTTTGAAATAGAAGCAATACTTGGTCCAACAGCCCACAGCATAATTAGCCCAGGAACTTGTTCAGGACTGTGGAAAGTTTTCGATCAAAAGGATCCAGGAAAAACAAACAAACAAACAAACAAACAAACAAACACTGTCATAGCAGCAATGCCAACTGGCACAGAGATGGGTGAATAGGCCAGTTCTAGTTTCTTTCCAATTGCTCCTGAAGTTCCTACTATTGCTCTGGAGGTCTCTAGAGCAGCCTAGTTATGGCATTTTTCTTGGGAAAAGCCCTGTTGGGCACCCGCACACTCTCAGATCTAATGAACATGGCAAACATACCGTACTCTAGGTCTAACAGGCAGGTCTGACAAACATTCTTCAATTTACTGCAGGTCTGGCACACTTCAGTCTTCTTGAAGCGCATGCGGACCCCAGGGCACCATCGAAATACTGTGAATGGCCTGGCACAGATCTGAACACACATCAAGGGACAGATTCTTAATCGTTCTGACCTGGACTCAATTCAGACTGAGTAAGTATGGAGATCTGGCCTTAGCAATCATCTATTTACATGTCAGCCGACCCAATCTCCTTTAATTCCTTTTTTTTCTAGAAGTTAAAAAGCTAAAATAGTATAGAAATATGCATTTAGAAGGTCAAAGCCTTCCTACCTAGAGGCAAACAACATTAAATTTTGACTTGTCTGTTTCGTGGGGAACAAGGAAAGTGAAGCAGGAAATATCTCTTCCAGAATATTGTGGCAGCCACAATCCTCCTCTTCCTCCTCAGCTAAAACTCTCAGCACACAAACTCGTGGTGTTTGGTGCATATTTAGACACCTGTTTATGAATTAACACTGGAATGGCCATTTTCTTTTCTCCCATAGCTATTGACTATATCATGAAAGCTGTGAGCATGAACTCTGAATGGAGGACCTCAAAACTTAGTAAACACAAAGCCATTTTGGTAGAATACAGGGAAGAAAAGGATAAAGAAAATGAAAATTAACTCTTAATAGACATACTTACTTTGCATTCTTTTCCATATTTTTCTTTGGTCTGAAATAGAAAAGAACTGGAATTACGGCAGAGAAAGCAAGCACACAGACAGACAGACAAATGAAACCAACCCGGGTACCTGTTTCTCCCCACCTCCAAGTACAAAACATGGTATGTGTGTGGAGATCCCTGGAAAGACAATCAAATCAAACCTAATTCATCTTTTCGTTGGGGCTACGGTAAGGGATGCTGTGAGGGTCAGATCCAATTGTCAACTTGACGTAACCTAGAATCAAGAGCCTCCATGATGGACTGCCTACCTACATCAGCCTGTGTGCACGTTAGTTGACGTGGGAAAACCCAGCCTGATCATGGGCTGCACCATTTCCACAGCTTGCACCCTGGACCCTGGACTCTGGAAGTGAAGAAGGGGCTTAGCACTAGCAAGTACACATGCATTCATTCTGTCTTGACTTGGATGTGATGTAACCAGCTACTTCGAGTTCCTGTTGTCCTGACTGCCCCACAATGATGGACTGTGTCTGTGAACTGTAAGCCAAATGAAACTCCACTCTTCTACGCTGTTTTTGTCAGGGTGTTTTACCACAGCAAGAGAAATAAAATTAAGAGAGAGATATTCCGACAAGATCATATTCTCTTTTGATCTAATACCAAGTGTCTTCCTGGAGCTTTAACTCTTAGATTTACTTCTGACTTTCAAGAACTAAAATTCCTACTAAAAATCCATATATTTTCTCTTATATGTTGAACCTAGATTTTAAATTGTACTTGTGTATGTGTGTAGATCATGAACCAAGAAAAGGGACCCTGAGTGGGAAGAAAGAGTTTGTATGTGGGGATAATAAAACAGGTGTTGTTAGAAAGAAGGGTAAACTGGGGGATCTAAGAAAATGAGGCAGAAGGGGCAGGGAGAAAGGGGCAGGGCAGCGGAAGAGGGAAAGAATTGAAATCGAAGTACATACGAAACATGCCAAGATGAAATCCATCCCTTTGTATGCTAACCTAAAAAAATTAATAAGAATGAAGAAATCTGTTCTGGAAGGTGGCTATTTCAAGGGCTACTCTGTTTTCCAGATGAAAGCTTCCACAATTTCTAGCACATGTTTCTTGCTGACTAATCTTTGAGGAAACTGTTTAAACATCAATCCAATCACCTGGCTGGTTGGCTATGTGTTTGGTGGGAGCTGGCCACCAAGCTGATGACTGGTCTAGGAAAACCAAGACCGGAGATGGCAGGCAGCACCTGAAGCGGGAATGGCTTTTTAAAGCATCTACTCTTGCAATGTGGTCGGCAGCTTCTCCTCATGAGAGTTCGCTAGGTCGCTGGGTTGGAGGAGGTAGACAGTGGGGAAGGATGGTATCTATGTGCTTTAAGAAAAAGACAAGGTCTCATTACATAACCCTGGCTGGCCTAGAACTTGATTTGCAGACCAGAATGGCCTTGAACTCACAGAGATCCACTTGCCTAAAGGTTGGGATTAAAGGTAGCCATCACCACTCATGGCTGGTTTAGGAATATGTGTTTTTTACACCCAATGATGTCTATTAAAAAAAAAAAATTAGCGTCAATTAAGAACTGATTTTTTTTTATATTAGGATGTGGATATGCCATCTAATCTTTGTTAACTAATGGGATGAATTTTAAAAATTCTTTTGGTGTGAAAACCAAAATTCCCAAGGTCTCCAGCCACCAAATCAAGTAGGATGATAACTAGAGACAAGTCTTTCTATAGTTTGTGCAAAAGGTAACTGCTCTGGGCTCTCCTGTGCTGGTTGGTGCACGGTACGTATCCAACGTTCTGTTCCCATAAACTATAGAGTCAGCATCTGTGAGGCCGATCACAACATACAACCCTATAATCATTGATGCCTGTCGCTATTTTACCCTTTTTGGAGAGGAGACGGAGTGTATCTTAAACTAGAGAGACTACCCCAAGGCACAGTGGCTGAGAGATACATGACTAGTAGCCAGGAAGTAGTGCTACGTAAAGATATTCTCGCCTGTCAACAGACCTACTTTTTAGGTTAGATGCTCAACAAGTATTAGCTGTTATGTTACAGCTCCTATGTCACAGGATTACTGCTCAGTATCTAGGAGAGGAAATAGGTAGGGCAGTACTTTGCAAGTTGTCCTCCTCTTTGGGTTAGAAAGAGCATCAATTCTTCTAACGGCTAAGAGAAACTCTTTACATTTACCTTGCAAGGACCACAAAATAAGGAACAGTTTACTTCCGCTGCACAGGAAAGCACTCACCATTCGTATATAAGGGTTTTCTCCAAGACACGTCTGACACAGAATGGGGAAGTCCTGGAGAAAATGGAAAAGCTGGTTGAAGATCAAGTCCCGAAGACCCTGTTCCCTCAGTCACTGTCCTGGGGCTGGGAAGGATGCAAGGCTGGCAGGAGCCCCAGCTCCCTCCCGCACTGGCCGCGGCCCGGGAAGGGACGCTGTCTGCACTTCCGGCAGGAAGAAAAAGGAAAGCATCTGGGAAGAGTGGAGTCGCCGGGTGGACACTGGTCCCGGGACCCTGATCCGCCGCACGAGGGCTCGCTCTCCTCCGGCTACCCCACCGAGCTAGGCCGCAGCTCGGTTCTGGCCGAACCCACCGCACCCTAGGGCAAGGCTTCCCCATCCGGCCCGGCCTCGCCGTTCCCGCGTCCTCCTCCGGCGCGCACTCACCGCGTCCTCCCAGTTCTGCCTGTTGTAAGTGTTGGAACCCAGAGAAGTCGCCATATCGGGAGTCCCGGGGCAGCTCTGGCTTCCGACTCGAGAGACCGACCGCCACGATCCCGGCAGGCACAGGGGTAGCGCCGAGCTACGTATAATCTGCGCGCCTAGGACGGCGTGGGGCGTGGCTTCGCGGAGGGGTGTGGTCTCGCGTCAGAGCCCGCGGTTCAAGGGGCTTATGCGGAGCTCTACTGCTCGTCCTTGCCTCTAAAGAATAAAGACCCAGTAGGGTCCAAACGCGTGGCTAGGCGCAGATGTCTGCATTTCTAGTACTTTGCTAGAAGAGAATTCATTATCACGAAATCACATTTAACTAGACATCCTTTATATTCTGTTTCCACCCTACCATTACGGTAAGGATGTTGGTTACATTTTTATAGAAAACGTTTTTTTTTGTTGTTGTGGTTGTTTGGTTTTTGAGACAGGATTTTTTCTGTGCAGCCTGGCTGTCCTGGAACTCACTCTTAGATCAGGCTGGCCTTGAACTCACAGATCCGCCTGCCTTTGTCTCTCGAGTGCTGAGATTAAAGGTGTTCACCACCACCATTTGTTTTTCATGATGTTTTTCAAAGACTTATTTACAAGTTTTTAATTCTGTGTCTCTGTGTGGATATATGTACATGAGTGTAGGTGCCTACAGAGGCCAGAGACATTAGAGCCCCCTGTAGCTAGGTGATTGTGAGCAATGCAGTGTGGGTTCTTGGAGTCTTAGGTCTTGCAGCAGCAGTACACGTACTGCTGAGCAATCTCTCCAGACCCTCCTCTGTGTTTTGAGTAGGGGTGACACTCCACACATACCTACTCCGTCATTAGGCAGAAGCTTCTGCAGTTAAGTTGTTTTAATTAAAATTAAGAGAAACCTTTCTCTAACTTCAACAAATGAAGGAATTAGTATCCTGTGCTTAATGTATATAGCCTTAAAAACAAGTATAGGTACCCCTCAATAGCATGAGGCATGGTGATTGTCAGCCTTTGGCCCAGTGACAGTTTGTCAGCATCCTTAACCGGGAGGGCTGTGGAACGGCCTCTGGCAACTGGGTTTAATTTCTTTGACAGGGAAGCCATTGTTTGTATCTAGGGCCCAAGAGTCTGAGTCAATACCCCCTTCGCTATCCCAGATCTCTCCATGAAAAGATGGCTTAGTCACATCTGGCAAATCCAAAGCTGGTGCACAGACTAAGGCTTTGTTTAAAGCATTGAGGGCTTAAGTTTCTCCATCCTGACAAAGCTTTCAGGGGCTCCTTTGGTGTCCTCATATAGTGACTTAGCTATTTCTGCAAAGCCTGGTGTATTAGTCAGGGTTCTTTAGAGTCACGGAACTTATGGATACAGTAAGGGAATTTGTTATTGATGATTTACCAGTCTGTAGTCCAACTGCCCAACAATGGTCAGCTGTGAATGGAAAGTCCAAGGATCTAGTTGCTCCTCTTCATCTCTATCTTCTAAGGCCATGACTTGGATAAGCTTCTTTTTCTTGGGGGCATTTCTTGGCCCAGTGGTCTTCTTCCTTACAATAAGTACATTGGTTCTTTCTCAAGTGGGGGTGCTAACTTTGGGTCTCTTCCTTCTCCGGAAACCATGTTTTCGGTATCTTCTAAAGTCCTCTGGTTTGGTGATGGCTGCCAACATGTTCCTTGGCAGGTTTTGAGTCTACTGCTTCCGCTCTCTCATCTGTCTTTTATCCATCCAATTTTCTGCCTCCATGTTTCTCCTCTGCACTCTCTCTTCCATTAAACACTTTAGAAATCACTACATTTCTCAGACTCTTCTTCTAACCTCTCAACGCTCTAGAGTTTTCTCTTGACATGTGATGCTGACTGGTTGATAAAGGCTAGAGCTGCCTGCACAAGATCAGTTCCTGCTTCCTGACCTGCTTGAGTTCCAGTCCTGACTTCCTTTGGTGATGTCTTAGTCAGGGTTTCTATTCCTGTACAAACATCATAACCAAGGAGCAAGTTGGGGAGGAAAGGGTTTATTCAACTTACACATTCCTGTTCATCACCAGAAGAAGGCCATGGAGAGATGTTACTTACTGGCTTGCTTCCCCTGACTTTCTCAGCTTGCTTTCTTATAGAACCCAAGACTACCAGCCCAGAGATGGCACCACCCACCACGGGTCCTCCCACCATGGGCCCTCCCGCCTTGATCACTAATTGAGAAATGCCTTACAGCTGGATCTCATGGAGGCATTTTCTCAAGGGAGGCTCCTTTGTGGTAACTCCAGCTTGTGTCAAGTCGACACACAAAACTAGTCAGTACATGTGATGAACAGCAATGTGGAAGTGTAAGCTGAATAAACCCTTTCCTCCTTGCTTCTTGGTCATGTTTTGTGCAGGAATAGAAATCCTGACTAAGACAAATTGGTGCCAAGCGTGGGGTATTCCTGTGACAACCTGACCATGTTTTGGGGAGGACTGTTGAAGGACTTTGGAACTTTGAGCTAGAAAAGCCACTGGGATGTTAAGAACTCCGTAGAATGTTCAGTAGGAGCTTGGAAGATAATGTTGAGAACAGTGCAGATGGGAGGCCTGGCTCGTTAAATTTCAGAGGGAAGATTAAAGACTCTTATTAGGGCAGTTGTTATTTTGATTGTGACAATTCTATGGTTTTGGTTAGCTGGGGCTGAAGAATCAGAAGACCCCAGTGCACTGACCTTGAACTTTGGTCTTTTAAAATTGTTGAGATTGGTATAACCATGGGGACTTTGGAAGTTGGACTAAATGTATTTTGCATTAGGGCATGTTTAGTTATGGTCCCCACAGACTTATGTGTTGTTTGAAGAAGTCTATTAGGGTCAGGGAGTGAAATGTGATGGTTTGTATATGCTTGGGCCAGGGAGTGGCACTATTAGGAAGTAAGGCCTTGTTGGAGTCGGTGTATCACTGAGGGCGTGGGCTTATGATCCTCACCCTAGCTGCCTAGAAGTCAGTATTCTGCTGGCAGCCTTCAGATGTAAAATTCTCAGCTTCTCCTGCACTATGCCTGCCTAGATGCCACCAAGTATCTGCCTTGATGATAATGGACTGAACCTCTGAACCTGTAAGCCAGCCCCAATTAATGTTGTGCTTGTAAGAGTTGCCTTGGTCATGGTGTCTGTTCACAACAGTAAACCCTATCTAAAACGGGGCGGGGGGGGGAGGGAGGGAGAGAGAGAGAGAGAGAGACAGACAGACATAGACTTACTTCAGGGATGGGCATAATGGCACCTTTAATTCCAGCATGCTGAAAAGGCAGATACGACTGATTTCTGTGAGTTCGAGGACAGCCTATAAAGTATGAAGATCTCAAAAGAGCAAAACCAAACAATTATGCTGGTTATTTTTATGTCAACTTGATATAAGCTTGTTATCAGAGATGAAAAAAACTTAATTGAGAAAATGCTTCCTTAACACTGAGCTATATAGGCAATCCTGTAGGGCATTTTCTTAGTGACTGATGTGGGAGGGCCCAGCCCATTTTGGATGGGGACACTGCTTGGTTAGTGGTCCTGGGTTCTAGAGATAAAAGCTAATGCACACCTAACAAAATGCATCTGAAAAATATATGTAAGCTCAAGCAATAATCCCCATGTTTCAGTGAATTACACTTTTCTATTTTTTTTTTGAGATAGGATCCCTCCATAGAATTCTAGAACTCACTATATAGACCAGGCTGGCCAAGAACTCACAAGAGATCCACCTGCTTCTGCTTCCCTAGTGCTGGCATTAAAGGTGTGCACCACAACACAGAGCTTGGTGAATCACTTTTATCAAGTTAACTTATGTAAAGAAGCGAGGGGAGGAGCAGGAGACACAGCTCAGTAGTCTCGAGCATTTGCAGGGGGCAGTTCAGTTCTCAGTGGGTGACTCACAACCACCTGTAACTCCAGCTCCACAGGATCTGCTGTCCTCTTCTGGCCTCTTTCCCCACATAAAATAATAAAGGAGGAATGGCAGGGCATACATCACCTGACCCTTAGACCCTGGACCATGCAACTCTAGCCAGTATTTGTGAAATCAATCACAGACACAGTTGGGCTTTGTCTGCTTTATTTCACTATATTAAGCAATAAGGCAAAACAGTAACCTGTTATTTAAGTCAAGGAGTGCCTCTCACCCACCAAGAAGGATGCTCATTACAAAGACGCAAGGGTATTTAGTGCAGTATGCTTGTAACATGTATTTGGAACAAACGAAAAATTTGAGTGTGAATCAACTCACAAACCCAAAGTAACTTAGCAGTAAGCATCCAAAATTGTAGTTTCAAGTGCTAAGGACGCCTGACTCTTGTCTTGTGTCTTGGTGCACACTGACTAGTAATAGAAACCCTGCACCTCATCTAATACAAAAAGTGACAGCCACAATTCCTAATTCACCACCTGCAGGTGTCGAACCTTTCCTAAAAACACAAACAAGACCAGCTTGCACTAAACTTACCTTGAAACAGTGTAGAACTGATATTTTTAAGTTAACTTGACTTCTTGAAAAACAAAAAACCAACCCCCCCCCAAAAAAAAAAACCAACCCACAAGTGTTTTTTGTTTATCCCACAGGAGTGAAGAGCCCCATTACTTCAATGTTTTCCTAGGGAAGAAGTATCAATGTCACTGCATAAAGGCATACAGACAGAGACAACTGTGCCAGTCTCCACATTATGTGCTCAGCTGAGGCTATCTGCACTTTGATGTGTGCCCCTCCCCCACCCCCAAGACCCTGAATAGTGGCTTCATAGTAGGCCTTGTGGAGTTGCAGAAAACCACTCTTTCTATAGTCTGAAACTTGTAATTACCCAACTTTCAGCTCCAGCTTCTAAGAGGCAAACATTATTGTTCCCATAGTATTAGAGATCAGTGTTTTATTCTTATATTCTAGTGTGTGTGTGTATATATATATATATATATATGTATATATATATATATACATATACTCACTCTGTGGGAATATTGTTTCATAAAATTGGCTTGATCTTAAGATCTTCGAAGAACAAAGTGTCTTTCAACAGCTTCCTAAGTGTTTTCTTCTTAGGTGAAACTAACAACGACTATTCTATCTGTAGTCCAGACTGTATATTCCTTAATACAAAACAAAACCCCCAGAGACTTAAAATGAAAACCAAAGCAGGATTTGTAAACAGGAACTTTTTCTTCCAAGGTCTGTTGGCCATGTACTAGGAGTACTTTAAGGAAAAGTGCAACTGGTCTACTCTGTCAACTCTGATTTTAGAAAACAACTCAATGTCAGTATTTGAGAAAACCAGCAAGTCTAGGTTCAGGCTGGCATCTTGGCTACTTGCTGAACTTCTATGGCTTACAATCACAATGGTCTTACTTCACACAACAACACAAGAAGTCTTATATTCATTAAGGGAAAGTTCTTTTTCTTTGTGTCCAGTTTTAAATTTAAGGGATTGACAGTTAATTTTTCCTTCAATTCAGCAGAAAGAACATTAGTTTGGATCATGCTAAAAGTTAGTTTAAAATGTTTTCTGCATTCCAGAAGTGATGCAGCAAAGTGTCCATATAAACTGTCCCAGCTCTTTCTAAAAGCCCCAACGTTAGAGCAATTTCTTGATTTATAGAACAGGGCAGCGAGCTGGACATGTTGCAAGGATCTTTAGTCCTAGCAGGTTGAGTTCAGGCCAGCGAGAGTTACACGGAGCGAGCCCATCTGAAAAACAAACAAACAAACAAACAAACAAACAAAAAAACAGAACAGAGGAGGGCAGATAGTAAGATTCATAAAGTTTGTCTCCCTGTGGCAGGCAGCCTTAGCCCCTGGGTATTGTGGTAATATTAAAACAAATGAATTTCATGACATGTAACTGCTTGCCATTCAAATTCTTACTTACAAGTCCCATATACTAATGAGGAAAATGACAATCAAGTGACAGGTATACTGTGTTCCTTTGGAAGAGACAGAGTGCCTTAGGAAAGCGACAGGTTGCCCTGCCATCACTAGGTTAGAGACACAATGACAGTCCTACTGCTCTGTCAAATGGAAATCATCGGCAAAGTGAGAGCCAGGGCCAAGGCCAGTGAAGGGTTATGATTTCAGGGTTATCCTTAACGGCATACAGAAATACAGAAAGCCGTTGGAACACCGAGACCAAAGCTGCGGCACAAAGACAAGGTCTGCTCTGGATTATCACCCTAAGGCTTTCTGTCAAACTGTGACAGGCGCACAGCACGTTTCTTAGCGAGTAAATACAATGCCCTCCATGGAACAGCTACTCCTTTACTGTGATGGAACGATGCTGTTACTCAATGTGCAGGGCTCAGAGAGACACAGGCTTACTGGTGTCAACAGCAGTTACCCTGTGCTCTGAACCCTGGCCTGCCCTCCACTCCACAGGATTCAGTAGTACATCTTTATAAACATGTCTGATGAAGCAGCAGCTTCCACACTGTTGAGAGCTGTAGTGACATGGCTGGGTGGGATCTGCCCACCAGGTAGCTTTGTTTTAAGGAAGAAGAGGGCCAAAGCTCAGTTCCACATGCTGAGTGAGCCAGATGACTTCTGTGCCCTGGTCGCTTTCTTCCATAGGGCGGATGGGGGCAGCCAGGTTTTTAAAATCATGTTTCATCTTGAAGCACACGGTCACGTCCCCTTCCTCACGCTGTGGGGTGACTTTGATGAAGATGCCTACTTTGTTGGCTTTTCTGAAAGCTACAATGCTAGGGAAAGAGAAGCACAGCATTAGGCAGGCCAGAAGTCAGTCGGACTGACAGTCTCCCAGTCACTTCAGGGCACAATGGGAACCTCTGCTGAGACCGCCATCCTGCCGACTAGCTGGGAGGAGCTTCTGCAGGAAAAGCTGAGCTAGCTACACTTGCTCTTCTGCTCTTTTCCTTTCCTATCATCTTTCTTTTTCTTTTCTTCCTGCCTTCCTTTTGAGACAGGCGTCTCTGTGAAACAGCCCTGAATGTCCTAGAATTTACTGTATAGACCAGGCTGGCCTCAAACTAAAAAAGATCCACCTGTGTTTTGTTTTCTTTAAAAAAACCCCAAGACAATTATTTAATGTGTACAGGTGTTTGCCTGCATGTAAGTCTTCGTCTCACCACGCACAGTGCCTCCAGAGACCAGAAGAGGGCACTCAACTCCCTGGAACAGGAGTTACATGGAGATAGTTGTGGGCTACATCTGTGTGCTGGCAGGTGAACCTGGGTACTCTGGAAGAGCAGAGGAATTAATGTTGAGCTATCACCTCAGCCGTTTACAGCTAATGATTTCATAAATAGAAAGGGAAGAAATTGTTCTTTAAAACCCAGGCAAGAAAACATACCCGAGTGAGCATTTTTAAGGTCTGACTGACATCTCTCTCAAGCCATGTCTTTATTGTTCAGTCCTGAGCATGGGGTGCTATTCTGAAGGCCATGGAGCTGGTAGGCAGAGGGGCCTAGCTGGAGGAGGCAGTCCACAGAAAGGCACACCCTAAAGGTTACCTGTCCATTTCTAGTCTAGCACCATGT
Organism: Rattus norvegicus; assembly: GCF_021556685.1. Classification (NCBI taxonomy): domain Eukaryota; kingdom Metazoa; phylum Chordata; class Mammalia; order Rodentia; family Muridae; genus Rattus; species Rattus norvegicus. Next base: position 56,059,282 of record NC_141551.1, on the reverse strand, counting down.
GATACCTGCAGCCTCATGCACTCACTGTCAAAAGACACAGGCTCCTGGATAAGCTGACTGTGGTCTGAGGACATAGGAAGGTCACTTACTCAGGGTCATCCTGGAAGTCCTGGGGCTCTGCCAGCTCATCGTACTCTGCTGCTGCATCCTTGCCGGCTAAGATGAGCTCTTTGGGAGGCACCACCACCTAAGAGCAAAAGAGAGGCCAGCTTCAGAAGAGCTGGACTGCAGCAGCGCCATCTAGACAGAGGTGAGCATCTGGACACGGTTATACTCCTTACAGGGTCCTAAAACACTGCTGATGAGCTTGGGCATGAGAACACAGAGAGGAATGACAGGTCAATGAGGACTTCCTTCGTGGGGGGGTATGGACACTGCAGAACACTGCGAATGATCCTGTAGACTGGGCGAAGTAGGGTGGGAAGACCTACCCTAACTGTGGTGGCACTATCCTTTTTTTTTTTTAAAGATTTATTCATTTATTATATATATAAGTACACTGTAGCTGTCTTCAGATACACCAGAAGAGGGCATCGGATCTCTTTACAGATGGTTGTGAGCCACCATGTGGTTGCTGGGAATTGAACTCAGGACCTCTGGAAGAGTAGTCGGGTGCTCTTAACCGCTGAGCCATCTCTCCAGCCCATGGTGGCACTATCCTAAGGACAGGGGTCCGGACTGGGTAAAAAAGACAAAGCATGCTGAGCACATCACTCATCTATCTCCCTGTTCTAAGACTCAAAGATGTGCTGGGTCCCACTGACTTGAGCCTCGGCACCATGACTTCCCTGCAGTGGTGGACTGTACTGTCCCAACACTGGGCATAATAAGCTTCCTTAGGTTGTCCTTGAGCAAGGCTGCACCCACATTCCAGAGCTTTGTTTTCAGCCCAATTAGACCTACTTAAAAAAGTTAGTTAAAAAAAATAGAAGAACACAAGCCACCTTTTTCTGGAGATGATGCTAATGAGTGAAATTAAAAGGCAGAAGGAAAAAAAGTGGCTCCACGGGGAAATTCTCTAGTGCTATTCTTTGAGCAATAGCTAGAGTTGCAAGCATCCCTTCTACAAATGCTTGGCATGACTAGTAACTGAGCCGATACTACGTACAGTTCTTTTAAGATTTCTATCAACTTGACTAGTGGGACGGCTCAGGTGCTCGCCATGACACCCAACAATGTGAGTTAGATCCTCTGGACTTACATGGTAAGAGAAATGACTCTAACCTCTATGAGCACACAGTGTGCACATATACAGATAAATACAAATATGTAAAATTAAAATTATATCAAACTCTAAATGGCAAAATATAAAATAAAGCTGCATTTCATTCACTTATTCATGAATTAATTCAAAATTATCTTACTATTTAGCCATGTGACTTGTACTATATGTAAGTGGAGGGGTAAATAGTGGGAATGTGGAAGAGACATCTGCTCCTAACTAAAAGGAGATGACATCTCATGAGTTATCAACAGTGAGTGTCAAACTGAGCAGAAAGGGTGTGTACACTAGGGAAACTGGGCAGGAAGGGATACAGGGTAAAAATGAGCCACGCAGGCAGCTCCCCAACAGAAGCCTCCGTATCCATGGTGCACCCATGTGAGGAAGGTCACACTGAAGAACGGAAACATTCATCCTGACGCCAGAGAGTTGCACATGATCAACAGGTTGAACAACTAATGGAAGAATGGTCTGGTGGTAACACAAGTGTCAGGTGAGGTAACTTGTACTGAAGAGAGGAAGGTCAGACAGGTCTCTCTTTGAAACCCAGTGTGAGCAATGAGGTTTGATAGGTCATGGCTGGGTGTTTGAGGACAAGATAAAATTAGGTTGTAGAATCAAAACAATGTGAATCACATGTAGAAATGGATTCTTTTAGGCCATGTCCAGTGAAGCCACTGCAGGTGACGTCAGGGTCTGTGGGGACAAACACCCTTACCTTAGCAGTGCTGTTGATGTTATCAGGGTCCCCCTCTTCGCACTCCAGCAGAGTTACATGGGTGAGGTTCTCCACTGGATTTGTAAGAGTCAAGAGGACCTGGCTTTCCTAGAGAAGAAGAGCATCTTTCAGGTGTCATACTCTGACTAAGGATGGCTTTCTTAGGTGAACCTTAATGCCTCACAAAACACACAAAATGTTTCATCCGTTTTTCCAGAGCAACAGCACTTCCTGCTCCTCAACATCGGACTCCCCTAAGAGTGTTAGCTGGGGCTGGAGAGATGGCTCAGTGGTTAAGAGCACCCGACTGCTCTTCCAGAGGTCCTGAGTTCAATTCCCAGCAACCACATGGTGGCTCACAACCATCTGTAAGGAGACCCGATGCCCTCTTCTGGTGTGTCTGAAGACAGCTACAGTGTACTTATATATAATAAATGAATAAATAAATCTTAAAAAAAAAAAAAGATGCATGCTTTCTAAAAAAAAAAAAAAAAAAAAAAATAAGAGTGTTAGCTGATCTTTCAGTTTGTGTTAGTGATATACCCTCTTAGTGAGGGCATCTATAAGTGCACTAGAGCTGTCTTCAGACACCAGAAAAGGGCATCAGGTCCATTACAGAGCAATCTGTGGTTGCTGGGATTTGAACTGAGGACCTCTGGAAGAGCAGTCAGTGCTCTGAACCACTAAGTCATCCCTCCAGCCCCCGACTGTTTTAAAGTTTGCAGTTCCTATACCACTCTGATTGTTGCTTAGGGAATGAAGAAAACAAAAGGCCCGAAATAAGATATCATAGCCATAGACTAGTCAGATGTATTACGAAGGGCGGAGGAAAATGACACATTAAGACTATAAAACCTTTTTAAGAATTCCAAACTATGACAATTTGCTACTCTGGAGATCGGTAACATAAAGGGATGCCATGAATCTTTCATGAGCAGCACGAAGGTGCAGAGCCAGAGAGGCTGCCGCAGAGCAGTCACTCGTTCATGGGAGTACAGGAGAGGACCCCATGGAAGAAGTGCTGTGTCCTGAAGAAGTACACAGACTCCCGTGACAGATGCACACAAACCTGAATCAAAACAGCAGCTCCCACTGGCCGCAAGAGAAAGCTGCCTATCGTCATCTTTCTTTCCCCAGTTTTATAACGTTACAGAATGTGCAACCTGCTTCTTACACATCCAACACGCTGTTGGCCAAGTCTCAATTTCTTGATCATTTTAAACTGCCCTTGCCCTGCACCCTTCTTACAGCACCCCATTCCCCACAGAGCTGCCGCCCACATACAAACATGCACAGGCCACCCACTGACTTAGCAAGTCTGGGTGTCAGTAAGTACGGTACTAACCTTCATGTAGCGAAGATTGGGGATCGACATGATTCTCACTTCTGGAATATAATTGCTACAGACAAACACAAACATGTATTAACTGTTCATTGGAGTCTCTTCGAATAATTATTCACCTTAAAAAAGAACCCCACATACACTAATGCTATAAGAAAATACTAACTAGATCAAGAGAAAAATGAACTATCACCACAGTAAGAGATTCATAAAACCAAACAAACAATTGGTTCTGTCTGAAATTTTTAGGAGTCCAGCCTGTATGTATAAGAGCTGGGTTAGGGCTTGTAGTTTTCTGTATCAAATGCTTTTCTTATACATTTATTTTGGGGGCCTCTCACTAATTCACTTAACAAGATAGCTGGTTACAAGATCCTGGCTGAATAGCTAGCATTCTATATGGTTGCAAACGAATACACTCCTACCATGCATACAGTGCTTCTTGTGTGCCAGGCAATTTTCTAAGTATTGTACAAGTGTTCGCCATGGCGTTTACTTGAACTTTGTGAGAAAGGCCTGACTATCATTACAAAAAAGGAGCTGCTGGGTGTAGGCAGGTATAGTGTCGAGGCCCAAATCCAGGCACTTTACAGTATTCTTACCCTGGATTTAAAAAATCACAGGCTGTTTGAATATTTGTCTGGATTCACAGTTGCCCAGGTTCAAATGCCTGCTCAGTATTTATAGACCTTGATTCTGTTTCGAGAAAAAACGGTGGTTTGAATGAGAATGACCCCTAAAGGCTCATGTATTTGAATGCTTGGTCTGAAGTTGCTGGAAGTGTTTGGGAAGGTTTAAGAAATATGGCTTTGTTGGAGGTATGTTACTGGGCGCAGGAGTCTTGACACCCCCCCCCCCCCCCGTTTCAGATGTGCATTATCCTGTTTTTAAATAAAAATATTTTTCAGACAGGGTTTCACCATATAACTCTGGCTAGCCTGACACTTGCTATGTATGCAGATCAGGTGACCTCAACCTCAGTGATCCACCACCTCTGCTTCCTGTGTGCTGAGATTACTGGCATGCATCACCATGCCCATCTACATTAAAACAAACAACTGAAACCACCATCATTATGTGTATCTGTGTGTGCATATGTGGACATCAGAGAATAACTTAGAGTAGGTTCTCTTTCTAACTTTGTATCAGATCAAGGGACTAGACGCAGGTTGTCCCAGAAGTGCTTAACCCACTGAGCCATCTCGTTGGCTGGTGGCTCTCAATGTGCCTCCTTAAGTCTTCTTTAATACGCAGCCATTGACAATCCCCAGCACGTTAACACTATTTTAATCACCTTTATTTCATTCAGCGAGATGTTATCAGAACCAAGACATAAAATAAATGTTGGAGTATGCTTCAATTTGCTATGCTTTAAATTTAATTAAAAAGTCTTTAGATATTTTAAATTTGCAATATGTCACTGATACAATATTCCTGCTTCTGACTCCTCAGAACTAGGACTCCAGGATGCTCCATAACTTCAGAGCACACAGCCTTGATTCTGTGTTACAGACACACTTGAGACTTCATGCTTTTCAAGTAAATGCAAAACCAGAATAGCAATAGAAAGAAAAGACTGGTTCTATGTGATTTTTCTTTTCTTCTCAGATTTTTTTTTAAAAAGGTAATCCCCATTTAAAAACACCCATAAAACCTCAATATCCTAAAATACTTACACAGCAACCAACTGGATTTTGAATTTGATAGATGTTGGATTAAATTCTGGCTTGCTCAAATTGTGTTCACATTTCTAAAAAGAAAAGTACATGTCAGAAGGTAGCAAGAATACATCTGAAGAACCACAGAACCATTGCAAGCACACAGAAGGTACTTATTGGAATTTTATGTTTTGTCCTGTCCAAAGTCTATAAATTCTAGAACAGAATTTATGCTACTGATAGCCAAAAATTATAGGACTCATTTAAACCACCACTAATATCATAGCATGCGGTGTTTAGAAACTATGAACAATGCACACCCCAACTTAGACAGGCACCACACTGGCTTTATTACATCACTGTGCACAGCTGTTAATGTTCTCACTTAATAGATGCTTAAAATGGGACATAAGAAGTAACTGATGTAACTTTGGAGATGTGTATGAATGGAGGCAGGGATTGGAGTCTAATGACTTACATAACCTTGTTAAAAATATTTTAAGTAGTGCAAAGCAGTGTCTAACATAGAGAGTACATTACAGTGTGTCTGCTTCTCTCTGCAGGACCGATCTAGGCAGACATAGCTCATGGTTTTTTTTTCCACAATACTAATATATTAATACTAATATTAATATATTAATCTATATATTCTCTTGTCCTGTCTTTCTTACATCAATCCTGTAATTCCATTCTGGGACACACAGCGACTTCATCTTTAGTGTTTCACTGTAATGGTTTCTCTAACTTTAACCAGTCAATTGAGACCTTCAGAGTAATTTCCAGAGCAATGAGTAGTGGATGCGAGTCACTTTCCAAGGTAGGATGTGTCAGTAAGACAATGTCCCAACGGGACCAACGAGAAGGCCACTTACTACTCTGACAGATTCTCCCAAGCTTCTTACCTGTGCTATCCGAGGACTAGGAGATGGCGGCCTGAAGCAGTTCTTAATATACATTTTTGTGATCACCGTGGACGTTCAAGATCTTTCATGCTCACTAACCACAGAATTTTGCATGCTACCTTCTCTGGTTATTTTTATGGGGTCACCTTGTACTTGTCAGGCTTTGGACTGAGTGGTGGAACTGTGCACTGCTTTCCTTTGTGTCTTCCCTTGCTCAGCCCTTTGCTAGCCAGACACCTTATGAACCATTCTTCTAGACCACTGTCCTCTTATTTACTTACAGAACTTCAGTGGGTTGGAGCCCAAGTTTTACTGTGGACTGTGGTGGAAGACCCAATGTTACTTTTGTTTGTTTGCCTTGCTTATGAAATAACTCCTTACTCAGAAATCATACATGAATAGTTCTAAGTACTCTCCTTCCATTTGCTGTTTAAGTTTTCAGTTTTCCCATAAGAGTTATTTAGCTAAAACTTGTTTTGAGATAAGGTCTCCTGTACTTGAGCTGACCTTGAAACTGTTATGTAGCTGAGGATGGCCCTGAACATGTGATCATTCTGCTCTGCTTCCTGACACTACAATGACAGACATGTGGTCCACACCCGATTGTACAGGGTATTGGGAACTGAACTCATGCATATCAGGCAAGTGCAGTACCATCTGAGCTACATGCCTAACTGTCCTAGCAAATTTTAATAGTCTATTCTTTCCCCAATGTTCCATAATGCCACGATTAATAAACAGTATAGTTTCCCAGTATAGCTCTGTACACCAAGCTGGCTTAGACTCAGAAATCTGCATGCCTCAGCCTCCCGAGTGCCGAGATTAAAGGCATACGCCACCACAGGTGAGACCCTGTCTTGAAAAAACAAGCAAGCAAGCAAATACTGTCTATACACCTCCACTGCTCCTTCCTCACCCCTGCTGAGAACTGAACCCAGGACCTTGTGTGTGCTGGGTAAGCACTTTTAACACTGAGCTCTATATCCCTGGCATTTTGAGACAGGGCACTGCTATATAGCACAGGCTGGTCTTGAAGTGAACATCCTCCTGCCTCAGATTCCCGAGGGCTGTGATTACAGGCGTGTACCCTATGTCCAGCTCTATCAGCACCTTTACTCTCTCTGAGTTCTTGTATTGTTTCTAAGTGAGTCGCAGCATTTGTTCAATTCATTTGGACAATCTATGTCTTTTACTTGTGTAATTAATTAATCAGTGCGAATGTGGGCACTTTTCTCTTTCTACCACATCAGTTCCAGGGATCAAAGCACCATCATGCTCGAAGGCATGGGCCTTCACACACTGAACGACATCTGAGCCTAATAAGGAGCTTCTGCTAGGGCTGGCGAGGTGGTTTAAGGGCACTGGCTGTTCTTCCAGAGGACCACAGCACAATCCCCAGCACCCACTTGGCAGCTCACAGATGTCTGTAACCCAACTCCAAGTAAGTTGACCTTCACACAGACAGACATAAGTGCAGACAAAACTCCAATGCACAGAGAACAAAAATAAATAAAAGTCATTAAGATGAAAAGTAAAAAATTAAGATAAAAAATAGCATCTGCTATATGGTCATTCTACATTCTTAGTTATTTTTTGTGATAAAATAAATATTATCCCTAAAACCAGACTAATTCTTTATAACATAAAAAAAATCCTGCTGGGGCTGGGGATTTAGCTCAGTGGTAGAGCGCTTACCTAGGAAGCGCAAGGCCCTGGGTTCGGTCCCCAGCTCCGAAAAAAAGAACCAAAAAAAAAAAAAAAAAAAAAAAAAAAAAAATCCTGCTAATTTAACTTGACTATACACATTTTTCCTTGTTTCCCCTTTCTCCTCCCTCCCTTCCTCTTTTGTAAGGATCTAGGCTAGGCTGTCCGGGTCAGGAGCTGCATAAAGTGTGCACACCGTGCTGGCAGGTATACATTTAAATCTCTTCAATCCAGAGGGGCATCACTTGGTAATAATAGACATGTGGTTATTTAAATGAATTATGAGTCAGTATGTCGGCTAACTTCACATTTCAAGAACTTGGCTGCCAGGTACAACCAGTGGCTACCAGGCAAGGTAGAGTGCATCACCACAGAATGTCCACAGCACCACAGGATGGAATCCAAAAGACCCTTCCTCCTTCCATTCTGTTTGTTTTTACAATTTACTCTAAATACTCTGTAAATTACTAGAGATTAAACTGTGGATTACTTTTTCCCTTGTTCTTAGATAGTTTATCAGTGTTCTGTTGAGATCAGCCTAAAGTGCTTTGTATTCCTTTGTGGATTTACATTTGAGGGTGCACTCCACCTTCAGATACGCTAGGCTCCATGTCTGTAAATTAGGAACAGTAGTAGTGGTCTCCAGAGTTATCAGGCTTGAAACCTTATGTCCACTTTATCTGTTGTGTTCTCGGAGCTTTCTGTATTTACTACAACGGCCAGATACAATCATGTCTATCTGCTTTTCTCCTGTACACAGGCAACTCTGCAGGGGAGTGCTTACCCGACAGCGCAGGGACCGTTTGATCAGAAGGTGCTTGTGTCGAGGATAAAGCTGCGAGGCTGAGACAGGCTGCAGGTCAGGCTGTAAGAGGCGCTGCTGAAGGGTGGTCACTAACAAGAAAGCAGAGACCAGGCTTAGTTTACAGTCATTTTCAAAATCAGACTTGTATGAGGGCAAAGAAGAATGCTCCCAAAGCAATATGCTAATATGATAGTTTCTAAAATGAGTCCACATGTTTATTTTCACCAGGTTCTTTTTACTACTAAGAACCCCAAGCCTAAGGCATGCAGGGGAGCACAGCACAAGCAGTTGGAGAACAGAGCAGGAGCAGAGGACATATGTAATTACCCTCTGTCAGGTTCACTGGTCGTGTGTAATAGTCTTCAGGCAGAGGCTCCACTTCAGCGACGGCCTGAGCTGGCTCAATCTTTACCTCCTTCTGGTCTTCTCCTTCTCTAAGGCTAAAAAAATGAGAGGCAGTAACTTCCCAAGAGTCCACTGGATTATTTCCAAAGTCCTTATCAATGACTGAAGTGTAAGGTATTCCTCTAAAGTAGAGTATCCTTTTTTTGTTTTGAGACAGGGTTTCTCTGTCTACCCCTGACTGTCCTGGAACAAACTGCAGACCAGGCTAGCCTTGAACTCAAGAGATCTGTCTGTCTCTGCCTCCTGAGGGCTGGGGTTAAAGACGTGTGCCACCACTGCTCAGCATAGAGAATATCTTAAAAGTTTGGGTATTTTCTAAGTCTAAGAATCATTTTCCATTTGGTAGCTTAAAAAACAAAAACGTATTCTTTTAAACATTCCTTCTCAGTCGTTCAATGTCCACACTTACGAAAGTCCGGCAAGTGTACTAATGGATGCACCAGCTCGTGGTCGCTGAAGCCTGGTCCCAAGGCTGTACTTGTCCTAAACGAAGTTCAGAAACTGCCATTAGAAAGGCCAGTTTATGGGGCTGGGGATTTAGCTCAGTGGTAGAGCGCTTACCTAGGAAGCGCAAGGCCCTGAGTTCGGTCCCCAGCTCCGAAAAAAAGAACCAAAAAAAAAAAAAAAAAAAAAAAAAAAAAAAAAAAAAAGAAAGGCCAGTTTACACATCCTGTTATTGGAAGCAAGAACTAGGGGAGCAGAGCGTGAGAAGCTTGAGGGAAAAAGCGACAACTAAAACAAAACTAAAACTAATAAAAGCAAAAAGCTATTTAAAGTCTACTTTTTGTAACCCACATTTACTATTATATTCCTAGAATAAGCAGCACAGAGACTGGAACTACACTAAAAGTCAAAGTGCACTGCTCCTGAGCTTTAACACTGGCCCAGGTACATCCTAGCTATGGGTCAGGCAAGAACTACGTGAAGTGTCTAAGACACATAATGATCGTCTGCTAACTTCTTCAGGGTTAGCGAGAATCATAAAGAGAACTTACCACTACATGAATAGTGTGTTGCTGTAGAGCCCACAAATAGCAGCAGGTTGCAACAAAGATAAAAAACAAAATGAAGCATAAGATAAAAGCAACGCACACAGCCAGCAGGTATGTGGGAAGGCTGGAGGGAGAGGGCTTTTAGTTCCAAGTCCTGTCCTAATAGGTAGCTGTGGGGACACTGGTCAGGCCACTGGACTACTTGGGAACATTCACTTCCTTCTTTTGTAAGTGTAGGTGCTTTGCAAGCATTCATGCTCAACTAAACTCAAATCTATGTACTTCACAGTATGGGTCTAATGGCTTAGCTAGCTGTCCAGTAGATACAGTATGGTGAGTCATTTCACCTTTCTGGATCTCGGTTCAAGGGTACAATGGGGCAGTACTACCAGCCTCACAGGACTGTTGAGATGAAATAAGATGACATTATGTCACTGACATTCAATACATGTTACTTATTCAATGTCAACATGTTAGGGCTCAAGCGAGTACAAAGAAAACAACAAATGAGACTTAGGAAACAACAAGAAAACCTCGGAATCCCAACTGCTACTTCTGTCTATAAACTAGCGGAAATTGACACCCACAAATAATTTCTACCAACAGTTCCACTTGTGCCTATCGTCCCTTATTTAATCACACGGCCACACTGTGCAGGGCCTGGGGGAAGCCTGTGGAAGAGTGCTTCCCCAAGCAGTGCCAGCGCCACAACAAATACTACACATGTGTCAGTGCTTTCCATCTCAAAAAAAGTAGGATGGCAAGGGGTCAAAATAAAAACAAATGAAAGGCTAGAACTGGGAAACCCCAGTGTGACAGGAACATTACAAAAGAAGGCAAAATAAAATCTACCGTTTAACCGCCCTCTATACAATCTTTCTGTAATAAGCAAAAGCAGTAAACAGTTTGTATAGCTTAGAAAATAAAGCAGTAATTTCTGGGAGGAATAAGCTGAAATGGAGCAATGGAGGAAGAAAGATAGATGCTCTATGAAAACACAAGGAATTTAAATAGAATTAATGGCACACAAAGCACAGCTGCAGGCTTACACATCTGTACTGGAGGAATGGTTTTTGATACCAAGTTCTTCTGTTGAGGGCACAGGACATTTTCTGACATGGCCACTGTTCTGATGCCTTACTAAAAAATGTCTTTCTGTGCCAAATTCTCACCGAAAAAGCCAAAGGCATGTAATTTCTTCGCCGTGCCAGTTTCTTGCGATCTCGTTCAACCTTTTCCTTCTGAGCAAGCTGCTGGTAATATTCAATCAATTTGTTCATCTACAAGAAATCAAAGACTGCATTTGTTTCTCAAAAAGACTAGCAAAGTCGATCAACTGCACTGACTAGAAATAAAATGAATAAAGCAACATGAAAAGCTATAAAGTGGGAAAGTTTGCTCCTTTTCTGTAAAGAGAATTTTTTTCTCATTAGTGTTTTCAGAATGGAAACGAACTCTTTAGTTCCAGCCACAGGATGCCCGGGCTACAGGAGTCGGAATGCTTCAGGGCGCTGTGCTCCACACCTCATCTCTCCTGGATGTGACACCAGACTCTGCTAACCTCCCTCCCTCACTTTTCAATCAGTGTCTCACCAGGCAGCCCCGACTGGCCGCAAATGCAGAGGTCCATCTGCCTCTGTTACTTTTTGATTAATTTTCTTCATCATGAAGCAGTGTTAATTATAATCATTCAAACATACAACATAAAGAATAATGTGTAATTCTGCTGCATTCTTTGTGCTGATGGTAGGCTTTCCTTTAATTAGGTACCAGCTATTACCACTTATGTCCTGACATGCTTTGGGAACACAGTATATGAAGACGCCCCTGTAGATACTTTTCATTCCAAGTATAATGGACTTCCTACACATCATCTGGTCTTTCTATTATTATTAACACATCTACCTGTTCTTTTCAAAGGCTAGGCCTCATTGCATAGAACAAATGTTCTAAAAGGTATTTAATCCTTTCTTACGGCAGCATCTTTTTTTACAAGGAGAGTTGTTATGGGTCCATGGGTGTTTTGACCACAAGTCTATCATGGACCACACATGTGCAGTGCCTAAGTGGCCAGAAGAGGGTGGTGGATCCTGTATGTCCTGTTGGGATTTTTTATTGTCAACTTGAGTTATCCTGGAAAAGAAAAGTCAACTGAGGAATTGTCTCCATCAGACTGACTGTAGGCAACACAGTAGGGCATTTTTTTGACTAATGATTGATGTGGTAAGGCCTAGCCAACTGTGGGCAGTGCCACTCCTGAGCAGGTGGGCATTGGGTATATTAGAGAGCAAAGTGAGCAAGCCACAGAACAGGCCAGTAAACAGTGTTCCTGTACGGTCTCTGCTTTAGTTCCTTTAGTTCCCATCTTGACTTCCCTAGTGATAGAGTTTTAAGATGAAATAAACCCTCTCCTCCTCAAGCTGCTTTTGGCTATGACCCTTATCACAGTGAGAGATGCTGAGCTAAGACACCCTGGAGCTGAAGCTGCTATGTAGGTATAGGTCCTGGGATTAGACCCAGGTCCTTTGGAAGAGCAGCCAGTCCTCTCAGCCACAGAGCCATTTCTCCAGCCCATGCAGTTGTTTAAAAAACATTAGTGTGATGCTGGCATCTTCTTGCTTTTAAACATTTAAAGGCTTCTCAAACGTCTTGGCCTACAAGGTCAACCCTCAAATACTGTTCTGCATTTGTTGATACTACACTGTACACCAGACACTCTCTACCCTCACTTTCCTCCACCTACAGGCTATTCCCCTGCTTGAGTTCTTTCCTGACTGTGTCTCACCTCCAGACAGCAGCATCGTGCTCACACATTGACTTCAACAGTTGCAGTTCCCAACAAGTGTTGATAAGGCACAATTCCTCCCTCACATTACTTGCAATAGGTACTTTTCTGCTTTACCTGGAGTCCCGCCCCTCGCCTCCCAGTATATGTACAAGTACACACGCATGCTTTTCTGTAGGTGAGCATCTAGGAGTACACACAGCAAAGAGTTCAAGAAACCTTTATCAACCTACACACCTATGTTACCCACTAATGCTCGTGAGAAAACCATTTCTCTACCCTCTTGCCCTGGATACTGTCCGTAGTCACTGAGGTTTCGGTTTGACAATACAGTGACATGTTGGGAGCAGCTCATGAGTTTTCACTGCTCTAAGGCAGAGGTTTAGAAGGACAAGTGCAAGCACATACTGCAAGCCCACACATTCTCCATCCTGCTTCTACAGACAGCCATACCGGCCTAGGGTACCTTCAAAGTTAGCAGTGTCTTTAGGGCTGAGAGGTCTGATGCTCATATTTCCAGAATATTTTAGTATTCTAACAAATAAAACTTTTAGTCATTGTTGGTTGTATGAAGAAAAGAACAGAAGCCACTTCATTCCTTTTTTTGAAATATAACTAGAACACAGAACTACAAGTGTTTTCCAGGAATTATGTAACAGAGAAGAATTGCCACTGACTTAGTGCCTCTCTTGTGAGTAACTGACATTCGGGCACAAACACAGGCAGTTCTCAGCATGGGCCACACCCACCGCCTTTCCTATTTCATCCTCTGAGGCCTATGTTCATGTACTTACCCGTTGTGCATGAGGATTTTCTGGTTCTTGCCAACCACCACTAGCTAGAAAATAAACATTAAACAGTAATTTTACCTTTTTTATTTTCATCAAATGTTGCCATTAAGTAAAAACATGAAAGCACAGAATTTACAAGAAAGAACACCAGAAATCTTATGGACTAGCATGCTTGGAGGAGCTTCCCGCAAGCCCTTTTCTTTCTAGTACTAGGGATGGAACCTAGGGCTTTGCCCACCATGAGTAAGCCCTTTACACAACTCAGGGAGTCAGGTTTATGCAGTAAGAGCTCTGACCCACTGAGCCATCTCACCAATCCTCTTTCTAAACGACTAAGATACAATCCTGTGATGTTGCCAGCACTGGCCTTGCTCTCTGTCCCACGCAAGGGTAGATTTAGTAATCCTCCTGTCTCAGCTTCCTAAGTTGCTAGGATTATAGGCCTAGGTAGGCCACAAGCCCAGCATAACTTTATTCTCTAGATATGGGGAGGGTCATCAACAGCACCAGCAATGGATGCAGTGTCTGTTCCGGGCACCTGAAACACAGCATGTTTTTTTCTGTTTTCACAATATATTCTGAGGTAAGGTTCTCCAACTGTTCCCACTTTATAGAGGAGGAGAAATCCAGAAGGGAGAAAGCTTAGACCTGCTTACAGGTCTAAAGTTACATGGACAGTAAGGGGCAGAGCCAGGAATCCAACTCAGGAAGCAGGTAGATCTAGAAATCCTGCTCTTATCTGTAGAACAATACAAATTCTAAATGAGTGGTGCTATACCAATTGGATCTGCACATTCAGAACAAAATCCCTTAAACTCAAAACCCGCACAAACGTCAAACTCCTGAGCATTAAAGAAAAATGTACAGAGCACTAAGTGGGCAAGAGGAACCAGGCATGGTAGTATAGTGTGTGTCTGTAATTCCAGTACTTAAAGAAGTGGAGGCAAGACGACTTTTTTTAAAAGTCTCTCTGGAAAAAACAAAACAAAACAAACAAACAAACAAACAAACACCAAAAAAACCCCAAAACAAAACAAAAGCTCTGTGGGCACTTTGCTAAAGATGCTGTATGTGTGACAAATAAAGAAAATACAAACTAGTCAGATGTGGCGACTCATGCTAAAACACTGCAGGCTGAACACAAAAGTCACCATTACTTTAAAGAAATTTTTTATAAAAAAAAAAAGTATAAGTAACACATCAGAATTGGACAAAACAAACAGAAGGGAAACAGCCCAAGAAAAGATGCACCAATCAGAGATCCATTCATCTGCACACTCAGAAATCCCATAAAAACACTGAACTGGAATCCACAATGTAACACACAGGGCCTGGTGCCAAGCCAAGAATCACCATTTCTTTAAGACCAGTTTGGTACAGAGTGAAACTGTCATAAAAACAAAACAAAAGAGCTAAAGACTAAAAGAGCAATGGCTCAGCAGTTGAGAACACTGTTGCTCTTGCAGAGAATCTGGGCTCAATTCCCAGCACCCATGTAGAGGCTTACAACTGTCTGTAACTCTAGTTCCAGCCTCTTTTGGCCTCCATGGGCACTGCATCTATGTGTTGTGTGTAGGCCAACTACCCATATGGATAACATATAAATATAAATATAAATATAAATATAAATATAAATATAAATATAAATATAAATATAAATAAGTGGCTGGAGCTAGAGAGACGGCTCAATAGTTAAGAGCACTGGCTACTCTTCTGGAGCACCCAGGGTTGGTTTTCAGCACCAACTCCAGTGTCAGAAGGACATAAACCTCTTCAGACAGAGTGAGGCCCGGCTCAAAGAGTAAATGCATAAGGTTGGCAGGAGGGCCCGGTCAGAGCCCCAGAACCACACGGTGGGGAGCACCGACTTTTGAGAGTTGTCCTCTGGCATCCAAAGAGTCATGAACACACAACAAACAAAAAGTAAAAATAAATTAATTTATTAGGGAGATGAGAATTAACCTGTCTGGCTAACATGATATAAATCAGATTTAAAAATACTTGTGGGGGTTGGGGATTTAGCTCAGTGGTAGAGCGCTTGCCTAGGAAGCGCAAGGCCCTGGGTTCGGTCCCCAGCTCCGAAAAAAAGAACCAAAAAAAAAAAAAAAAAAAAAAATTTGTGGAACAGATATGGCTTTCACTTGCATTTTTATTATCCGTAGTTAAGATGAACGGTTTTTGGTTGTTTTCCCCACTAATTTATGTGTTCATTCACCTCACATCTGGACCCCAGTCGCCCCTCCTCCCAGCACCTCCTCTCCTTAGCCCTCCCCACCCACTCTCCCTGTGTCCTTTAAGGTCATTTTTATGCCCAGTCGAGTCCCACTGTTCAGCTCCTTTGCTGTTCCTTCTGAGTCTCTTGAAAGTTGATAAAGTTTCTTTAGTTTTGGTTAGTCATCTTTAGTGTATTATTTCTGAGTCCGGGTTTTCAAAGTTTACCACTTTTAATTTTGTCCATGATGTTTAAATTTCAGATTTAAAAGAAAGAAAAATTTGAGGCAGAGTTTCGCACAGCCCAGGATGGCTTTGAGTTCCAGGACGGCAGGAATGACGCCCTCCCTCTACCTCTGAAGTGCTGGGCTTACAGGTGTAAGCTACCATGCCTGGGCCGTGCCGTGCTGGGAACTGGACCCAGGGCTTCATAAATGCTAGGTAGCACTCTACCGACTGAGCTACATCTCTAGTCCAAGAAATATATATATATTTTTTTCTTTTTCTTCTTCTTTTTTTCGGAGCTGGGGACTGAACCTAGGGCCTTGCGCTTGCTAGGCAAGCGCTCTACCACTGAGCTAAATCCCCAACCCCTATATTTTTTAAATAAATGGTATTAAGTTTGGTTCTAGAAAAGTATTAGATTCATAAAATCTACTTTACCAATTCTAAGAAAATGAAATACTATTACTCTATCTGAGATGTAAAACTATAACGAGGGGCTGGAGAGATGGTTTAGCAGTAAGAGCACTGGCTGCTCTTCCAAGAGGACCCAGGTTCAATTCCTAGCACCCACATGGCAGCTCACAGCTGTCTGTAACTCCAAAGGATGTGACATCCTCACACAGACAAACATTCAGGCAAACATCAATTCACGTGAAATAAAAACAAATCATTAAAAAAGTTAAAAACAGGGCTGGAGAGATGGCTCAGTGGTTAAGAGCACCTGACTGCTCTTCCAGAGGTCCTGAGTTCAAATCCCAGCAACCACATGGTGGCTCACAACCATCTGTAATGAGATCTGATGCCCTCTTCTGGTGTGTCTGAAGACAGCTACAGTGTACTCATATATGATAAATAAAAAAAAAAAAAAAAGTTAAAAACAAAAACAAAAGAACCAAACCAAAACAACAGCAACGACACCATCACACTGAGTACACGGCATCTAAGTACACAGAAGACTTAAAGACATCGGTTCTGAACTGAGGTTCTACTGCCCAACAGACTGCAGAGCTCAATTACAACACTGACAGACACCTCACTCACCTACAGATTTGTCTGCCATGCCCACATCTCTAGATGTCCATCGACAAAATCCACAGGCCAGGTAATAGGCTTTCTTCATAGTGGTTTTGGCTGGGTCGTCTGGAAGCTGTGTGGAGATGCTTGTAGCTCGGGTGGAGAGGGTGTGCATGCATCCAGGACAGTCAAAGCAGTTGGCACATCTGTGACAGGACAAACAGCCACTCATTCAGCCAGTACTTATCAAGCACCTACTACGCGCTACACAAGGGTTTAGTTCAAGATCTCTTAAACTTTTGTCTACTTTTGAGCACTTTCACTGGAGAAATTTTTACATAATCCCTAGTATATATTATTGTGAAACAAGTAAACAAATAAAACATTCACTGCTAACAGATCAAGAAAAATTTAAAAACAATTTATATAATTTTACCATTTATTAAGTGTAGAGATTTCGGTGCCTGCCTTCTAGGAATTTGGCAAGAATCTGACACTGGGCCAGGACACGTAAGTAATAAGGAAGTGGGCTCAAGACCTTGATCATCTTGATAAGTCCCTGGATCCCTGGACTTTATTACCTTGCTTGTTCCTTGACCTAGAATTGACCTTATTCTTTGCATGAACTTAAAATGGTATAAAAGTAGGCTGGAGAGAAACAAACCCACTACAGCCACAGCACTGGCTGGAGTCATGTTATAATGTTGTCTAGCTGTCTTTTTCTTTTGAATCCTCACTCCTTCCTTGAGACCCTGCTGACTTGGTCAATTAAAGATAAAAGCAAATTTGTAGACTAATAAGTGCTTGTTTGTTTTTGCATAATAAAATAAAACTTTGCTAAATGGCTGATAATGCAGGATGGAGAGTCTTCAACGCTTTTCAGAGTTGGTTTTAGTTTTTTTGGTGTATATATTAAATTTCCAACTTTAGCCTGCAAAGTAGCAGGTTTTCTTATACTTGGTTTTTGTTTACTTTCCCCCAACCCTGTTTAATAATTAAAATAATAAATGTTTAAGTAAGCAACTCAAGCTTGTAGGTTGATGTTATTATGCAGGTGAAGTTAAAACGAGACACAAGATAAAACGAGGTCTGTCTTTGGATGAGAAGGGAGATGGGAACAAAGTTTTAGAAGGAAAGGGAGAGGCAACATAGGGGCAGATGTAAACAATCCTCACCATGCATCTCTACACAGATACAGGTTGTTATGAATATTTCTTAAGGGATGGTTTCTATAGGTCAATTTATCTTATATAGGTGGGTGGTTTATATCTTTATCAATTGGTTGTATTGTGGATTGAGAATTTAACATATAAATCTGATTGTTGAGGTAGTTTATTGAGTCATGATTTTGCCCGGTAGTTGGGAGTTTATACCTTAACTACCAGGGGCCGTTGCTAGGAGTGTGGACAGAGTCAATGGCAGGGAGCCACGATAGGCCAGCCCCATGCTGGACTTCATGAGCCCTGATTTTACCGGGTAGCTAGTAGAGAGCCGCCAGGAGATATTAACCAGATATAATTTATGGTTAGTTCCATATGGCCTTCCGGTTCCAGAACTGACTCAAGGGACCAGCGTGGCAACCACGCTGGATTGCCCGGGTCTGAGAGTACTTGGGGGCAGCACGGAGCCGCTGAGATAAAAGCATCCCACAGTGCCATGTGGCCCTACGGTTGCCAGAATGAAAGATTTATTCCAGCATTTTTTTTTTATTATTATTTACCACAATAGGTGGCACCCAACATGGGGCTTGAACCCACGACCCTGAGATTAAGAGTCTCATGCTCTACAGACTCAGCTCCAGCACCATGTTGAGTCATATGATGTCCCAAGCATGGGAAAAAAGGTTCCGAATTTTTTTTTATTATTATTTACCACAATAGGTGGCACCCAACATGGGGCTTGAACCCACGACCCTGAGATTAAGAGTCTCATGCTCTACAGACTCAGCTCCAGCACCATGTTGAGTCATATGATGTCCCAAGCATGGGAAAAAAGGTTCCGAATTTTTTTTTTTAATTTTATTTACTGTATATGAGTACACTATAGCTGTCTTCAGACACACCAGAAGACAGCATCAGATCTCATTACAGATGGTTGTGAGCCACCATGTGGTTGCTGGGATTTGAACTCAGGACCTCAGGAAGAGCAGTCGGTGCTCTAAACCACTGAGCCATCTCTCCAGCCCCCTGAATTTTTTAATATTTACCACAATACAAGTTACCCTATAAAAGCAACCATTCTTATACAATACAGGCAAAAAACCCTACGATTTAATATATGCTGAGGAATGATGTGTGAGAAAAATGTTGTGTTTGCAACGGTCAAGCTAACATGTTTGTATTCTAGGTAAGAACTGTGTATGTGCTGAAACAACTGCAGTTGTAAGCTACACTCGTCTCTGCTGTGAGCTGACGTGTCAGGCAGCACCCAGTGAGGCACCAGGAATGCCAAGTCTGCAGGCTGCGCTCAGAGCCAAGGCCACGAGAGGCAGTGCAGTGCAATGTGCGACTGCCCCGCTGCAAACACCTTGTTTATTGCATGTTTGACTCTAAATTAGATTCTTTCAGAAACCTTTCACCACTGTCAACTTTTAGAAGTCGCATCTAGTCACATGAACCTATACATGGTTACAATTTATAGGTTAGGAGACTATGGTCATCCAAATGCTAAGAATTCAAAGACTCTCAAGAAAAAAAATTTTTTTTCTGGGTATGACATTTCAGAAGTACTATATATTAACTTAAGAACAAAACAAAACAATTACCACCAAAGTTTATGACAAATTAGAGCTCAAATCTATCTCCTTTAAAGAGAAAAATCAGTTTCTAGGTGAGGTTTACTACTGCAGTTTCTTTTTATGCCTATAGAAACAATAGAGGTTTTTAAGAAAGACAAATGTCACAGTTTACGCTGCTAGAGGAAAAAGCATTGTATGATAGAAAACGGAGAATCAACAACATAAGCAACTGTGAAAAGGATCTGGAAAATTACTACCTGACCGCTGTGCCAGAGAGCTGAAACAGACACCGCCATGGATGGGCGTGGTTTAAAGTGGTAGCTTCCAGGGCGTGCAGGCTTTCTGTTTTCCTCTGAGATGCACTCAGATAACATTTTCCTTTAGGAGCCCTGGACCCCAGTGTTTTTTGCTGTTGTTTGAAACAAAGTCTGTATAGTTCAGACTGGTCTTGAACTTGAGATTCTTCTGTCACTGGCTCTAAGTGATAGGATTACAGTTTTGAGCAACCACATCTGATTTGCCCTGGTGCTTTCAGAACTCCCGCAACCTGAGAGTGTCAAGATTTCACCTGCAGTCTTATACAATGTCTATTATCTGTTCTAATATTATCTGTACAATATTGTACAATGTCTATTGTCTTCAAAAGGGAAGTAATACCATCTACTTTACAGGGTCACATGAATATTAAGTGATTAATGTATAGAAAGCATACAGTGCAGTGTCTAATTCTCAGGAGTAACCTTAGAGTAGGAAAGACAAAGAGTGACTCGTCTCCACAGATGTACAGGAATATGGCTTTAACGAGAATTTCCACACCAAACCTGGCACCAGCCGTAGCAGTGAGCACATCTACGAGGCCAGGCCATGGTTCCTAATGTCCTCCACTGAAAAGAACCACATTCCTTTGAGAAATGACAAATTCTAGTTAAAGGCAGAAGAATATACAAGCTCAACTTAACATACCTTACAGTACTGTTTTATCACAGTACTGGACTGGTGAGAAAAATGCTCAAATTCATGGAACAAGGCAAAGCTCTCTTTACCAGGGACAGGGACAAGGCTAGAGGGGTTTGGGAGAAAAGTACAAGAGTTCCTGGTGGCTCAAGGGAGAAACCCAACAAAATAAAGCACTGTCACCCCTAACATATAAAATGAATATTCATGAGTAATGACTAAGTAGAGAAAAGAGGCAGACTATGGAAGAAAGTCCTAAACAGTGAATGCAGATAAACCTTGAGAGGGGTGTCTGACTCCCTACTCTCACCCATTCTTTGGTCTACTTACAAAAATATCACACAAATACTGAAAGGCATTCTATGAATACTGCCCCAGGATCCCTCAGTACTTTCAAAGTCAAGACCAGAAAAAAAAAATCTCAGAACCAGGTCCAATCACAAGAAGCCTACGGTGACATGACTAATAGAATACTGTTTCTTAACAGAAGGGGAGTGGACTGCACTGATTTCAAAATAACTCTTAATCTAGAAGTCTTCTAATACAGACATTATATTAGAAAATAAGATCAAAGCTATCTTAGGCAATGATGATGCCCAAACACACACAAAAGAACTGCTCAATGCTGTATATTTCCTTACCCTATTTTAAAAACAACGGTGGTGTAACCCAGCACTTGAGCTGGGAGAAATCAGAATTTGAGGTCAGTCTGGTCCGTGAAATAAGACCCGTATCCTCAGTATCCTTAGAACCAACAACAAATGGCAAACAGAAAAATCTGTCCTGTTCTTACCTATTCTTTTTTAATTTGGCTTCAGCTGATGGCATGTTTTCTAAGCAGCTGGGACAATAATGAGAGTCCACCTATAAGAAAATAAGAAATGAATGAAGCTCGTTACTAAGATATGCTATACCTCACCGAAAGGTAAGAAGTCACTGATGGGGAGGTGGGGTGGGGGGACAACACCTCTAGTGTTTACAGTTTAGCAATTACCTGTCTGCTGTTTGTTTTCCTTGTAATCCCATTTTTTTCCCTTTCTGTATTTTCTGTTCCCTATCATCAAGGTTTATGTGTCAGCTGTGTCAAGACTTGTCTATGTGACACTTCAAGCTTCCAAATGAACCGATTAAAAACGAAAATATGAAGCTGTGATCAAGTCTCCCATCTCGTTTGGCTTGAGTTGTGTACGGGAAGATGGTTTGTGACTAAGGGCTGCTCTTACAGAGGACTGGGGTTAGATTCTCAGCACCCATGTAGTAGATCACTGTGTGCCCTCTTCTGACCTGCATGGGCAGTAGGCATGCACACAGAGCACAGCTACACGTACAGGCAAAATACTCATGCATGACATCTAAAAAAAAAAAGGTAGCCCTTAAAGACATTAAGTTTCCTCATCAGCAATGTAATATATTTACTGAGAATTATTAAAATTTCCACAGATATAGCCAGCCAATTAGAGGCCTGCTTCTTAATTAGTATATGTGTGGCATGTGTACAGACACTTATGGGACAGTCAGAGGGAAATCTCAGGTGCTGTAACCGCAAGCACTGCCCCCTGCCCCCCTTTGCCTGGAACTTACCAAGTAGATTAGGTTGGATGGCCTATAGGCCACTGTGCCTAGCTTGTAAGCATGTGTGTTCTGGATCCTGGGGACTGAACTCATGTCTTCCTGTCTGTAAACGTTTTACAGATTGTGCTATCACTTCAACCCCCAAATGAGAGATTTCTATTTGCTTATTTTCCATGCATTTTGCACATATGTGGTGGGGGAGGAGGTCTGCAGGTGCCACAGCTCATGTGTGGATGCTGAGGACACCTCACAGGACTTGGTTGGTTCTCTGCTCCCACCATTGAGGTCCTTGGACCCAACTCGCATTGGCAGGCTTGGCAGCAAGAGCCTGTACCTGCTGGGCCAGCTCTTCAGATTCCAAATTAGAGATTTTAGAAAAATAAATTGAATAACACAAGTATCTTATTTACTGTATGTAACTCAAAACACAGTCTTACATATATATTAGGTCCACTCTTAAAATATACTTTGTAAGAAAGTATTTTAAGTAATGAGCAGATTTTATTTGATAATTACAGAATTCTAGCTATCACACAAAGCACTAATGCAGAAATCTAAGAAAAATCACATATATGATACTAATATGTAAGTATGTATAAATAGGACTGTATTTCTTATATTCTTTGGTTTAACCATTCTTAATATTTTGGAAAATATCTCCAATAAAATAACCCCAGGGATCTTAATTCTCTGATCCTGGTCTTCCTTCCCATCTCTAAATGACTCTGTAATCAAACCAACCTGTACTTTTGGGGGTGGGGTGTGAGCCCAGAGAGTCGAGATGGCATATCTCACTATAGCCTAGACAGTCCTATAAATTACCATGCAGTTCATGCTCGCCTTGAACTCAAAATACTTCTCTTGCCTTAGCCTCCCAAATGTTAGGATTATAGGCCTGAGTCACCACAATACAGCTTTCCCCCCCCTTCTTGCAACACCATGCACCTTCGACAGCTGGATGTGGTAGTATACATTTCTAACTTCGGCATTTGGGAGGTGAAGGCAAGAGAATCAGAAGTTAAAGGCCAGCACTGACTACACAGTAAGCTTGAGGCTAGCCTGAGCTACATGAGACCTTGCCTCAACAACCCTCACCTTATCCAAAACCTTCACCAAGCCTCCCAAATCCAAGTCTCCATCTTCATTAGATGGAAAAATTACATAAAGGCCCTGCCACACAGTTGAATATACTAGTATGAGCTTTCAACGGACTGTGAGATTTCCAACAGTAGTGTTTATGCTTTACTTATTTTTCATCCCAGCAGCATAGTAGACAGACAACGTCCATCAAAAGCTGCAGAAGGTTTGGGACTTTATTGGGTGCCTTTTTTATCTTTAAGCTGAACAATCCTATTCCAATGACCGTCTGGGCCTGTGACTAGAACTCTGAGCTTCTTTTACCACAGACTACTCTATGCGGTTGCCCCTCAAGTCAACCTATCAGTCTTCTTGTTTCGGTCCTTGGCCTGGCTCAGGAAACTGGGCAAGCTGTTTGGACAGGGTTCCGGTTCTGGTTAAAGGAGGGTCAGAACTTCCCAAAAGGGAGGGCCACGACCAAGAATGGCTGCCCGCTCCTTCCGCTAATGGTAAGAAGACAGTTTCTTTTGCCTTTCAGTGACTCGAGCTAGGCACTTCCGACCTATCTCTCAGCCCTCCACTCGCAAGCCCCACAGAAGAATGCAGGGTCCAGGGCAAATCGTGCAGCTACAGGCAGCTCCAGAACAAGAGATCTGCTCAGCCCCACCCGGGGCCGCCCCCTTTTCCAAGTGACTATTCACAAGCAAATGAAATCGCAAACCCAGCTGAATGATGGGGCATTTGACCAGTCAGCAAGCTAGACACACAATTTCCCCGCCTCTCCCGGCGGAACTTCCTGCCAGCCGCAGTGACTGGGATGAGCACCCCCACCCCGGCGCGCAGTCACCGCAGGACGGCCCAGTTACCTCGTGTGACACACATTCCAGCGATCGAAGCTCACTGCAGTAGCGGCAGAAGTAGAGCTGTGAGAGCGGGGCCCGAACCTTCTTTTCTCCTTGGACGAGATAGAGAACCCGCTCCGACTGCAGCAAGGACGCCATCTTGGTGAGGGAGGAGCCAACGCCCGGCGCACCCGTCACGTGACACAGTCCGGCGTTTCCCTCCCCGCGTTCCCCACGTCTTTTACGTAGACATTGACGTAAGCTAAGCCGATCCAGCGGGACTTTGCGATCTAAGTGCGCGTGCGCTCCTCGGGTTTGGGTCCCACCCTCCTCGTTTCCGGGAACTTTGGCTGTTATGTCCCTCCTGGGATAGTCTGCCCTAGTCCAAGTCCAGACAGGCTCAGTGCTCTTCTTTGTATCATACAGAAAGTAAAACTGCTGTTTGTTGTTTTGTAAACGGTCTTCCCCCCACCCCCACACCTTTCAGGCCAATATTACATCCAAATTGGAAAGCCGAGTTACAGCAACTCTGTTCTTCTGACGACCTTGCCACAGACCCCTTGAAACATACGTTCTCTCTTTTGAAATAATAGTAAGCTCTAGCATTGGAAGTACTATTCATTTCTAACTATGAAGAGTTAGTGATAAATCTACACACTGTGAACATTTATTATCAATGGTGGAAGACAGGAAGTAGTACACCAAGTTGACAAGGGCCATCTGTATTCTGTGTGTACATCAAGGCTGAGATGTGAAACGACAAGATACCACCCAGAGCCAGGCTCACGTTGTCTGCCACCATGTGTTTGATTAGTGTATTAAGTGTCTGATATTAGAGCCCGTGATGGGAACAGAAAGAGAACCCTTCTATTAATATTAAGAATGGAGATAGAGGAAATGCAAAACTAACACCGCCTCAATTCTCATGAAACTTCCAAGGTAGATACTAGCATTATTTCTGTTTTAGAGAGCAGGAAACCTGGGCTTAGGGAAGCCCAATGGTCTGTTTCCCGTTTTCTCTTGTATTTATTCCAGAGCTTGCACACATCGCCCCCATATAGAATGCCTTCAGCACATTTTCTAGGAAGGTAGTTGCTTACTTTATAAAACGCTTTTCAGTTATACAGCATTTAATGTATATTATCTTATAAACGGTGCCACGTTAATAGTTTAAAGTTTATTAAATTACACTTACTCTTTTTCTAAGGTGGGAGGGATTTTATTCAGAAAGCATAAATACAGAGTGACTATGATGCTTAGTGGGCTGCCTGAGGTAGAATGTTCAAAGACTTTGTACTCTTCTTGTTTGCCAGGAAAACAGCCTGGCACTAGATTAGTTCCATAGATGCATTTTGCTCTTAGGAGAAAGTATATTATTATCCAAATAATTTGCAGGGTTGTTTTTCTTTTTTTATGTTAATGAATTCATTGACCTTATGGATTATCGTGGCGTATCACTTTGGTTTTGTTTTGGTTTTAGTGAGTTTAAGTCCCCTTTCCTGGGTAGAGACACATTCCCCCTCTCAGGACTCAGGCTCTAGGTCCAGAGCCAGTGTTTTCTAAGTGTGGTTCTGCATCACCAGAGGAATTTAAAATGGGAAACCCGGGTTTATTTATGTAGATTCCAAAGGTATAACTTGAAATTTCTGGGCAGGAATTTAACTTCACAGCAGGTTCCCTTGTGAGTCCTACACCTAATGCAGTTGAGAAGAACTGGGTTTTGACAATCACTTGGGTTCTTTTTGTTTTTTGGCTTTTGTTTTTTTTGTCTTTGGGCTTGACAGAGAGCCTTCCCTCTGCTGTCGTCTGGGAGCACTGCTAAACGGAATGTGTAGCATTATGAGGTCACTGTGCTATGGACTAAGGAAAGTCATGGCAGAGAATCAATACACTTTGATCATTTCTTGATAGGTTCCTATCAAATCTCCAAAGGGGTCTGGACCCTGTTCTTGTTAACTCCAGTTATAGCTTCCAGAGTCTGAAAATTAGAATTAACTTCAGAGATCTGTGTTCCAATGACAGCACCCGTGTCAGTCCCAGGTCATCACTAACCTTATTTTTTAACGACATAGCTTATATGTGAATACATTTTGTGAATACTTCTGGGGACTCTTTTAGTCAGCCACAAAGTATGAGTTAACATTCTGTGGAGGAGCTGACTGACATAGGTAAGAGCCTGTGAGTGCACCTCCTTCGCCCTTCAGGATTGTTTGTCCCTTAGAGGGTCCCAGCAAGATGAGGTCCTCTGTGCACACAGTGATGAACAGCCTCATGGTATTTTTTCACTCTTCACTAAGGCCGCATTTTAATGTTGGATTCACCTTGTGTTTTGCTTTTAGGGTGAGCATTGGTTTAACACAGGGACCCAGAAGTAGCACTGCCAGACAGAGGAAAGGCTAACCACATTCAAAAAATACTGAGTGTGTTGTGAACAGCCAGCTCAGTGTGCATTCTCACCCAGACTATAGAAGATGTAAACTTCCCTATTGTTTTGCCAACATAAAATTTCTAATCTGGGTCAATAGCTTTGGTAATCCCTGGCTATGCACTTTTGAAAAAAGAAAACCATTTGTAACGCCAAGTCTTGTTTGAGGACACACAGATTGGGAAGAATACTACTTGTCTTGGTGGGGAGAAGAAAAAGTTACCATGAGTGTAAAAGCACTTTGTGAACTGTGAAGTGCTAGGCACATAAAAGGACATTTCTAAAACCCCTAGTGGGGAGATCCTATTGTGATTTCCTCTCAGAAAAGAACTTGGAGATAGGCTTTGGCCTAGTGAACTTCCAAGTGACTTCTGAGACCCCAGGAACTGTGCCAGCCACGGCTGCCCATTTGCCAAGGCTGCCTTCCCCATGTTGGGCTTCCTGTTTGGAAACTACACTAATCACAGACTTTCCTCTATAGAGTCTGCAGTCTCATCAGAACATTCCAGCAAGTACACAGAAGGGAAAGTAAAAAGTCATGTCTCAACAGCTAGCCCCTCCTGGCTCTTCTGGGAGCCCCTCCCAGGAAATGTAGTGCTGTTGCCTAAACTCTGTTTCCCAAATGTAAACATGGCCAAGGGCTGCAGGCACACGGCCATCCTAGCAAACCTCCTCCATATCCCAAGCAAGCGGATGGAGAATTTTTTCTCTCAAAGCTTATGTTCCTCACATTCTTGCGACCTCTGAGTGCTGCCAAATCTTCACTAGCACCTACCTGCCTTAGTCCAAACCTTGGGTGCTTCCTTGGGGGCTCCTTCCTTCCTTCTTGATTTTACTTTCTAAATAGTTCTAACTTTCATCTCTCGTTGCTCTCTCACAACTGTCTTAATTCAGAGTTGGTATTGTTTTCCTCCCTGGGCTCACTGCTTTCTCTTAGTAGCCACCCAGTCTGCCCTCTTCACTGAGCTAGGTTGGACCAGCATGGTGCTGCAGTGGAGAGGGGGTCAGAGACAGCTGGATGTCTCTCTGTGAGTGTGGTCAGTATTTCAGTGCCTGGCCTGGCCAGGATGAGATAATAAGACCTTGCCTCAAAACAGAAACCAAATAAGCATTGAGATAGACTGGTCTTTCTAAAAAGCACATTTCAAACGTATTTATTTATTTTCTATTGTTTGTCTTCCTTTCTTGGCCTCTCTGTCACCTATAAGACAACCACCCACCTCCAGCCCCAAACTCTTAGGGTAATGGTAAGCGCTTCAGGATCAGAGACCTGTCTGCCTCTTTGGCCTCATATCCGAAAACCTCACCTTGCTTTCAAGTCCTATGTAACTCTAACTCCGACTCAGGAGTATTCTTGGTCCTTGTATCCCTTTGGGACCCTGTAAGTGCAGTTTCCTCAGCCAGGAGCATTGTTTGTTAGTTCCAGGGTACTTTCCTCTATGAAAACTTCCCAAACACTAAAATAGAACTGTGACCTGTTAGAGCACCTGGCATGTGGCATGTTTTTAAAACAAACACGTCTTCTTTCTAAAGCATGAGCTCTGTGGATGCCTGACAAAGGGCTTGATCCAGAGTAGATATACAGTAAATTGTATTTGATGACTTTCACATCTGAACACATTACATGCATGTGCTCTTAAATGCACTAACATTGTCAGACAGGTATACACAAAACCAGACAGGTATATACAAAAAAGCAGAAGACAGCTCAGCTTTTTTCCCCCAGTGCTCTCCTCTTTGCCTATAGTGACTGGATGTTTCCATCCTGACAGGCTGAGTTTCCATAGCAGTTGCCAACAGTGGAATTTCCTGAGTTTAGGTGGCAACCTGCAGGAGCCCTAGGCACTGGTGAAGCACAAACCCAGGTTAAGGAGCAGAGGGAGGAACAGACCCAGAAGACACCTAGCTTGGTGTCTGAAGCCCTGCATGGCCAGCTTCTTCAGTGATGTGCTCAGGCTGCACAGACCAAGGCAGTGGTTGCATTGGCCCTGATGTTGGAGTTGGTAGGCGCCCACACTAGTCTTCTGGTATAGGAGGCTGGATGTGACTAAAAATGAACATGAACTAACAAGATTCTAGTTCCCATCCCTGTATTCTTCAAATGAAAAAAAAAGGCTCAGAGCTAAAGGCCATTTCCATGGGTTCGTTTGCTTTTTAGATAGAGTCTCTTTCCTTGTAGTCTAGGCTGGCCTCAACCATGATCTTTTTACCTCTGGAATGTGTGCCATACTTGCTTTCCATATGTTTCCTTGTTACAGTTTCTGTTTTCTAATCCATAAGCACAGCTTCCCAGTTAATAGCAATTAGCTAATTGATGTCTACAACAGAAGGAAAACCTAGTTTCTCTTAAAAAAAGATTTATTTATTTATTTAATGTATATAAGAACATGGTTGCTGTCTTCAGACACAGCAGAAGAGGGCCATCAGATCCCATTACATGTTGTTGCTGGGAATTGAACTCAGGACCTCTGGAAGAGCAGTCAGAGCTCTTAACCACTGAGCCACTCTCCAGCCCCCTTAGTTTCTCTTTTAACACTTAAAAAGAAAATGTAAATCAAGCCAATGCGAGAGAAAGCCAGTGACCATAGAGGGTCTGTTTGTTTCGCCTTGGGAGTTTGTTAGGTGACCCCTGAGCACATGAGTTACACATTTCTAAAGTGTTCTCAGGTTGTCTTCAGGAGGAGTTTCTCAAGCACACCTCCAGCCTCACTGAGGATTTTCCCTTTGTGCTTCTTCTTCTTCTTCATAGGCTAACAGGACTGTAGTACCAATTCTACAGGACCTGGGGATGCTTCCTCTGTGTTCTGTTGAGTTAGCAGGGACATGGGCTCAGCATCCTCTCTCCGTAGAGGAGATACAACATGACCTCAGGCTAACTGTGGTCATTGCTGTCTAACAGCTGCTTAAAGTTAGGGTAGGATCCTGGCTTCTCAGGATCTGATAGCTCTCAGATGCAAGCCCATGGACACACAGTCTCTGTTCTGCCAACTCTCTGAGCTTACTCTGACTCTGCCCCAGAAAAAATTGCCTTTTATTTTTAAGCAGTTCTTTTTTTTTCTATAGAAGGTAGAGCAAAAAAATGGAAGGAAGGAACCTCAATTTTTTTTTTTTTTGCATAGAATGACAAGATAAGTTTCCTGAAAAGATTGGATTTGAGCAAAGATGGGAGAAAGTAGAGGTTGAGATAAGTGGATAACAGGGGAAGGGTGATTCAAGTCTCGGAGGCCCAGAGGAGCAATAAGTAGGAGGTCAGAGAAGCATTACAGGGTAAGTGGGTGAGAGCCCTGGGGAACAGAAGGATTGACGGCAGCATTTGTGGGATCTTGAAAAGCATTTGTGATACCGGAGTTTGCTCTATGGGACTTGGAGATCGTTTCGTGTGTCTTTGCTTCCTGTGGCGATGATAAACACCAAGATGGACAACAACTTGGGGAGGGAAAGGGTTGATTTGACTAATGGGTCACAGTGCGTCTTAGGAGGAAGCCAAGGTAGGAGCTCAAGCAGCGTAGGAACCCGGAGCCAGGAACTGAAGCAGAGAGCGTGTGAGGCTGTGTTGCTCTCCATGGCTTGCTCCGACTGCTTTCTTATATAACCCAGGACCACCTGTGCAGGGGTGGCCCCCCTCACAGTGTGCTGAGCTCTGTCAGACCAATCATGGATCACGGAAATGCCACACTGGCTTGCCTACAAGCCAGTCTGCTGGAGGCATTGTCTCGGTTAAGCTCCTTTTCTAGGATGACTCTAGCTCGTATCAAGCTGACAAATTCTAACCAGGACAGTGTGTTTTCAAAAGGAGCAGAGACAATCTACTTTTTATAAGTGCCACTCTGTATGTGAAGTTTTTAGAATGAAGACATGGAAAAAGGAGAGAGGTAGAGGTTAGCTAATAGATTGCTACAGTGATCTAGGGAAGACGTTAAAAGGACCAGCGTTGGCACAAGCCACACCAAGACCAAGTTCTAAGAACAAAGGAGATGTATTTGTTCCAGAGGGGAAAAGGGCAGGGAATAAGAGACGAAGACAGGACGTAGAGAATGAGGGAGAAAAAGGGCAAGGGAGATGGGGAAGGGTTATTTGTCCTGGAGAGACAAAGGGCAGACTCTAGACAGGAGATAGATGTGCCCATTGGCAGATGGCAGTTTATGAAGGAAAAAAAATTAGGATGAGTTGGTTAATTTTGATTGGACATGTTAATTAGGGCAACCAAAAGGGGGTCTTTGATTTCTGGACTTCAATACTTTGATAGCTGCACCATGGTAGTCAGCCTCAGGAGGAGGAAGTGGCTAAATAAGGGAATGGGCCTTGGTGGTTAGTGTTAGGAATGTAATGTAACAGTTTTTAACAAATCGGGGAGGGCAAGGCCTGACAGAGCCATGTTTGCCATGCTCTTGCTGCTAGAGCCCCTCTAGAGATGACAGCACCAGGATAGTCTGGCGTATTTTGAAGGTTGAACCTGTGGGGTTTCTTGGGTTAGCTTTGGATGCGTATCGTGTGTAAGGTTTAGCTTGGAACCATGCAGCAAGGCTTTGGTTAGGCCAGGGGATGATTTGTTTAATGACTTGCCTGAATTCACCCACTGGGAGCTAATTTCCTCAGAAACCACTGTTGCTGTCTCTCTGTCAGAGATCCAAATAAAAAGACCAGGAAAGAAAGAGTTTTCCATGTGTAAGAGAATGTGTTAAAACTGACTTACTTGTTCACAGTCTCAGGTTTACTTTGTTTGTGCTTACCAGACAGGAAAGCATATTTCACAAGAGGCCCCAGGAAAGAGCCAGTCACTTGCTAAACACATTAACCAGATCTTCAGAGCTCCAGCTTGAGCTGAGAATTTGCTGCTGTTTTGTGAGAACCCAGTCTATTTGTCATGGTGCCAAAGATTCTTCCAAATAAGCTTTGCTCCTTGCTGTGAGAACAAGATGAGTTCAGGCAAGTACACTGGGAAAAGCATAGCACACTGTTAGCGCTACCAGTGTGCTCCGGGTTCCTCCTTTTCCCGCAGAGAAAGTGTTCAGAGGGAGGAAGTGCTTTGTCTCATCCCCAGCTTACTTCCTGGACATTATGTTGACTTCTTTGGCTACTTTGGATCATCGGCTTTTCCAACTGTCTATATTCCCACCTCTTCATTTTGGTGTTTCTTATTGTTCATTTCTAGAAAGTATTTTTTTTTTTAAGACTTTAAACTACATGTCCGAGGAATTTTCTGCTCTCACAGGGAAGTTCAGCCTGAGGTTTGGTTACTGTTGAGCCGGTCTGGGAAACCGGTCTCTAAGCTTTCTCTGGTGGTTAATACTCTGTGGTATTCATACCCTGGTTACCGGGAGCATGTAACAGAAGTGATGAAACGACAGTTCTAAAAGTGACTATAAAAGTTAATCTGCAGGAAATTGATGATCTTAGAATGTTTAATATTAAGTGAGAGCACACAGTCTTAGAAAGAAAACAACTATATGTTCTCTCCCATGTATAGAATCTAGCCAATAATATAGCACATGTATATATACATGGGGTATGGTACAACGAGTTAACAAAAATGGCTAAATATTAGGGGATGAGGAAGGATTGCGTTCAATAATGAACGTGAGTTATGAAAGAGGATAGAATTGTGTTTCTAGTTCTAACTCCTAGATTCCCCTATTTGATGGTGGGTAAGTGCATACAAATGTATTTGATAGTGAGAATGTTAAATAAGTGAAGCTCCACAGTTTCCATTTCAAAAGGCTACTCTAACTGCGGATGTTCATTGAGTACCGAAGGTTTTGGACCAGGTTAATTTTGGTGTGTAAGATATATATACATATACATATTATTATATACATATACATATATATAAGATTATATACATATACATATATATATATAATAAAGTTTGAAATAAAAAATAAAGTTACTTTTGTGGCCTAGGCTGTAATTCCTGTAATTCCAGTACTTGGGAGGCTGAGGCAGGAGCCTTGAGCTCCAGGCTAGTTTGGTAGAAGCTAAGAAATATTTTTATTATTATTTCAAAATGATAGAAAATAAAAACAAAGTGAGAGAAAAGAAAAACAACCACCCAGCAGCAACAACAAATCCCAAAGCATAAACATAACCTCCATCCCTGTCAGGTGAGTCTTATGAATATTAGCTATGCGATGAGGCCTGTTGTGGAAAGAAGCCGATGTCTTTGCTGAGAGCTAGCAAGTAAGCTAAAGATGGAGACAGCAGCTGTGCTCCAGTTTTGAGAGTTAATCCAAACGGCCGGTCAGTCACCTGGACAGGGAAATGCCCCATTTGGGAAGCTGTTTATTCTGAAGACTTAGGAACAGCAACCAGCCTACCTGAACTGTGTGTGGGAACTCTGTGTGGTTCCATTTGACTGCTGGGAGGTGCTGAGCTAGACCTACCCGGGCAAGAGCTTCCTTCAGGATGTTGTATGACCTACCTGTACCCAGTACAACTCCTTCTCTCTGGTGACTTCTGTCACCTCCTGCTTCTCCTACTGTTCTTCGCCTCATGTCTTCCTCAACTACCTTTTCCGAGGTCAGTGTTCCTGTGATGTTCATTGAAAGAATTCAAACAAGACATATAGAGCGTGGTGTAGAAGAGAGGTGGGGTTTATTACAGGGTAAAGTGAAACACTTTCAAAAACATTCTTTTGGCCAGTGACCAAAGGGACCATTGTGTGTAGAGCATACTCTCAAGTTGTAAGCGTGGACATCAGCCAAAGGGACCATTGTGCCCTAAAATTGTACACTTTAGGTAGGCTTTTTGCCATTTCTTAAGTCTCTAGAATAGACAGCTTCCCCATTGGAGCACTTCACTGTCCAGGTCTCTGACAGGCCTGTTTGGATTAATTCTTAGGAAAAGGATACTCGTGTCTTCATTTTTTTTTTTTCCAGAAAGCCTCACTGTAAATAGGAATTTTGTCATCTTTTGGGCAGTTCAAAATGGAATTCTTCCCTAATGACTCTCAAGCCTCTACTAACTAGCTACCTAACAGTTAAAGGTGGTAATTTGAGAAAAGCTTGTTGTGGGAGTTGTTTTCAAAAGTGTGTGTGTGTGTGTGTGTGTGTGTGTGTGTGTGTGTGTGTGTGTGTATGTGTGTGTGTGTCTGCCTGTGAATCTAAAGGGACGTTATGGTACTCCATGGCTCGTACAAGTGTGATGCTTTCTGAAGCCTAAGACCAGAAGTGGCAGTTGTACAATCAGCCTTTACCACCAGGAACCTTGGGGATGATGGGGAGCATGAGGTAGAATGACCTCTCACCCCTGCTGGAGCTTCTCTGTGAGCCAAGTCTGATGGAAGTGAGCTATCAAGGCGATATGGTCTGAAGCAGAATACAAGAGTCTTGAGACAAGGGTTAGGGTAGTTGAGGGGTTCCTAGAAGGAGGGTCATATGATTATCAGTCTGTGGCCCATGTCCACAGAGACACTCTGAGAAACAATGTAACATGGTTCTCAGAAATTATTTTTCCAATTATAGTTGGTAGGACGTTGAGGATATTTATACCTCTGAAGACTTGTTCCTGGGGAATTGCCAGGTATTTTGACTGACAAACTGCTTTTCTATAGCTCTGGGAAAACCCACAGACACAAGAGTTCTGGCAACTGGAAGTCTGTGAGGCACTGAAGGGGTCACTGATAGGCTTCTCTGAGGTCTGTTGGTGTAGAATACACAGAGGTACCTATCTTCAAAGCAAGGAAGGAATACAGATACAACTTAGGTGCATATTTTAAGGAAACAGTGAAATTGGTAACTGTACTCTAACATCAGGCTTCACAATAATTGTTGGTCTTCATTCCCACGTTTACTTCCTCTGCCTTCTCCCATAGCCAGGATTTGAACTGTCAAAGCTGCATTGTACGTGTTTGCTGTACATTCTGTGTTTCTCTGCTGTGCTTTAGCCAGGCAGGAAAGAGCCCACTTCGCAGAGCATAAAGCCAAGGCACAGAGAGTATTACAGGCTCAGTAGAAGCCAGTTGGGCACAGGACATTTAAGACCAGCTCTGAAAGGCAGGCCTCTAATCCCAGCTACTTAGGAAGGTAAGGCAGGGAATCTCCAAGGTCCATGGCTGCCTGGGCCACTCAGCGAGACCGTGTCTAAAATAAAAACGTCACAAGAGAGGTGAGCTCCATTTTAGAGTGCTCGTTTAGCTTGTGGAAGGCTCTGAGTTCAACTCCCATAACTGCCAACAAACAATCCAGCATCAAGTGCTGTCCATTATCATCTGGATAATCCTGGACAAGTCAAATTAGAAACGAAAAGTATCTTATTATATTCGTTCAGCCTCTCAGTTGGTAGGATTATGGGCATGAGTCACCATGCTTAGCTAAAACATGTTCTTGAAGTCAGGAGGGTGGCACAGGCCTTTAATCTCAGCAGAGGCAGGTGAATTTCTGTGAGTTCAAGGCTAGTCTGGTTTACATGATGAGTTTCTAGGACAGCCAGAACTACGTAGTGAGACCCTGCCTTAAAAAGCAAACAAATAAATAAAAATTATCTTTAAAAGAAAAAAAATCATGAAAAAAAAAACCCAACAAAATGCTACAGTTTTCTTGAAAAAATTAGAAAGGCAAACTGAGATATGTGCTGGTAACAGTCTATCAGCTCTCCTCGCTCTATGGCTGCACAATTGAATACTTTGAAATTAAGCTATGGGAATGCATCCAAAGAACTATACTAACGAGATGGTGTGACCATCCCTCCCGTTTTCCTTTCAGCATCCTGTTCCCTCTCAAATCCTTCTGTCTAGAAAGCTCTATCATTTTGCCTTCCTCCCTTCCTGCCTAATTGTTAATTGGATTATGTACTTTAGTTACAATCAAAAGTTTTAATCAAAGTACACATTTCTTCATGCTGCTTCCAGGCAAGGAGCTGTGTCTTTAGGGAGTTAGCAAGCCACTGCTGCTGCTTTGCAGAAAAGGGCATTTTACTCAAGGGAGTCCCAGGATGAAATGGAATGGGCAGGGACAGAGACTCTTGGGAGTTCTAAGGCCTGCTGCTTGACTCGGCTGGGTGAATGAACATTAAAGTTCCCATAAGGAGCCAGCTGATGTCTGAACCAGGACAGAGCGGACAGTGGTTGTGGTGCCTCGAATGACAATGTCTCCTATACGCTCGGGTGTCTGAAAGTTTGCTCCCCTGTTGGTGGCACTGTTGCGTAGGCTTAGGAAGTATGTCTGCTGGAGGCGGTATGCCACTGGGAAGGGCCTTTGAGAGCTAGGAGACTTGCTGTGTCTAGTGTGAGGTCTCTGGCTCCTGCTCGTAGCCCTCAGCGTCCTGCTCCTGACACTCTTCCTTCCTTCCACCATCATGGACTCTAACCCTCTCAAGCTGTAGGCCCAAATAACTTGGTCATTTTATCACAGCAGTAGAAAAGTGACTAATACAGTGGGTTAATGGGACAAGGCAGATCACCTCTCACAGATGTGTCTTAAGGTAGAGCAGGGCCGAATCGATGGCTCAGTGATTAAGAGCACAGGCTCGTCTTCCAGAGGACCTGCGTCTGATCCCCACACCTAAGTGGCAGCTCACGGCCATCTGTAACTCCAGTCCCAGGGGGTCTGATGCCCTCTTTTGCTCCTGTATGCATGTGGCATACAGATATACATGCAGGCACCCTCTAATAATACTTTTTAAAAAAAAGGTAAATGCATCCGGTAACAATCTTAAGATCTCTGAGCCCCAACTTTAAAGGAATTGTGGAGTTACAAGTTCTTCTAAAAAGTATCATCTGATTTAACTTCATAATCTATGAAGCCTAAAGACTTAGAAAAGGGAGGAGATTTAAACGATGTCCCAGCAAACTGGGGACAAAGGAGCCATGGTATAGTACTGTTTAGTATCATATATTGTGCCAATGTTCTCCCAACACTTTCTGCCACGATGGACTCGCTCTGCAATATCTCCAGCTTGCATAACTCCTATGGCAGGAAACCCACAGTAGCCTGGGAAAGCCTGCTGTACATTTCCAGGGGGTGTTCCTGTATTTTTTCTTCCAGTGACCTGGCCTCTTCCACATCTTTAGTTGTCTCTTTCTGCTCAGAGCCCGGAAGCTGACGTCATTGCCACGGCCTTCCCAGCATCCCACTTTCTTGCTGTTCTCTAAGTTCTGTCTTGTTTCTTCTCGTTGTAGAGGCAGTTTGTGTTCTAGACATACCATTGCCTTGTTAAGTTTTCTTTCCAGACTGGTAGGCACAGTGTGTTTTAGCTGACTTCGTGTTAATTTTGTTAGGCCATAGTTCTTAATGTATTTGGTTAAACATGTCTAGATTTCTCTGCGAAAGTTATTTCTGAGATGAGATTAAGATTTAAATAGAAAGGTTTTAAGATTTTGGATTGTTCTCTTAAATCTGGCTATGCTTCAGCCAATCAGTTTCAAGCCTAAAAAAAAAAAAAAAAAAAAGGTCAGGGGACTCTGCCAACAGGTTGCCTTTGGATTTCAATGTGACATGAGATCTTTCTGTGTTTCAGGCCTGTCCTTCATGGGAGCCAGTTCTCAATTCATTAAAATCAACCTTCCACTCCCCCAACTCTCTCTTTTTCCTTTCCTGAACACATATCTATCCAATTGGCTCTGTTTCCCCAAAGAATTCTGATTTCACATGATAGATTTTTTTTTCTTTTTTCTTTTCTTTTCTTTTTTTTTGCCCCTGGAGCTGAGGACCGAACCCAGGGCCTTGCACTTTCTAGGCAAGCGCTCTACCACTGAGCTAAATCCCCAACCCCCATACAATAGGTTTTAAAGCGTCTAACTTTCCCTTAGACACAAACTCAGAGTTAGAAAGAGAAATCTTAGGTGATTTTTCATTAATTTATGTACTAGAACATTTATTCTACTCCTTCATGCTGGTGATTCAAAAGAAAATGTAATTTGTGTGTGTGTGTGTGTGTGTGTGTGTGTGTGTGTGTGTGTGTGTGTGTGTGTTTGAGAAAGGGTCTTAATAGCCAGTCTGGCCTGGAATTTTCAGTGAAGTCAAGGCTGGCCTTGAACTTGTGATCCTCCTGCCTTAGTTTCACTACCGCCGAGATTAAAAGTGTGCATCACTATGCCTGGATAAAAGGAGTGTTTTGAATCAGACTTTAATTTTCCATTTAGTTTTGGACAAGCAGGGTTTCAGTTTCATAAAAATGTAGGGAGAGAATTAATTGTACCTAGTACCCAGAGCTGCTATTCACATATACTATGTCCTGCAGTAAGTAATCTGCCACTAACACACTCTTTGACCTTTATGGTTTCACTGAATCCTCTTCTGTCTTATTACAACCCCCTGAGATAGGCTGTCACACTCATATTTTATAGAAGGAAAAACTGAGGCCCACAGACATCAATTATGTGACTGTGGCTGTGAAGTAATGCAGAAGAAGCATTCAAAATCAATTTTCCAAAATTCTGAACAACACTCTTGTTTTGCTTTTACTTGGAGACTTTTGGCATTTGGGAAGATGGCCTGAGTTCAGAGCAGTAGAAGCATAACCTTTGGTTGTCTTTGCACTGTGACAGAAATCATCTGTAGCATAATGGAAAGAACAGACAAAACCCCATGTGTACTGGACTCAGCCGTCTCCAAGTTAGC
Organism: Rattus norvegicus; assembly: GCF_021556685.1. Lineage (NCBI taxonomy): Eukaryota > Metazoa > Chordata > Mammalia > Rodentia > Muridae > Rattus > Rattus norvegicus. Next base: position 56,021,346 of record NC_141551.1, on the reverse strand, counting down.
AGCCAACTTTATGGGGTTATAAATCTCCAGACTCTTAATTGATGGTAAATAGTAAAGGAAGCAAAAGCTGCTTCCCTGGAGTCGAATGGTCTTTACGCCATGCTTTCGGATGGCGTGGATGGACAGCTGGCTACCCTTGGGTTTATTTCTGCATGTTTTTATCAGTACACTTTTATAATGACAAACTTCAAAAGTTATTTGTGAGCCAGGCCTGGTAGTACTAACAGTAAAAGTGGTAGGAGGATCAAGGTTCAAGGACAGTCTCGGTCTCATAAGACCCTGTCTCAAGTCTTTAAAAAGAATGATCACAAGCCTGGTTGGTGGCAGGTGCCTTTAATCCCAGCACTCAGGAGCCAGAGCTAGGTGGAGCCCTGAGTTTGTGGCCAGCCTGGTCTACAAAGTGAGTTCCAGGATAGCTAGGGCTACACAGAGAGAACTTGTCTCGAAAAAACAAAACAAAAACAAGCAAGTAAGCAAGCAAACAAAGTTTGATCACAGAGGGCCAGTGAGACGGCTCAGATGCCAAGTCTGATTACCAAAGTTCAATCCCCAGACGTACAGTGTAGGAGGGAACTGGTGGAAAGTTGTACTCTGACCTACCTTTATGCTTGCTCCATACACAGACCACATGCACACAGAATGAATTTTTAAAATACAGTAAAATTGACTGTAGAAATGATGAACTCTTTCCCAGTATTTCTCAGGTTAAATGGCCAAACTAAGAACTGAGTAAAAGAAGAAAGAAGTGTGAGAAAGCCTGGCAGAAGCAGTGTCTCTCTCTGCTTCCTGCCTGTGGACGCAGTGTGACTAGCTAGCTGCCTTGTGTCCTGCTGTCATAGCTGGGGCTGCTCTTTGTGCCATGTGTCCCTACCGGGTGGGATGATAACCTTAAAGCGATGGGTCCGGCACTGGAGAGATAGCTCAGTGGTTAAGAGCACCGACTGCTCTTCCAGAGGTCCTGAGTTCAATTCCCAGCAACCACATGGTGGCTCACAGCCATCTGTAAAGGGATCTGATGCCCTCTTCTGGTGTGTCTGAAGATAGTTACAGTGTACTCCTATAAATAAAGTAAATAAATCTTTAAAAAAAAAAGCGATGGGTCCAATGAGCCTTAGATTGTCAGGTATGTGGTCACAGCAATAGAAAAAGTAACTGATTCTTCAAGTATTCTCTTCTTTGGAAAAGTTGATATATACTATTCAATTTTTATGAATCGGTTGAAGTTTATTGAGGAATATTTTAATATAATAAGCAGAATAAAGCATATCCAAGAGTCACCTCACATATTAATTTTTAGTAGATGGCCAGTAAAGACATGGGCCTGAGGTTTTTAAAAATTTATTTTTATGTTTATGTACATGTATTTGCACCCATGTGTGTGCAGGAGTCCAGGCAGTCAGAAGAGGGAACAGGTAGTTGTGGGTCACTGTGTGGGTGCTAGGAAACGAAGTTTGGTCCTTGAAAAAGCAGTAAGTACTCTTTAACCATTGGGATGGCTATTCTTGGTTGTCAACTTCACTGTGTCTGGAATTAACTAAACCCTAAGGGGCTGGGTACATCTGTGAGGGATTTTTCTTGATTGAAGACCCACCTGAACCTAGATCTGTTGTGGTAGGAAGATATACCTTAAATCTGGGCCACGTCTCTTAGTCAGCCTACATAAAGGACACAGAGGAGGGAACTAGTTGCTCTTCCTGCTTGCCCTCACTTTTGATGACGAGTTCATTATTTCATTGGCATTAGAACATACTTGTTCAGGATTCTAGAATATACTGAAGACCAGCTAAGACACTCAGCCACATAGACTGAACAGCTACTATAGACAGCTATGGTTGGACTAGTGGGACCACAATAAGCCATTATAATATATCCCATGTAATCCCATTATATTATTCATATATTCTATCCTATTCACACACATACACACATACACTCATTCTATCAGTTCTGTTCCTCTATAGAACCCTGGTTCAGGGATTTTTATGGAGGGCATTTTTGGCTTTAAATTATCAATTTAGCCTCTTTATTTGGGTCTTATTCTTTTTTGTTTGTTTGTTTCTTCTTTAGTCACTATCTTAGTCATTGTTTTATTGCTGTGAAGAGACACCATGACCATGTCATCCCTCTCTGTCTCTCTGTTTCTGTCTCTGGCTCTGTCTGTCTCTCTGTTTCTCCGTGTGTGTCTCTCTGTCTCTGTCTTTCTCTCTGATTTTTTTAAGACGGGGTCTCTCTGTGTAGTATTGACTGTTCTGGAACTCACTCTGTAGATATATATTCTCCTGCCTCTGCTTCCCAAATGCTGGGATTAAAAGCATGCTCCAGTTCCACCCAACCATGTCAATTCTTTTTTTTTTTTTTTTTTTCCTTTTTCCGGAGCTGAGGACCGAACCCAGGGCCTTGCGCTTGCTAGGCAAACGCTCTACCACTGAGCTAAATCCCCAACCCGTCCATGTCAACTCTTAAGACAGGAAAGTGTTTAATTGGAGCTTGCTTACAGTATCAGGGGTTTAGTTCATTATCATCACAGAAGGGAACATGGCAGCACACAGACAGACAATGTGCTGGAGAAGGAGCTGAGAGACCTACATCTGGATCTGCAGGCAGCAGGAAGAGAGAGAGACACTGATCTACCTTGGGTTTTTAAAACTTCAAAATCCACCTCCAGTGACACACTTCCTCCAACAAGGCCACATCTAATCTTTCTCAAGTCTTTCCATTCCCTGATGACTTAGAAAGTATGAGCATACGGCAAGGGCACTTTTACTCAAACCACCACAATAGGCTTGGGTAATTATTGTTTTCTTAGGAATGTCCACTTATCTAAGTTGGAGGAAAGAGTTAGTTAGAGTAGTTTTCCTCGTGCTCCTTTACATTTCTGAAGGGTCCATAAGAAGCTTCCATTGTCCACTCCTGACTCTGTTTCCTAAGCATGTTTAGCAACTTGACTCTTTTTTCTTGTTTGATCCCAGCAAAGGCTACTTGGTTTTCTTTTAAAGGAGTGTCTTCTGGGCTCTGGAGATAACTCAGTTGGTAGCCTGTTCTCTAAGTATGTCTGTATTCTGTCCTCAGCACGTAATACATGTATCTGGGTGGGCAGAGAGATGACTCAGTCATTCACAGCACCTGCTGCTGTTGCAGATGACCTGGGATTCAGTCACCATCATCCAGGTGGAGGTTCACAACCACCAGTAACACCAACTCCAGAGAATCTGGCCCCAGGCATGCATTCGTACAGACAGAACATGCACACACAGAAAAACAAGTAAGTGACCTAATTTTTTTTTTTAAAAAAGAAGTGGGACTAAAGAACAGAAAGAAAGGAAGGAAGGAAGACATGAAACTAAGTAAAAAAAAAATCACAAAATCCAAAGTATTTCAGCAAGGGAAAGGTTTTACTGGCTTCTGTAAAAGGGTATGATGAGGCTATGCCAAATGAAGCAGGCGTTCTGCGGGGTTTTATTTATAGCACAAAGGGGCCCTGGCCCTCACTTTGAGTGGTCAGAGCTTGGCATCACGTTCTTACACACTTGGCTGGAATGCACATTTTAGCAGAAGGTGAAACTCTGAACGCGTCCTTCGAGTTTAAAAAGTGCTAACCCTGGAAGAATTGGAATTTCAGCCAGTAGCTTCTTCAAAACCCCATTTAAAATGGAGCTCATTCTTGTCTAACACCTTGACAGAAAAGTTTACCGTCTTCACGTGTGCAAGCACAGGGAGATGCTGCACCTCTGTAGTACATCTGTAGTACAAGGGCATGCCACGATGCTTGGCTTTTGTTGTTTATTCTTCCGAGTCAGTTCTGAGGATCAAGCTCACACGTCAGGCCTGCACGTCAATCACTGTACCACATGGGGCACCTTTTCACACCCTGCTCCTGCAGTGTTGGAGATGGGACCCAGGACTCTGCATACAGGGCACGCACCAACAGAGCTCTGTTCGCAGCTCTCCGAACTCTTTTTCATGTCTCTCCTCATACCAGGAAATCAAAGTGAAGAAATCCATCTCCATTAAGTCTTCTATTCTGTCTCTAAAAGTGAGTGAGTGGATTCCTCTCTTCTCTGGGTTTGCTAATACTGCCTTTCTCTTCCAGACGGACTCCCAACTGTCTATTAGTGCCTGCTGGGACTTTTCATGAGCAGAAGGCTAGACACTGGGCGTATTTCCCTGGAGGGCTTTGTATTTGTAGTCTTGCTTCTGCACTAGAAGTACAATTCTTACTCCTTAGTGAATAAATGATAATACCCAATTAATGACATTTGTTCAGGTATAAAAGTCTGAGGAGGCTTTGATTATAAAATAAATTTGCCCACTATATCCTGATAAAAAGAACAGAATCTTATTTTACTTGTTTTTTATTTATTCAGACAGCAATATATTTAGGGAGGGACTCAGTAAACACATTTATTCTTCAATTCTGAGGGGTCACTTAGTGATCAAGTTCATTAAGAATATTTCAGGTGGCACCCTCTTCTAAACACAGTCCGAGCTGCCCTGCTGCCTCTGTGGCTTTTGTGTTTGGGCCAAGGTTGAGGACACTGCCAAGAAGGTTCTGGAATATTGAAGTCCTGGCTGTCTGTGGAAGGTTTGGCCATACAGGGAAAGTTTTCCACCAAAGAAACTTTGGTGTGCTGGTTAGGTACTGTCAATTGGCCACAAACCGAGGCATTACTCGGAAGAGGGGATTTGAACTGAGAAAAGACCTCCATCACATTGGCCTGTAGGCACGTCTGGGGGGGCACTACTGTCTTGGCTAATGATTGATGTGAGAGAGCCAAGCTCACTGAGAAAGCCATGGAGAGAAAGCTTGTTCACAGTATTCCTCCATGTCTTCTCCTTCAATTCCTGCCTCCAGGTTTCTGCCCTACTTGAGTTCCTGCCTTGGCTCTCCTGAATGATGGACTCAGATTTTTCCTCAGACATACTTCATAGATATCAACTGATACATTCTTGTGGATTGTTATATCAATCAAAGACTTTGAAATGATTAATGTTTCCTATGGCAAATTGTTGGATGTGGGGGAGAAAGTGCAATACATTAAAAAAAAGACTTGTATATGGCAAGGGAGATTACTTATAAAGAAGGGGAAGCTGTGGCAGAATCTGGAATACTTCTTTGGAATCCTCTGCTAAGAAAAAGGCGGCTGCTGATGTATTTAGGGGAGGATTACAGGAGTGCCAGAGTGCTGTCAGTCAGTGTGCTGTCAGTCAGTCAGTGTGCTGTCAGTCAGTGTGCTGTCAGTCAGTCAGTGTGCTGTCAGTCAGTGTGCTGTCAGTGTGCTATCAGTCAGTGTGCTGTCAGTCAGTGTGCTATCAGTCAGTGTGCTGTCAGTCAGTCAGTGTGCTGTCAGTCAGTATGCTGTCAGTGTGCTGTCAGTCAGTGTGCTGTCAGTCAGTGTGCTGTCAGTCAGTGTGCTGTCAGTCAGTGTGCTGACAGTCAGTGTGCTGTCAGTCAGTGTGCTGTCAGTCAGTGTGCTGTCAGTCAGTGTGCTGTCAGTCAGTCAGTGTGCTGTCAGTCAGTCAGTGTGCTGTCAGTCAGTATGCTGTCAGTGTGCTGTCAGTCAGTGTGCTGTCAGTCAGTGTGCTGTCAGTCAGTCAGTGTGCTGTCAGTCAGTCAGTGTGCTGTCAGTCAGTATGCTGTCAGTGTGCTGTCAGTCAGTGTGCTGTCAGTCAGTGTGCTGTCAGTCAGTCAGTGTGCTATCAGTCAGTGTGCTGTCAGTCAGTCAGTGTGCTGTCAGTCAGTGTGCTGTCAGTCAGTGTGCTATCAGTCAGTGTGCTGTCAGTCAGTGTGCTATCAGTCAGTGTGCTGTCAGTCAGTGTACTGTCAGTCAGTGTGCTGTCAGTCAGTCAGTGTGCTGTCAGTCAGTGTGCTGTCTGTCAGTCAGTGTGCTGTCAGTCAGTGTGCTGTCAGTCAGTCAGTGTGCTGTCAGTCAGTGTGCTGTCAGTCAGTGTGTGGTCAGTCAGTGTGCTATCAGTCTATGTGCTGTCTGTCAGTCAGTGTGCTGTCAGTCAGTGTGCTGTCAGTCAGTATGCTGTCAGTCAGTGTACTGTCTGTCAGTCAATGTGCTGTCAGTCAGTGTGACGCTTCTCTGGAGGATGATAGTGGAGGGAGGAAGGATAGATGGACTCCATGAGGATAGCTTTCTTGCTCCATGGCATACAGATTCTGCCACCAAACCCAAGGACTTGGAACTAAATTCTACCTGGAGAGCAAACTGTGGTCATCTTTGAAAATAACTGTGCCTCCTCTTCCCTTTGTTAACCTGAATGATGGCATTTGGGTCAGAGTTCTTCCCTTTTCAGATTATGTTAACGTCTGGCAGTTAACTCACATTTGCTAATTTCACTCATTTGTATTTCACTTCACTAAAAATTACTTTTTATTTATCATTATTCTTGTGTGTGTGTGTGTGTGTGTGTGTGTGTGTGTGTGTGTGCATGCGCGTGTGTTGATGTACATGTGACTTGACATTGTCAGAGGACAACTTTTGGAATTGATTCTCTCCTTCATTATGGAGTCTTATAACTGAGCTCAGGTCATCAGGGTTGTGAAGGAAGAATCTTTACCTGCTAAGTCACCTCACCAGCTCCATTTTCAAATTTTAAAAGAATCATATTTTAAATTTGTATATTTAATATCATGACCAAGAATGTTAACAGCATAGATTTTCCCATGTAGTTTACTGTTTAAAATAATTTGATGTCAAAATGCTGCATGTTTTATATACAGTTAGGTACACTCCAATGTGTCAATGTTTATTTTATTGTGTTGAATGTATAATTGTACAGAAAATAGCTACAAACATTAAAAATGTCTCATTTCAATTTGAATACTCATAGTGCAAATAATCAAAATGAATGAAAAGAATAGTACCTCATGTACATGGGAAAACATTCCAAAACAAATCCAGCAGTATTCCAAAACATGTAACCATCATTTGATTTCCCTCATTGGCTTAATAGGTTTATGTGATTTATTCTTGTTTTATAGGTCAGCAGTATGCGTCTGTGATCATTTGCTCCTGCCTAGAAAATGCCTTAGCAGTACTGAAGTCATCCTATGATTTAGGCCATGGATGTCTACTTTTAGCTGTAATACTGAGAAATTTGACTCTTAATTCTATTCCAGTTAAGAGTGCCACCAAGACACTTGAGATATTTTTGCCTGTTGAAGAATCTTTAGCTTATAGAATCCATCTTCAGGATAGTAGGGATAGAAAGTGAAAGCCATCTGGTTTGACTAAACTAAAAGTTCTGTTAGTTTATGTCAGGAGGCAACTATACTAGGCTAGAGGAAAATAATGTTCTCTACCGTGTTGTAGAATTTGACAGTTTTTCCTCAAGGACAAGAACATAAGATGATAAATCTACTTCAAAGAGTAACACAGGGCTCAGGATATGTAGCTTAGTCATAGAATACTTGCCTAGCAAGTGTGATGTCCTGGGTTCAGTCTTTACACATACACACACACAAAAGTAACATGAGGGAGAGCAAATTTACTTCTTTTGGTGGATAGCTTGTCCCATTTTGTGTGATTAATATATAATGCCATTCTGATATTATTAAGCTAATAAAGAAATATGGAACATATCAAACATAGCTGATTGAGTCCAGTCAGTATCTCTGTGCTTATATATCATATGGTAGAGACTAAAATACCAAGCCCTTACTAATTTATCCATCCAGGAAGGAAGCCCCAAAGATAGCTGGTATAAAATACACATTAACAATTATATCCATCTAAATTCTGGAATAGATCTTGGGTATTATTATTTTTATTTTTTGTGCCATTTGGATAAAATGCAGGGCAACTTGCTAGGCAAGTACTCTGTCACCGAACAACACTTCTAGCCAGGAACTGATCTTGGCAAGGCAACACAAACTACTTTACAGAAGACACAGTCACCACCATAAGACAGAAACATAGATGCCCAGGAGCAAGGATTGGTGCAGCTATGGTAACTATTAACAAGACTAATGACACTCTACTATTAGATAAATGTAACTGGGGGTAATTGTAAGAACTTCAGTTATTTCTGAAATGAGGGACCGGGCTTATTTTGTTGTTGGTATTTGTTTTAAATAATCAAAGGAATGACAAAGTCAACAGAAAGACCGCACACTTATTCATATCTGATTGGATTACAAAGAATTTAAAGAATCGTCTTTACCATCCCTTATAATAATGAAATGAATATCACAAGTCCAATTTCTCTCTCTTTTTTCATTCCTTTCTTAATGTTTTATTTTCTGGGTACAGAGTATCCCAGACTGGCAACCAAGTCTTTGCACTCTTCCTTCCTCAGCCTCCTGAGTGCACAGGTCACAGGGCATGAATATCCATGTGGAGTTTCATCATTTTAGTACAGAGAGTAGTTCCTACTCTTACATTAATATAGCAATTAATAATAAAGGATGCATTTCCTTCCTTTCTCTTCCTTCTTTTCTTCCTTCCTTTCTTATTTTTGAGACATTGTCTTTCTATGAAGCCCTGTTTGTTTGGGAACTCACTATGTAGACCAGGCTGGCCTTGAACTCACAGACACCACCTACCTCTGCTGGTATTAAAGATGTGTGCCACGAGGCCCAACTAAAAGGTTTTATAAGGCTACTTAGTAGAAATACTAACATGTTTCATTGTTCCACTTTAGATCCAGCATCTGCAGGGACTGTCACCAATGTAAACAGACTTTTCTTTTCTCAAGCTTCTCTAAACCTCCCACTCAGTGTTTGTCTTACTTATCATTCACATTCTGACACATTCACAGACAAAATTACTGTTGCTTTCATTGATAACCCCAACCATATTGATCATATGCATAAATGTGGTATTCATGTTTCAGTTCCTAGTATAGTTCAATAATCTCCATAAAGCACAGCTCTTTTTTTTTTCTTTTTTCTTTTTTTCGGAGCTGGGGACCAAAAAACCCAGGGCCTTGTGCTTGCTAGGCAAGTGCTCTACCGCTGAGCCAAATCCCCAACTCCTAAAGCACAGCTCTTATCTGCCTCCAGCTCCTGCTTCCTCACAGGTAGCTCTGGACAAGCAATGAGCATAAAGGGTAGAACCATTAAGCCAGCCAGCAAAAGTTAAAAGCAACCATAATAAAACTTCCTATGATGACATGTCCCGTCTTTAATGTAGAAGATGATAAGATAGAAGAGACACATTTGATAAAAACCCAAAGATTTTTCTATTCTCAAGCATACAAAAACAATAAAGATCTATGTGTTTGTGCATGTGTGTGCATGTGTGTGTATGTGTGTATGCCTGTGTGTGCGCATGTGTGTGTACACCTGTATGCCTGTGTGCAATGTTTTTGCTTCCTAAGAAATGAATGAGTGACTATGGAACAAGGCTTGGGCTGGTGGAAAACACCCAATGGTCTGCCAGACATGTGACTCACCTGCAGCAGTAGCCACTCTGATGTGCAAGTATGTGGTGGAGAGATGGGGAAGAGAGAAGCAGCATGATTTGTACACTATGAAGAGAAGACTGGAGACTCAAGGGTAGAGAGGAATGGCTTGATGTGAGTAGCCTGCCCTGCCACTCGAGATGAAGTTGAAGTCCTGGCCCCATGCTGCTACTAAGAGCCATCCATTTCTTGGTCTGTGTCTAACATGGCCCATATTATCACCAAAGGCTATGCAGATGTCCCTGGTCTGAGCAGCCACCTCGGACTACAGTTGACATCCAAGGACTGAACAGAGCTGGCCCCACCTCTCACCAGCTGCAACACTCAAGAGTGGGCCCTGCACCTCAGCTGGGCACCACAGTAGAGCTGTCGGTGGTGGTGGGGCACAGGTGAGCCCGTCTGGAAGCCTGAGCTCAGGAAAGCTGGCCCTGCCCCTTGCCCGTTGTAGCATTGCATGAGCGAGCTGGGTCAGTGCTGGAGAGCTCAACCTGGTGACTGACAGCTCAGCTACCCCCAGGCTCAGATCCAGGGCTTGGAGTTGGTCCAGCCTAACCTCTCTACCCCATCTGTGAACTGCTGGGACACATGAAGGGATCCAGAGCTGCAGGATCTTCGTAACACACACAGGATATCTGAGAGGAGACCCAGTGGATCCTGTATACACACTGTAGCAGAAGCCAGAGGTCTCAAGCCAGACCAATGGCTCATTACAATGAACATTTGCAAGTAAATTTTGCAAATGTGTGCACAAAAGGATATACTGTGGGACACAGTGGGACACACTACAGCTTCCACAAGATTTTTTTTTTATGTTTTGATTTTTGTTTGTTATTTTCTTGGGGTGGGGGGAGGTTACAAGGACCAAGGTTGAATACTAGGTGAGGGGAGAGGATGGGGTACATGATGTGAAACAAAGGATCAAAAGTTAAAAAAGTAATGAGATGATATCAGTTTGTGAAACCACAAGGAGCATAAAACAAGATGGTGTGACAGACTGATGGGCCATATTCCATTGTGTGGTTCACACGTAGTCTATTTCTGAGGGGTTAGCAAGATACATGTGAAGGGTCATGCCTAGACTATGGAGATAATCAACGAAGAGTTTTAAATACACGAATGAATCTTTATTTATAACTGTATCAGACAGGATGGGTAGTTCCCATTTTACTGCTTTGTGATTGAAGAAAGCAAGACATTTAGGACTCTTTAGCTATGAGCAGCATACTGCTAAATGGAAAGAAAGGATTGCTGGCTCCAGTTCTGGGTCTTGCATCGTCTCAGGAGCGAAGCTTTCAGTCATGGCAGGACACATTCAGTTACTAGTTGCCCCCATGAAGGACCTATGCCCCTTCCAGCATCCTGTTCCAGTGATAAAGGAACATTCAATATTATGATTCTCTCTAACACTTAGAATTGGATTGCACTTGTTCTGAGGACCACACACCACCTCTGTTGATCAAAAAATGACGACTCTTGGCATTTTCCTCCAGTCACTTTCTATGTCAATCCTTTGTTCTCATGGCTCTGGGTCTGAGGCTTCTGGTAATGACATGCCATTTCTGCTGACCTCATCTCTGAGTCAGAGGAAACCGGGTGTGTGTGGGGAGATAAAAGTCAAGGATGATGCCAGATCAAATGTCAGCCTGGGCAAGTGAGCGTGGTTCTGATATGCATTAAGAAAAAGAAGAAACTCTAGTTTTCGAGGTGCGGATAGCCTCTGCCGGTGTGCCCCACCCTCCCTGAGAGTGAGACGGAAGGAAATGCTATAGAATTAGAAGGTGAATGGAAATCTGATGCAGTTTGCACCTTCCAAGGCAGAGGCAGTCGGTTCTCTGGAAGGCAGCTTGGTCCACATAATGAGTTCCAGGTCAGCCAGGGCTCTGTAGAGAGACCCCGTTTCAAAAATAAATTATAAGAGGAATGGATTAAAAGTTCTCCTTCACCCCATGGATCATCGAGGACCATAAAGTCGGGCAGGAACCTGTAGAATTAGTGCTGCCTTGTGTGGAGAAGTAGGTCATTAACAGAGGGAGTGGTAAGTCTCTCACCAGAACTCTAATGGGGTGTTGATCACCTTGGACTTTCCATGTTATCACAAAATAAACAGTGCGTGGAGGTGGTTACCATAGGCCACCAACTAGCCTCACACTGAGGCATTTTACTCTGCCTTCACAAGAGGCTTGGTGCTACTCTCCCAGCTTTAACAGAACAAAGAGGCAAACAAAGGGTTTTACTAATCATCTTACCCTCAGGACCTTGAACCGGCCTGCATCCAAACTACTGGTAGAAAGGAAAGGATCTTGGGACTTACTGTAGGCTAGCCCCTCTGTTTACCACACAGAGGGCGGAAGTCCCCCCTGAGAAACGAAGTTTAAGGCTACAGGCTGAGTGTAATGCTAGGTGGATGACAAGCGGGTGGTGCAGTTCTTTGTCTCTCCAAGTTCCTTTCTTTACAGCAGTCCTGGGGAGGCTGGGGGAAGCAGGACAGGCTTAGCGCTGAGGCTGGGGGGCTCACTCTTTCCGGGGCGGTCCCCAGCGGCGGTGCATTCCAGAGTCGTCCGTGCGTGGCGCGCGAGGTGCTGGAGCACGCATCCCAGCCTCTCCTGCGCGCTCCCGGGCTTGGAGTCCGAGCACGTTCTCGGCGCTAGCCGGGCTGAGGTTCCAGGGCTGGGGTCGCTTGAGGATCCCTTGCGATCCTAGGGACCCAGAAAATCTCCGATTGCTGCTTGTAATCCTGACTGGGGATCGGGATCGGATCTGGGGTGAGTGAGACTGGAGGGTGTCTTTTGTGGGGATTCAGCGGAACGGGGCTCTCTGGGATTCTCGACCTGCCCTCGCGTTGCCCTCACCCGGGTGCCCTCTCCTGCCCTGCTACTTCTGAGTTTGTTTTCCTCACCTCGGTCCCTTACCTCCGCCCTCAGCCTGAAGTTCTAGCCACTTTCAGCCCACAGTCTTGGGCCTCTTAGCAGGCTGTGGCTTGGGTGGGTGAGCCCCGGCCCACTCGGAGATGGGCTTCTCTAGTGTTTGTCTTGTTTCTGCCTTCCCATTCTCCCGCAGACTCCGCCGCTGCTGGCTCCGGGGCTGCTGTGCGTCTGAGCACAGTGCAGGGTTTGGGCAGCACCAGAAACAACAGGTCATCAGAGTCTGGAATATCTAGAGTCGGTAGTTTGTTCTTAGGACTGCTGGGTTCTAGCCTAGAATACTAGTAACTAGAAACATCGTCTAGTGAACTGTTTAGTCACTGATGGGGTGGGGGAGAACATCCTTTTCAGTTTTGAAACAAGTGAGAACTCAGGAAAAGTATCTTGGAGAGGGACCTTTCTTCTAGGCTCCCTTCTCCGGGTTATCCGGTCTGTTAGAAATTAGTTTCTGCATTATTGGTTCCTGTGCACCACTCAGCCTCTCTCTAATTCCTTGAGTGTAGGGACAGCCCATCTGTTCTCATCTCTGAGGCACATCCAGGACCTGGCATTGGGCCTGTTAGATAGTAGGCGCTCTGGACAGTTCACGGAATGAAGGTGTGAACCATCAAATCTGTGCAAATGTTAGAGAGTTTGCCGATCGAACCGTCTGAATGGACTTTTATGCAATCCTGTTTGCTGTTTTTCGTGACTAGCAGTATCCTGTGGCTGTCAGTTCTCTGATCTGTGAGCAGACCGTGAAAATACTTCAAATTGTTCAAAGCCCAGGGCTGCTGTGTAGAAGAACTGCTGTCATTCACCTCTGAGAGATTACCAAGGTATCTGCTGTGATCTGCCGAGCGGCTAAGTGGGTAAACAGTCTGAGGGAACAGAATGTCTCCCTAGGGTGGGATGGAGGGAGCAGTTCTCTGTGGGGACCAGGAGATCTCAGAGTTATGACTGGGGCAGTTCCCTTCTCTGTATTTAGTCTTTCTCATCTATAAAATGAGGAACTAGGGTGGAATCGATGCCTATTAGTGTGTGGTAACCACAGCATGTGTTCTTTAGGTTGTGTAAAACACTCACTGCTGTCTGAATGCAACAAGAAAGCCCAGCTGGGTTTTAGGCTATTACAGACTTCTGTGGTAAGAACTGAAAAAGCCACAGTGTTTCTCTGTTCCAACCTTACTGGGGTTGTGAGTCACACTGTAGGGCAACATGTCATGCTATACTGAGTCTCTGAGGCTGACCCCTCAGGACCTCAGAACTTTGGGTCTGTTGCACAGAAAAGTCTGGGTTTTTCCCCCTCCTTCCCTAGAAGGGAGAGAACACCACGTAAAGCTGTGCAAGAGGTCAGAGACACAAACTCAAGTACATATTGGCTGGGTCAGAGGCTGGACCCCAGTGGGCAGGTAATGGGAAGGGGCTTTCCCAGTTGTGCTCCGATCTCGTCTTAAAATGTTTCTTCTGTCTTAAGATGTTTCTTCTGTATGGATTAAAACATACAGATGACGTGTATGTCTCCAAGGAAACAGAGTCTTTGTTTTGCTTGGTCTTACATTTCAAGTTCAATATAAAGATAGATACCAGTAAACTCCCCATCCCTAGGCTTTATAGGAGGGTGGTGTTTTGAATAAGAATGGCCCCCATGTGCTCGTATTTAAATGCTTAGTCACCGGGGAGTGGAACTGTCTGCAAAGGGTTAGAAGGATTAGGAGGCGTGGCCTTATTGGAGTGGGTGTGGTCTTGTTGGAGGAAGTGTCTCACTTGGCGTGGGCTTTAAGTTCGTCAAAGGACGTTCGTCTATCTCTGCCTGCTGCCAACAGATCAGGATGGACAGCTCTCCACTAACACCTTAGCATGCCTGTCTGCTTCCCACCATGCTGCCTGTGGACTAACTAAACCTCTGGAACGCTAAGCCGGACCCTGATTAAAGGCTTTTTTGAATAAGAGTTGCCTTGGTCATGGTGTCTCTTCACAGTAGTATAACTAATTACGACAAAGAGTAAACGCTGACATTACCGCACCCTGTGGTACCCCAGCCCCCTAGTAGAGGGAGGAGGAGAAAGAAAATAAAACTGTATTTCCTGAATTAGTTTGAATCAGTAATGACCAGTGTCTGGCATGTATTGCTATTCCTGCCCCCTGCCCCAGGCAGACATTGCTAATCAGTCTGTTGTACTTCACCTTCTCAGGGCCCCAAATCCTCAACTTCTTTCTTGGTCTCCTAGACTTCATTTAATGGCTCTGAGGTATGGTCAAGGACGTATCCACTGGCAAAACAAGAGCCCCGTCTGTTACCGTCAAAGACAGCAGTGGCTTTTGAAATCATTACCTTTTTTTCTTTTAATCTGATTTTTAAAACGTAAAAAGTGACTTTTTATTTTGGGTTACAGAAGGCTGTTTTCATGCAAGTGTGTTTTATGGTATTGTGAGCACTTCTCCCTCATATCCACTCCTCTCTGTACCCCTCTCTCCTCCCATTTGTTTTCTTTGTTCTCCTAGGCAGTTTGGCTTCTACTTCTGTGCCAGGGGATTACATACATGGTATAAAGTCCTGTATCCACACAGGACAGAAACTGTGACTTTTGTGTTTAAAATATTTTGTTTTTGGGGCTGGGGATTTAGCTTAGTGGTAGAGCGCTTACCTAGGAAGCGTAAGGCCCTGGGTTCGGTCCCCAGCTCCGAAAAAAAGAACCAAAAAAAAAATTTGTATTTGTATATGTGTTTGTACCCATGAATGTGGGTGGCTTGGAACTGGAGTTATAGGTGATTTTGAGCAGCCTGATGTGGGTGCTGGGAACTGAACTCAGGTCATCTGCAAGAGCAGCAAGTTCATCTGCTGAGCTGTGTCTCCAGCTCCTGGTATTGATCCTCCTGAGATTGGATTCATTCACTTAATTTGATTATCTCCAGTTGCACCCATACTCTATTCTTTATTTCACTCTTTTCTGCATTTTTATTAATGATCTTCAACCATAGAGCATCCTGGGAATGGGGCGGAGCTGTGTGTAGAGCATCCTGGGGATGGGGCGGAGCTGTGTGGGTGACTGAATGGCTGCAGCGTGCACTACCAATTTCTGAGAGCAGGCCAGACCCTCAGAATTTGTCTTCTCCTTTGTTTCTAGTTTGTTGACCAATTTCAAAACTGAGGTACAGTCCGAAAGAGGAATTTACTTAGGATCTAATCGTGCACCATTATTCATTTGCCGTATTTAGGGCGGGGGAGAGAGCTCAGAGGGGAAGCATTCCTCCTGCAAGAACGAGGGCTTGAGTTTGATTCCCAGAGTCTATGTGGAAAAGGCTGGCAGGGTGGCATGAGCTTATAATTTCAGCACTGGGGACGTGGAGACAGGTGGATCCTCGAGGTTTGCTGGCATGTGTACACAAACCTGTGCACATACGTACAAAATTAAAAGTGAAATAGATAACAGGGCTGGCCAGATGTTTCAGCTGGTAAAGGCATTTGCCATGTATGACTGATGACCTGAGTTTGATTCTAGGAACCCACGGTGGAAGGAGAGGCCAGAGTCCCCAAAGCTGCCTCTGTGGCATGCAGTCCCTCCCTCCTCTAACAAATAAAAATGTAAAGAATAAGTAAACAACAGCATCAACAAACCCAACCAAACAAACCAAAAACCCAAATCCTTCAAACCCAGTTCATGAGACTTAAATCTGGCATCTTTGGAAACTTTAATTCAGTGATCGATAGCTCCATAGGTCAGCATCTGCTTGGGTGCGGTGAGAGTAAAGTCAGAAACCATCGGGCTGTTGTTCTGGAGGCTAGAACATTCCCTCCTGGAGTCGTTGGCAGAATTCACTCCCTTTGGTTGTGGGCCCAAGGTCACCATTTTCTTTTGAGCTGCACACAGAGGGCCAGTCCCTGCTCCTGTCAGGTACTGCAGCCTTTGGCTGTCAGCTGCCTTTCTCTTCTTTCAAACCAGCAATGAATCAATACGTTCCCTTCTCACCCAGTGGTTCCTGACCTGTGGGTCGTGACCCTTTGGGGAGTTGATTGACTCTTTCACTGGGGTCACAGATACCCTGCATACCAGATGCTTATATTAAAAATCTTAATAGTTGCAAATGACAGTTATGAAGTAGCAATAAAAATAATTTTATGCCTGGGGATGGGGGCGCTCCACAACATGAGGAACTGTATTAAAGGGTCGCAGCACTAGGAATAATGAGAACCCCCTTTTCTAACCTTCCACTTGACTTGTAAAGGTTCCTGTGATACATTGGGTCCACCTGGATATTCTAGGGTGCCTACCCATAGGTGCGCTGCTGATGAACCGCGTCTGCAAACTCTCGTGCCTTTGTTCTCACGACACCATCCTGTGAGTCATGATTCCTTTTCAAGGGGACCAAGACACCTTTTGGGGGCCGTTTATCTGCATGCTGTACACGTGAAACATTCTTTGGGAGAGTGGCTGGTTTAGTATTTCACGATGAGGCAGGGGCTTTATCCCCGGACTCGGTGCTCCGCTCTGTCTCGGGCCCTGCATCCATGAAGAGCCCCCTTTGTCAGCTGGCACACAGCAGTACTCAAGTCACTGCTGTAATGGTGGACGGTACTGTCTTAAAGAGGATGCTGTGGATTTGGCCTGTGTTTTCTCTTCTGCTGGCTTGCTCTTGGCTTCTTAAACTGTGATTAGCCGGTCAAATGCAGCCTACATTCAGTCTCAAAGGGCTCTGGCTGCTTTTCTGATGTCTGAAAGAAAAAATCCTGTGTTTTTCCATTTTCTAGCCACAGAGGAGAAGAAACCCAAGCCGTGAGCGGGTCTGTAGTCCATTAGGAATTTTGGAGAAGGAAGGTCAGTCTGGGTGAGACAGGAACAGAGTGCCCCTCGGGATCTCGGAACATTAGAGAAAGGTTTCTGATGTGATTCTTGTCACACTTTTGATATTTTATGTGCCCCGTTCCTCCCTTCCTTTGGTCTGTTTATTTGGAACAAATTTCCCTGGTGAAATGGTTATGCCAGGCTGACAAATGTTTGAAGCTAACTGTTACAAAACGGGAAGGGAGCTGCCATTTCCGAGACTTACTAGGTGGCTGGGACTTCCTCATGCTGGACATGGTATGGGAGACTCCTCTTCTTTGACCAGCTTCCCCATCCTTTCCTGAGAGCAGAGAAAGGCATCCGTGCCTCCCTACTGTTATAAATGGAGTTAGACTAGAATTTATGCTCATCAGTCCACGCCTGTTATTGAGAGGAAATCCTAGAGGACTTGATTCTAAAGGGCTGGCCAGTCCCCTGTTAGGTACATGTTGGACTGGGAGAGAAAGGAGCCCCCATAGTCCTTGAAAGTACAGCCCAGAAAATGATGAAATCAGAGGCTGAAGTTTAGGTCCAACTTGGATGGCATTGAGACTTCTGCAGGAGTCTGGTTTCTTTTTGGATCTCTTCTGCTAATTAAGTTCCATGGATTGGGCCCAAATGTGACATACCTAGTTTCCCATTCAATTCTCTCTTGAGTCTTACATTATTGGTCCCGTGATGTGCTGGGCGCTGTGGTAGATGTTGACAATTCGGTAGTAGACAAAACACAGGCTTCCATTCTCATGAGCTTTCATTTGAAGAGATCAAAGGGATAAGGCTTTAGCCTGTTAGGTATAAAAGCCAGTAAAAGGGAGTCAACCAGTGCTAAACAAGCCGAGGTTAGTTTGGGAAGCATGTATGTAGGGCCTGGGCGTGTGGATCACCTGGCAGAGGGCTTGTCTACCAGACGTGAACCCCAGGTTCAATCTCCAGTAACTCATAAACTAGGAATAGTGGGGCACATGCCTGTGATCCTAGCACTCAGCAGGTGGAGGCAGAAGGATGACCTTGAAAAAGGCCAGTGAGTTTGAGACCAGGCTACTCGAGCCCCTGTCCCACATAAACAAAATGGAGCTGCTGGGATGGTCCATCTGTTAAAGAAGCTTGTTGGGCAACTTGCAATCTGAGTTCAATTCCTGGAACCCATGTAAGGTGAAAGGAGAGAATAGACTCCACAAATTTTTCCCTTGATCTCTATGTGATTACCGTGGGACATGCGCCCCATTATTGTGTGTTTGTATGTATGCACCCACACCAACCAACCAACCATCCATCCAACCAACCATCCAACCAACCAACCATCCAACCAACCATCCATCCAACTAACCAACCAACCATCCATCCATCCATCCAACCAACCAACCAACCAACCAACCAACCAACCAACCAACCAACCATCCATCCATCCATCCAACTAACCATCCAACCAACCAACCATCCATCCAACTAACCAACCAACCATCCATCCATCCATCCAACAAACCAACCAACCAACCAACCAACCAACCAACCAACCAACCAACCAACCTCTCCAGAAATTGTGTGAAGAAAATAAAATTATGAGATAGAAGAAATAAAAAATAATATAAACGATGAGATAGAAGGATGGCTGGTGAGTGTCAGTGGCATTTTAATAGTGTGCGTCCAGAAAAACTTTGGGACATTTCAGTAGCTAGAAGCAGGATTTAAGAAGAGAGCAAGAGAGACATGTGAGGAGGATAAGTTGGTGGGTCCCAGGCATTTGGCGCCCTAGACTGAAGGCAGTGGTGATAACCCTTCTTCATAGTTGTCTTGCCTTCTCTAGTGTAGACACTGCATCCTTCCTTGATATTCCCTACAGCTCTTCCTGAGGATAGAGCCTCAGAGAGAGGTCCTGCAAGAGGCATTGTGAATCCTTGCAGTGTTCCTTGGCTCTTTGTCTTCGTGGTTTATTTTCTGTTTTGCTGGGTTTTTCTCTTTTGGAACAGGTCTATACACAGCCCTGGCTGTCCTGGAACTCGATATATAGACCAGGTTAGTCGAAGATGTACAGATCCACTTGCCTCTGCTTCCCAGGTGCTGGGATTAGAGGTGTGCACCACAATGCCTGGCCATCATTCATTTTCTGAAAGATATTTGGAGTCTCACGTCTTCAGCTACTTGCAATACCAGTGACTCAGAGCTGGCTCCTCTCTGCCCGCGTCTGGTGGATAAGGAACAGCTGCCCCACTGCGGAGTTCTGGCAGAGGTGGATGAGGACCACACCTCCAGGATGCCACCTGCCTCTGTCTGCCTTTTTCTTGCTTTGGGGTAATTAAGCTTGCCTGCCAGCAGGAAGTAATTTCTTTTATTGCCTCCTTCCTCAGCAAGGTCCTTGGTGGTAAAACCAGTTGGATAACCACTGGCAACCTCTCAAAAGCTAACTCTTCCCTTCAGTTCAGAAGGGAAGGGTCAGCTGCTTCCCTAGCTTGGGACAGACCACCAAAAGCTATCAAACTTAGCACTGTGGTTGCCTCCTCAGATCAGTTTTTTTTTTTCCTAGCTAGTGTTAGGGCTTCTGACCTCTTTGTAAAGAGTCTCCTGCCCCACCCTACCCGGCTTTCTGTGTTCCTTTGGTTAGTTCAATTCTGTGAAGCCCTAAGTGCTTTGCTTGTCAGCTTTCTGTTACCACCACACCCAAGATAATCAACGTATAAAAAGAAAAGAATTATTTTTGGCTGTAGTTCTGGAGTTCTACCACACGGTCAGTTCTCCAAGACAAGGCATGTGACAGTGTGGTGGGATCCAAGCTGCTCACTTTCTGGCAGGTGGGAGACATTTTGTTAGCATTCCTTCTAGTGCAGTTACCTGGCAACAGCCAGTTATGCCTGGCTTTCTATAAAAAGGGCTGTTCCCCCACTCCTTGCTCTCTTACTCTCTAACTCTCTAACTCTCTTACTCTCTGCCCCTTCTTTCTCTGACTCCCCCCCATGCCTCCCACCCCCACAAATGTTCCTGGCCAGCCCTTTCTTTCAACCCCCTTTCCCCTCTTTCCCCTCCCTTCTCACCTTTCCTCCCCATGCCCTAAATAAACTCTATTCCATACTACATCTGTCCTATGGTTGGTACCTCAGTACCTCAGGGGGAAGGGGTGCCTCAGCATGGGCCCAAAGAGGCAAACCCTTCCACCTCACCATACCACACTCTACCAAACACATCCTGCCTGGTTTCCTTCCTCCCTCCCTCTTTCTCTCTCTCTCTCTCTCTCTCTTTCTTTCTTTCTTTCTTTCTTTCTTTCCTTCCTTCCTTCCTTCCTTCCTTCCTTCCTTCCTTCTTTCTTTCTTTCTTATAAAACACAACACATTTTAAGAAAGGGAGGAGAGAAGGGGTCTGGGTACTTTGTCCCCTCAGGGACACTCTTTGAACAATCAGAAGACCTCTCACTGGGTCCCACCTCTTAAAGTTTCCACCCCTTCTCCGTAGCTCCTGGGCATTTAGGTTCAACAACAGTGCTAGATCAACACCACAAAGAAGGCGTCAGTGTTGTGTCATACTCCTCCTGCAAGTGGAATTGATGCCGAAAGAGCAAAAGCTGTCTTATTTATCGATGTGTCTAATCCTACTCCTTGGTCTCTAGTATTCGTCACAGTGCCACCATTAGTTATCCAGTTAGGTTGACTGGCTGACTGTATCTGTTTCATACTTGGACCGGAGAAATAGGTCAGTTTATTAACTGTGCTGGTTGATGTAAAAATGTAAAAGTCATTACTTTGGTTCGTCATCTGTCTTAGTTGGCTTTATAGTGATATAACAGACTATTTAAGGCTGCTCTGTGTCACTGTTTGAGAATGTGACACTGGCTTCTGACAAGGGCCTCATGGTGACACACAGCTCATGGTAAAGGAGAAAAGGAGATGTGTGTACCAACATGCTAATAAGCAGGTGGTGTATGGCCTTGCTATGTAATAGTCTGGTTTCATGGTAATGGACCCACTCTGCGAGACTGGCCTAATCACTCCATCACGGGTCATGGTGTCCCATGACCTCATTTATAACCTGCCACCCGTGCTGTTCCACTGTTCCTGCCTGGAGAGGCAGACGAGGTCTGAGCTGCGGCACCATCTTATCACTCTTGTGAATGGAGTAGAAGTTCTTTGCAAGGCTGGGATGCGAACAGAGTTTAGCTGAAGGAGGGGAGGGTGTTTCCTTAGGTTAATGGTCCTTCACGGACAGGGATTTCCAATCATGATAAGAATTAATATTTGTAGAGCGCTTACTCTGTGAGAGCAGTGTTATGTGCTGTGTGCGATTATCTCAGATAATTCTCTTAATCCCAAGGCAGATAGATTACTTTCCCCCCATGTATGGTTTTGTTTTCAGCTGAGTAAACAAGAGATGAGGAAGTTGAATTAGCTCACTTAAGGTTGCTTAGCCAGAAAGTGCTGGGCCCACATTTCAACACGAGCTGCCTGGCCTCACAGTCTGGGTGTTTAGCACCCCTCTGCAGTGTAAGAGTGGAGCAAAGGGTCCTCTGTTCCCTTTGGTTTTTAAAAGTACACCCTGAACTTGGAAGAGTTCCCACAGCTTCAACTAAACAAATCTTTCAGCTTTGTTGAGTTCAAAGTGTTTACTCAGTGTCTACTGAGTAGAGGGGATGTTCTGTGTCAGAGAAGCTATGCTAGGCCAGAGCTGAAACCCAGGCAAGTTCTGTGCTCTTCTCCTCCTAGTGCCTTGTCTGTGCTCACTGACTCTCCCCGTTCTTCCTGTGCCTTTGGAAGAATCTCTCGCTCTAAGCAAGATTCTCTTGTCTCTCCTCGCTTCTCTGTTGTTCTTATTCTCAGTGAAGAATAAGTAACCGTAGTAGATTTGTATTTGGGCCCTACGCCAAAGGGCTGTGCCCAGTATGGGACTGCAAACCCCAGGGGTTCTGATCAGCATTTCTCTTGGTTTGCTTGTGGTATATGCATATTTGATCCTAGGAAGCCGACTTCCTTCCTGTGTGTGACATTGCTAGGGGTCTGTGCCTAAGGCAGCTTGCCTCAGCCAACTTCCAGATTCTTTTGCACAGCTGAAACGTGAGGCCAAGAAACTCGATGGACATGCCTGCATCTACAGGGAACATCAGGAAAAAAATATTGTAAGGGTCAGAATTCTAGGAAGTCTGCTGTGTGTGCAACAGTTTGTCTTAGTCACTGCTCTGTTGCTGTGAAGCGACATAATGACCAAGGCCACTTATAAAAGAAAGCGTTCAACTGGGGCCTTGCTTACAGTTTCAGAGAGTAAGTTGACGATGATGGTGGAGAGTGTGAGGCAGGCAGGCAGGCGGGCAGTGTGCCTGAGCAGTAGCTGAGAGCTTACAACTTATCTGCAAGATGATGGAGGCAGCTAGAACGAGACTGGGTCTGGCACAGGCTTTTGGAACCTCTAAGGCCACCTCCAGTGACTAACCTCCTACACAAAGATCACACCTTCTAATTCTTCCTCAACAGCCCACCAACCGGGAATCAGATATTCAAATATATCAGGGAGCGTCCTCATTCCGACCGCCACAGTCTCTCCTAAAAATGGCCGCACGCACGATTAGCCGGAGATGGCAGCCACGCACACCTTTAATGCCAGTCCTGGGAAGTCAGAGACAGTTGTATCTCTGTGAGTTTGAGGCCAGCCAAGTCTTAAGAGCTAGTTCGAGGACAGCCAGGGCTGTGTAAAGAAGGGCTACATTAAACAAAAGGAGGCTGCACAATCAAGAACAGATCAGTGCCAATATCAATGGACTTGCTATGTGGTAGGGAGGAAAGTTTGAGGGGTCCCACCTCTAGGCCGAGAACTACAGGCAACTCTTGACCATCGGAGAATTTGCCTCTCCTGGTCCATTATTACTTGTCCAAGGCACAGTGGTCAGCCTTGAAATCAACAACAACAAAAAGACTCAGTAGGTTGCATATATGTATATTTGTGTGTGTTTGTGTGTGTATATATATATATATATATACACATACATATGTATATGGTACATACATATATGTATGTAACAATAATAATTAAAGATATAGCAATGATAAAGGAAAAAGTCTATTAACTTGAAAGTGGGGGGCATGGGAGGGATCAAGGGGGTGTAGCTGGAATGGGCTCTATGGTAGAAAACAAGGGGGAAAGTAATGCAATTCTATCTTAGTTAAGCATGTTTAAAATAACCAAAACCAAACAAAAACAAAGAGAACTGTGCAGGTCGTGGTGTCATGCACCCTTAATCCGAGCACTCAGGAGGCAGAGAGGCTGGTGGATCTCCGAGTTTGAGGCCAGCTTGATAAAACAAAGTAATTTGGCTGCCTTTCCTTGTTTATCTCACGTTGTTCAACCACCATAGTCTCCAGCAGCCTCTGCTCTTGAGGCTCCCCAGCTCCCATCTTAAAAAAGATGGCAGAGGGCCAGGTAACGCACACCGATAATCTCAGCACGCTGGAGCCTGAGGCGGGCAGGTCAGCCTGGTCTACGGCGTGAGTTCCAGGACAGCCAGGGCTACACAGAGAAACCCTGTCCCCCAAAAAACCAAAACCAAATACCAAAAACACAAGGATGAGACAGACGAGAGAGCGAGAGAGCGAGAGAGAGAACAGAGGAATTCGAGAGAGAGAGAACAGAGGAATTCGAGAGAGAGAGAACAGAGGAATTCGAGAGAGAGAGAACAGAGGAATTCGAGAGAGAGAGAACAGAGGAATTCAAAACACACTACAGGAAACTGAGAGGCCAGAGATGTCTCAGTTCCTGTTAACTTGTGTGTGATGACTGGGGCAAGTCATTTCCTTCATTTCTAAATTGTCTACATTCATTTTTAATGACTTATTTACTTTTATGTGCACCAGAGCTTTGATTGCATGTATGTGTGCGTGAGGGTCTTGGATTCCCCTGGAGCTGGAGTAGGTGCTGGGAATTGAACTCCGGTTCCGTGGAAGAGCAGCCAGTGCTCTTAAAACTGAGCCATCTTTCCAGCTCCTATGCCCCTCCCCTTCCATTTTTTTTGAGACAGTGTCTCTGTGTAGTCCTGGCTATCCTGGAACTCACGGTGTAGACCACACTGGCCTTGAATTCAGAGTTCTGTGTACATCTGCCCACTGAATGCTAGAATTAAAGGCCTGCGATCATACCTGGTATTTTTTGTTTTTTGTTTTTGTTGTTGTTGTTTTTGAGACTGTACTTTGCTGTTGTAGCCCAGGCTGGCTTGGACTTTTGGTAATCTTTCTGCTTCTGCTCCTGAGCGCTGGGATTATAGCATGAACCACCGGGGTTGGCACCCTTCATTTCCTTGGCCATCCCTTTGTGAAATGGATGGTAGGTTGCATGTTTTACACTGTATGCTTTCTAAAGTCTGCACCCATATCTAGAACCCATTCATTTCATCTCCAGAGAACAATCAGGAGAATATGGTCATTACCATATTGTTTTCTATTGATCTATAACAGATTATCACAAACTCGGTGTTGGGAAGTAACAAGCTTATTATTATCTCAGCTTCAATAATAGGTCAGGACTCCAAGCTGTCTTAGGTGGCCTTGTGCTGTAGAAATTCTTACCGCAGAGTAATCCTGAATCTTCTTTCACTCTTTCTACTCTCTCTGTGCTCCTTCCCGAGCTTAGGTATAGGGATGCCCTGTAGACCAGTGGAGGATGGGGACACCAGTCACCTAGTCTCTTCCTTTCAGCCAGCCGTGGATCTCTGACATACTCTCACTTAAGCACACAGAAAGCAGCTTCTTGATGAGGGTGTGAGTCAGACTTATCTCTGTGGATAAGGATTCGTGTTTAGAATGCAGGCATACATTACATTGGTTTAGGAAAAGGGCAGAGCTGTTGGTCAGGGGAACGCAGTGGACTCCGAAACAAGATCGGCTATGGCCATTGGCCTGGATTGCCTCCCAGAACTTGAAGATAAGACCCTGTTACTGATGACACCACATGCTTTGGACGCAGGACTTGGAGGGACTGATCTGTAATTGACCTGGAAGTCTTTCCTGAGGACCAGCTCTCATAGGACCTAAAGGTGCTATGCGAGCTGTCAAGAGAGGAAAGCAGTTAGTGATCCTACTAAGCAGTTAGTAAATTCCATGAACCGTAACAATGACCGGCATGGCACACTATTCCCAAGGGGAGGACTCAGCAGTCAAGCGTTCTTGATGCTCTTTAAGAGGACCCAAGTTTTGCTCCCAGAACCTCCAAGACCTGGTACTCTCTTCTGGCTGCTGCGGGCACCTGGCATGCACGTGGCACTCATACATACGCATAAAATTAGGTGACTCTTAAAAAGAGATTCTCCCAGAGATGCAGTAGTGGCCCTTCTATCTTGGGGGTAATCAACGGTTTCTATTTGGATTTAACCACTCAATAGGGAGGAATTCATGCCTGGTACTGTAAACGTAGCCAGCTGTCCATGGCTGGAGAGGAGAGCTGTCATCGACTCTAGAGGAGCGCCTCCTCCTGCCTGTTTTCCTAAGCCTTCTTTTTAAAGGGCTCCCTATTATTTGGCCCACCAGGATATCTTATTAACCCCTGAGTCCTCACGAGCCTTACTTGAATGAGAATGAATAACTTCCTAGGTTTACCTATTCATTGTCTTCATTAACTTTATTTGCATCTGGGACTAAAGCCAAAGGGCTGAAATCATCACAAGGACAGAATCACACACATCAGTGATGCTGATGGAACCTTAGGTCACATTGCTGCATAATTGGGATACTATTAGCAGATAGAATTCCTGGAGATCAACTTAGGATTCTCCATGGGATGATTACCTTGTAACAACATCTTATTTATAGCCATATATATTGTGTTTTCTTGTATTCTAATGCAATTATTCAGTTATTTCCCCTCTCCCTCTTCCTGCCTTTCCCCCTTCCTTCTTCCCTTTTCCTTCCAGTCTCCTCCCCTTTCTTTTGTGCTCAGGTTGGAATCTAGGATCCATGCATGGTGTTCGAGCTAATATCTTATAGAAGGTCATTGACCTAAGACATCCGCGTTCATCATTAGTTAAAAATTCCTCTTTTTTTTTCATCTTTATTAACTTGGGTATTTCTTATTTACATTTCAATTGTTATTCCCTTTCCCAGTTTCCGGGCCAACATCCCCCTAACCCCTCCCCCTCCCCTTCTATACAGGTGTTCCCCTCCCCATCCTCCCCCCATTACTGCCCTCCCCCCAACAATCATGTTCACTGGGGGTCCAGTCTTGGCAGGACCAAGGGCTTCCCCTTCCACTGGTGCTCTTACTAGGCTATTCATTGCTACCTATGAGGTCAGAGTCCAGGGTCAGTCCATGTATAGTCTTTAGGTAGTGGCTTAGCCCCTGGAAGCTCTGGTTGCTTGGCATTGTTGTTCATATGGGGTCTCAAGCCCCTTCAAACTCTTTCAGTCCTTTCTCTGATTCCTTCAACGGGGAGGTCCCGTTCTCAGTTCAGTAAAATTCCTCTGTTTTATCATTGGTTGAGAGAGCTATGTTGCCCTATTCTATGAATGTATCCTTATGGGATTTGCCATCCTGATTTTTGACTGGAAGTCTGGAAGTCCTTGATTTTCTAACACTGTTTGGGAAAGTGAAAAATGAGGTTCTACCACCCCCTCCACCCCAATATACTTTTACTATTTTCTTAATGGCCACTCTGAGGATGACATTTATCTTTGATTAAGCCATGTCTAACACTGTTTTTTTTTTTTTTTTTTCCTTTCCGAGACAGGGTCAGAAAAAATCAAAGTGCATTATCACTGCTGAATATTTTATTTCTGTATGTTTGTCTGGAAATATCCTGCCTCACCATAATTCTTAGGAGTCCTCTTTCCATCTGTTTAAAGACTCATTCTGATTTTTAAGTGTTGTTTTGGTGACAAAGTTGGCAGCCAGTCAGTTGTTCCTCATTTGAAGAAAACTTTTTGAACAATGTCGTCGGGTTCTTTAAAATGCTCCTCGGTTCACTTATCTTCGTGGGATCTATAGTTGGCTGAGTTTACAGTTCCAGACATGGATTCCTTCCTATTGAGTGGATCTTAAGTCCAATTAGACACTGTTGGTTACCCCCAAGATAAAAGTGCCACTGTCACATCACTGGGGGTTTCCCATAGAAATCTAACTCTAGTTTGAAGGGATCTAATGTCCTCTTCTGACCTCCACGGACACCAGGCACAAACACGGTGCACAGACACACGTACAGGAAGAACACTGAAGCGTGTTTTTAAATGCTGTCTCTGAGATAACTCAATTGCCACTGTGACTCTTTTACCTCCAAGAAGCATGGAGAAGTGAGGTTTCCCTTCAGACTTCTCAAACATATGATCATAAAACTTGTACTTATGTAATAAATTGTATTTGTTTAAAAAAATACGATGGCAAGTTTATATAGTGTTTGTATTTGCTTAGGGAATGCAAACATTAAGTTTTAACTAGCCTTGGCCCATACATTAACAAAAGCTTCACAAAATCCTACACTGGATAGATTCGTTTCCTGCGGTGGAAACCAGAGAAGTTAACCAGGCAGGGATCTTAAAGCTCAGAAGTCTGAAGAAGAACTTTGCTAAGACACCTAAAGGTTTTCCTGTTAGCCTTTCTCTGGTCCTTCCACAGAGGGACCTATGGCCTTTTACAAGGTAACTGTACACTTGTGGGAAAGGAAACAATCTGGGGTCTATTGGATTAACAGTGATTCCAGGAGACCTCAGGAGCATTGTGGCCTTCAAGTTAAAGTAGGGTCTTATGGAGGTCAGGTGATTAATGGAGTTTTGACTGATGTCTGACTCAGAGTAGGTCCAGTGGGTCCCTAGACTATTCCTGCGGTTGCTTCCTTGGTTCCAGAGTGTGCAATAGGATAAATAGACTTAGAAGTTAGCAGAGTCCCCACATTGGTCCCCACTCCTGTCCTCTGCAGTGTGACCCACTGTACGAGCTGGCCTAGGTCAGTTCTAGCGCGCTCTCCCCAGTGCAGCATGGATTCTTACTGTTTTGGCCAAAAGCCTTCTCTAAGAGATGAACAACCTTGAACTATCAAGAGTTCCAGTTCTGATGAGCAAACAGCTTCTTCTAAACACTAGAAAGGCAGGGGAAAATCAGCTCAGAGGCATTAAAACTGAACAAAATAAGGAGTTACCAGGAGACCATCTGGGAAAGAACAGAGATCAAAGGAGGTGAGCTTGGCATTAGGGGTCACATTTTCCCTCATGGAAAGTGGAGACCGAGAAGTGCTTCTGGCAGGGTGGGAGGGAAAGCGAGCAGGGAGCCAGAGCCCAGCCAAGGCTGCCTAGACAGACAGAGTGCCAGGCCTTGAAACTGGAACTGGAGCCCTTGGGGCTAGGAGTGAGCTGGACGTCCAGCAGGCCTCTCAGAAATTGTGGCCTCTGTGAATTAGCATGGTTCCTAAAATCAAATTCCTGTTAATCTGGATTTCAGGTACCTCCAGGTAACTGCCTCAAACAAATGCATCTTCTTGGGGGCAAGAGCATCAATGTCCAGCATAAAACCAAAACATCCAGAAAGGCAAAAGAGAGGGTACAGCAAGAACAAAACTACCAACACAACAGAAAATAACCAGCTGTCTGAGACATGGCACCATGCCTGTAAGCCAGCGCTTGGGAGACAAAGGCAGGTATTCAAGACTGCTTTTGCCTGCCTGCACTCCAGGCGGGCTTGGGCCCTTAAACACACTAACAATATTCACTACTTTTTTTTTTTTTAATTCAAGATTGTTAAGTTTGCCAGGGAATGTGAAAGAGAAAGAGTATACCAGATTTTCTTATAGAACCAAATCAAAATGCTGGAACCGCATTGTTAGGAGTGAAAATCCAATATACAGGCTTAGCAGCACACTGAACATAGGCGCAGAGGTGACTGAAAGGTTGAACATGCACCTAAACCAGTTCAGGCTAGGTCAGCCCTACATGTATTGGGAATATGTTTAAATGCAATAAGTGCAAATTGTCCAAATTCGATGGTTGCTAAAGAAAAAAGAAACTTATTCCACTGTCCATTGTGTGTGTAGCTCGATGCAGGTTGGGGTCCCAGGTTGAAAACAGGTTACTAGGTGCATTGTTGGCGGGGTTCCTGTGCACAGGAAGTGGGGGCAGGGGTCTGAGGCTACCAGGTGCGTTATCAGAAGAGGGGTGTTGTGCAGAGTAGTAAACAGCACTGTTCCCCGGCTTGCCTGTTCCCGGGCTTGCCTGGTTTCTGAAACATTGTATCCTAGGCTGACTTTGCATTTCCAATCCTCCAGCTTCTGTCTTTGGAGCACTGGCATCGCAGGTGTGTGCCGCTCTGCCTGGCGGGCAGTGGGTTAATGGCATTTCCTGAGTGCGCAGCTCTGGAATGCATGCTGAAGTTTATCGTTTGTTCATGAGGTAAATCAAGTTTGCTAGTTCAAAATGACAGCAGCTGAGACTGAGTGCTGTTTACTGCGTGTAGTCATAGGAACTTCATATTTTTATCAATTGTAGGATTAAATTTGTGACGTAAATGGTTTGGACCAAGTTCCAACGAGAACCATTAATCAGAAATTACAAGCTGTTTGTCTGTGAAGTAGGTGATAAGGAAATTGATCTATTGCTATTCATTAGATGTGCCAAAATACACATTTTCTGCAGTCATAAGGAACCAGTTACTAACCCAGATGTAAGGTGAGGTCAGACAGAAGCCAGCCCCAGAGACTGAGGGCCTGCCACTTTTCTTCAAGTTTTTCTAGCATACAGTTAAGGACGCTGAATGTTATCTGTTTAGTTCTTTTCCAGGGGACAAGCATATTTTTTTTTAAAGATTTATTATGTATATGAGTACATTGTAGCTATATCTTCAGACACCAGAAGAGGGCATCAGATCCCATTACAGATGGTTGTCAGCCACCATGTGGTTGCTGGGAGTTGAACTCAGGACCTCTGGAAGAGCAGTCAGTGCTCTTAACCACTGAGCACCCTCCAGCCCCTGGGGGCAAGCATTTTCCTTCATTGTATTGATAGTCTGTTACATGGGGAGAAAAGGCCTGCTGAAGGACTCCAGACTCAAGGACAGAGAAGACTGAAATGTACACCTGACCCCTGCCCATGTGGTGCCTGACCGTTCTCCCACAGTGGCTCAGGAAGTGACAGAGTTTTTATTAGGAGGGAAAAACTTTAATTTTAGATCCTGTAAATTTTGTGTTTTGTTTTAGTGCTCCTTTTAATTTATACTGTGCCAGTGAAGGGAATGGGAACCTCTGGTCTCAAAGCTATTTGATTCATCCCTGCGGTGGAGGAACAGGAACTCAAGTTACGGATCCTTTTTTCTGTCTTCCTGAAGCATTTTCTCTGATGTTTCCACACTCCAGTTTTCTTTTTGTTCTGTTTCTTTGTTTTTGTTTTGAGACAGTGTTTCATGCAATCGGGGCTGGCTTTTAACTCATTTGTTACAGAGCAGGATGACCCGGAACTTCTGACCCTCCCACCTCCCCAGGTCCTTAGTCTTTGGTTCCAGGCTGTCTCCTCCCTGTGCCCAGTTTATTCAGTGCTGGGATCAAATAGGTCTTTGTTCCCGTAAGATAAGCACTTCGGCTGAGCTTTGTCCGCAGCCCACACTTTGAGTTTTAAAAACAGTTTCATTTGTGCTGGGGAGATGGTTCATTGGTTAAGGCGCTTGCCACCAAAGGATGAGGGTCTGGGTTCAGATCCCTAGTACCCAGGTAAAAGACGTTGGGTGTAGCATTGCATGCCTTTAATCCCAGAGCCAGGAGATGGATAGAGGAGGAGCCCGGAGCTTGCTGGCTGGACAATCTAGTCAAAATTGTGAGCTCCAGTTTTAGTGAGAGAACTTGTTTCAAAATAGTAATGTGGGGACAGATAGAGGAGGGCGATAGGACATGGCCTCTTAACTCTACATGCACAAGTGGCAGCTTGTGCACACTGTGTGTGTGTCATATGCTTGCATATACACAAAAGTTGTGATTTCATTTACACCAGCGCAGTACTGGTGTGGTCTCAGATTCAGGTTATTAAACAATGCTTATTTACGGGTCTTGCTCACTTTTGTAGGCACAGGGGCATGGTTAAAGTATTTGTTTGACGGAGCATACAGTACCAGGCATGGATTCTCCGCCATGGAGTGGGCTTTAATGCTTGCTTCAGAAGGGGTAGACAGGAAAGCACGGAAGAAGTGTTCTCTGTGAAACAGGACCTGGCTGCAGCTTTCAGATTCCACGATTTTCTATTGTGGATGAGCCCCGAAAGCCTGCTTTACTGTAAGTGGCAGGTTTTGCTTATGAAAAATCAGTCAGGGCAGTTGTATTTCTGGCATTTGAAGTTCCAGAGACTGTCTGATGTGAACGGGCTTACTGGAAGACTTATGTGCGGGGTTCCTCTGGCCTAAGGCAGGCATTGTTGATGCAATCAGGAGACCACAGAATGATTTCTTCCGCCCCCATGAGTCTGGAGCATGTACGTCTCCTGTGACTCAGGCTTCTGTGTCTTCCTCTCTACCGCTGAGTCAAGTACCCTGTGCCTTTCCCTTCTCACCAGGCCCCAGCCTGACAGTCCTGGTGCTGGGCCCTTTGCCAGAGGCTGCCCCATCATCAGATCTGAGCTACAGTGCACCCAGGCACCAGTTCTCAAATCCTAGTGCTGAAAAGGTCTGAGATTCTGCCTGGAGCCTGTTGAGTCCAGGGCCTCCCAAACCTGGCCGTGTATTCAGATCTACTGGGTGACAGGACCAGCTGTCTCCTAGCCACTCTTGACTCAGTAAGTCAGGGTTAAGGCCTAGAAAGCAGTGTTTTTGTTGTTGTAGCCCAAGGTCATCCTTACTGTCCGTAGTGTGCATATCACTTGACAACTCCTGATCTAGTCTCATGCCTTAATTTTATTTAAAAATCACGAGTGTACTTATCCTTTACCGACCAGAAAGAATTTCCCCTCCAATTCTATTTTTCCTCTCTTCAGTCAAGATAAAGAGATTACAATACACGCTCACGGTCAGAAAATTCAAATGGCCTAACAGCACATAGAAACGAAAAACAAAGGCATCTTGTGTTGCTGGTGAACTCTACCAAAAGGTGACCATTGCTAACCCTCCCTTTGGATGGACTACTCTCCCAGATATTCTCCACGGCCTCGTGCTTACTTTCCTAACCACTCAGTTTACAAAACCTAAACGACAAAGCGCTCAGATACATAAAATAAAAATGTAAATCTTAGACAATATTTTGGAGTTTGCCAATGTCTGATTTCCTCCCTCTCTTTCCTTATCTATACCCCCACCTCCTTCTCCCTCTTCCTTTTTCTCCCACCTCCTCTCAGATAATGCTCTGTGTAATTTAGGCTGGCCTCGAACTTGGGTTACTCTTGTGTCAGTCTCACTTTCTTTTTCTTTTATCTTTTCTCTTATGGGATATTTTCTTTATTTACATTTCCAATGTTATCCCCTTTCATGGTTTCCCCTCCAGAAGCCCCCTGTCCCATCTCCCACCCCCTGCCTCCATGAAGGTGCTCCCCCACCTACCCACCCACCACCCACCCACTCACTCACTCACTCACTCACCCTCTCCCTCCCTCCTCCCTGCCCTGGCATTTCCCTACACTGGGGCATTGAGCCTTCACAGGAAACAAGGGCCTATCCTCCCATTGATGCCCTATCAGCCCATCTTCTGCTACATATGTGGCAGGAGCCATGAGTCATTTCATGTGTACTCTTTGGTTGGTGGTTTAGTCCCTGGGAGCTTTGAGGGGTCTGGTTGGTTGACATTGTGTTCTTCTTATGGGGTTGCAAACCCCCTCAGTTACCTCAGTCCTTTCTCTAACTCCTCCATTGGGGACCCCATTCTCAGTACCATGGTTGGCTGTGAGCATCTGCCTCTGTATTTGTCAGGCTCTGGCACAGCCTCTCAGGAGACAGCTATATCAGGCTCCTGTCAGCAAGCACTTCTTGGCATCTCTTAATAGTGACTGGGGTTGGTGACTGCATATGGGATGGATCCCTGGGTGTGGCAGTCTCTGGATGGCCTTTCCTTCAGTCTCTGCTCCATACTTTGTCCCAGAATTTCCTCCTGTGCCCCCTTTTAAGAAGGACTGAAGCCTCCACAGTTTTGTCTTCCTTCTTCTTGAGCTTCATGTGGTCTGTAAATTGTGTCTTGCGTATTCTGAGGTTTTTGCCTAATATTATTCACTTATGAGTGAGTACATATC
This sequence comes from Rattus norvegicus, assembly GCF_021556685.1. NCBI lineage: Eukaryota > Metazoa > Chordata > Mammalia > Rodentia > Muridae > Rattus > Rattus norvegicus. The sequence goes on along the minus strand of NC_141551.1, from coordinate 55,988,085 downwards.
ATGTGTGTTCTTTTGTGATTGGGTTACCTCACTCAGGGTGATATTTTCTTTCTTTTTTATTGGATATTTTTTCCATCTTCATTAAATTGGGTATTCTTTGTTTACATTTCAGATATTTATTTATGGATTTGAACTCAGGACCTCGGGAAGAGCTGTCAGTGCTCTTAACCACTGAGCCATCTCTCCAGCCCCACTTTGTTTACATTTCAGTTGTTATTCTCTTTCCCAGTTTCCATGCCAACATCCCCCTAACCCCTCCCCTTCACATTCTATATGGGTGTTCCCCTCCTAATCCCCCCCCCGTTACCACCCTCCTCCGAAGAACCCTGTTCACTGGGGGTCCAGACTTGGCAGGACCAAGGGCTTCCCCTTCCACTGGTGCTCTTACTAGGTTATTCATTGCTACCTATGCAGTTGGAGCCCAGGGTCGGTCCATGTATAGTCTTTGGGTAGTGGCTTAGTCCCTGGAAGCTCTGGTTGCTTGGCATTGTTGTTCATATGGGGTCTCGAGTCCCTTCAAGCTTTTCCAGTCCTTTCTCTAATTCCTTCAACAGGGGTCCCATTCTCAGTTCAGTGGTTTGCTGCTGGCATTCGCCTATGTATTTGCTGTCTTCTGGCTATGTCTCTCAGGTGAGATCTACATCCAGTTCCTGTCAGCCTGCACTTCTTTGCTTCATCCATCTTATCTAGTTTGGTGGCTGTATATGTATGGGCCACATGTGGGGCAGGCTCTGAATGGGTGATCCTTCTGTGTCTGTTTTAAGCTTTGCCTCTCTCTTCCCTGCCAAGGGTATTCTTGTTCCCCTTCTAAAGAAGGAGTGAAGCATTCGCATTTTGGTCATCCACCTTGAGTTTTATGTGTTCTGTGCATCTAGGGTAATTCAAACATTTGGGCTAATAGCCACTTATCAATGAGTGCATACCATGTGTGTTCTTCTGTGATTGGGTTACCTCACTCAGGATGATATTTTCCAGTTCCATCCATTTGCCTATGAATTTCATAAAGTCATTGTTTTTGATAGCTGAGTAATATTCCATTGTGTAGATGTACCACATTTTCTGTATCCATTCCTCTGTTGAAGGGCATCTGGGTTCTTTCCAGCTTCTGGCTATTATAAATAAGGCTGCTATGAACATAGTGGAGCACGTGTCTTTGTTATATGTTGGAGCATCTTTTGGGTATATGCCCAAGAGAGGTGTAGCTGGGTCCTCAGGTAGTTCAATGTCCAATTTTCTGAGGAACCTCCAGACTGATTTCCAGAATGGTTTTACCAGTCTGCAATCCTACCAACAATGGAGGAGTGTTCCTCTTTCTCCACATCCTTACCAGCATCTGTTGTCGCCAGAGGTTTTTTTGTTTTTTTGTTTTTTTGTTTTTTTGTTTTTTTTAAGGTTTATTTATTATATATAAGTACACTGTAGCTGTCTTCAGATACACCAGAAGAGGTCATCGGATCCCTTTACAGATGGTTGTGAGCCACCATGTGGTTGCTGGGAATTGAACTCAGGACCTCTGGAAGAGCAGTCGGAGCTCTTAACCGCTGAGCCATCTCTCCAGCCCGTCGCCAGAGTTTTTGAACTTAGTCATTCTGACTGGTATGAGGAGGAATCTCAGGGTTGTTTTGATTTGCATTTCCCTTATGACTAAAGATGTTGAACATTTCTTTAGGTGCTTCTCAGTCATTCGGCATTCCTCAGCTGTGAATTCTTTGTTTAGCTCTGAACCCCTTTTTTTAATAGGGTTATTTGTCTCCCTGCAGTCTAACTTCGTGAGATCTTTGCATATTTTGCATATGTTCTTTGCATATATCCCTGATAGAGGGATATAAGCCCTCTATCAGTTGTAGGATTGGTAAAGATCTTTTCCCAGTCTGTTGGTTGCCGTTTTGTCCTAACAACAGTGTCCTTTGCCTTACAGAAACTTTGTAGTTTTATGAGATCCCATTTGTCGATTCTTGATCTTAGAGCATAAGCCATTGGTGTTTTGTTCAGGAAATTTTTTCCAGTGCCCATGTGTTCCAGATGCTTCCCTAGTTTTTCTTCTATTAGTTTGAATGTATCTGGTTTGATGTGGAGGTCCTTGATCCACTTGGACTTAAGCTTTGTACAGGGTGATAAGGATGGATCGATCTGCATTCTTCTACATGCTGACCTCCAGTTGAACCAGCACCACTTGCTGAAAATGCTATCTTTTTTCCATTTGATGGTTTTGGCTCCTTTGTGAAAAATCAAGTGCCCATAGGTGTGTGGGTTCATTTCTGGGTCTTCAATTCTATTCCACTGGTCTGTCTGCCTGTCTCTGTACCAATACCATACAGTTTTTATCACTATTGCTCTGAAATACTGCTTGAGTTCAGGGATAGTGATTTCCTTGGAAGTCCTTTTATTGTTGAGGATAGTTTTAGCTATCCTGGGTTTTCTGTTATTCCAGATGAATTTGCAGATTTTTCTGTCTAACTCTATGAAGAATTGGATTGGAATTTTGATGGGGTTTGCATTGAATCTGTAGATTGCTTTTGGTAAAATGGCCATTTTCACTATATTAATTCTGCCAATCCATGAGCATGGGAGAGCTTTCCATCTTCTGAGATCTTCAATTTTTTTCTTTAGAGGCTTGAAGTTCTTATCATACAAATCTTTTACTTGCTTGGTTAAAGTCACACCGAGGTACTTTATATTATTTGGGTCTATTATGAAGGGTGTCGTTTCCCTGATTTCTTTCTCGGCTTGTTTCTCTTTTGTGTAGAGGAAAGCTACTGATTTATTTGATTTAATTTTATACCCAGCCACTTTTCTGAAGGTGTTTATCAGCTTTAGTAGTTCTCTGGTGGAACTTTTGGGATCACTAAAATATACTATCATATCATCTGCAAATATTGATATTTTGACTACTTCTTTTCCGATCTGTATCCCCTTGACCTCCTTTTGTTGTCTGATTGCTCTGGCTAGGACTTCGAGAACTATATTGAATAAGTAGGGAGAGAGTGGGCAGCCTTGTCTAGTCTCTGATTTTAGTGGGATTGCTTCAAGTTTCTCTCCATTTAGTTTAATGCTAGCAACTGGTTTGCTGTATATGGCTTTTACTATGTTTAGCTATGGGCCTTGAATTCCTGTTCTTTCCAGGACTTTTATCATGAAGGGGTGTTGAATTTTGTCAAATGCTTTCTCAGAATCTAATGAAATGATCATGTGGTTTTTATCTTTCAGTTTGTTTATATAATGGATTACCTTGATGTTTTTCTGTACATTAAACCATCCCTGCATGCCTGGGATGAAGCCTACTTGATCATGATGGATGATTGTTTTGATGTGCTCTTGGATTTGGTTTGCAAGAATTTTATTGAGTATTTTTACGTCAATATTCATAAGGGAAATTGGTCTGGTTCTCTTTCTTTGTTGGGTCTTTGTGTGGTTTAGGTATAAGAGTAATTGTGGCTTCATAGAAGGAATTTGGTAGTGCTCCGTCTGAGAGAATGTAACATTGTCTTTCCGAGCCTTGGTTAACCCACTTAGTGCAATATCTTAAGGTTTCACATATATTCCTACACATACCATAATTCTGTTTTTTTAAATAGAACATTGAATGCAGCTCCAATGTGTATATGGGCTATGTGCAATGAGTAACTATTTATCAGATGATGGACGTTTAGGCTGGTTCTATTTCCTTTATATTGCGAGTGACACAGCAACAAACATGGATGATGTGTCATCTACATGGCTTTGATTTCCATCGTAAAAGTGGGAACAACTGAAGATAAAGGCCAAGAAACAAAACGTGAACAGTTATTGGAATCCCTGTTCATCGGGTTGGTGGTTGGTGTGAGGGAAGAACGAGTTAATAGACATAAAGTGCTCTGCATGAGAGACAGGAGAGGTGGCTCTGAGGTTAAGAGCACTTGCTGCTCTTGCAGAGGGACACAGCACACAGGTCAGGCGGCTCATAACCAATTATAACTCGAGCTGCAGGGGACCTCACAGTCCCTTTTGGTGTCTGCAGACACAGTCATATATGAGCACAGGTGTGTGCACACGAGTGCACACGTAATAAAAATAAATATTAAAAAAGTGTTTTGCATATGCTTGGTCGCAGGACTCCTCAGCAAATGATGCTGTTATCATCACTATGGATCCCAGCAAGTCTTGATTCCCAGGAGGGAGGCAGGGAGAGGGCACACAAAACTGACTTTCCTTTCCTGTCTATTCCAGGGCCAACATGGATGCTATCAGCCAATCCCCTGTGGATGTCCTACTGCCCAAGCATATCCTGGATATCTGGGCCATTGTCCTCATCATCCTGGCTACCGTCGTCATCATGACCTCCTTGTTCCTGTGCCCGGCCACGGCAGTCATCATCTATCGAATGCGGACTCATCCAGTTCTCAACGGGGCCGTCTGAGACCCTTGCCAGCGGGATGGCGAGTGTTAAGGGCAGGGGTCTCCCCACTAGCCCGTTCTCAGAAAGACAGTGGGGAGACCCGGGAGCTGGATTCGTGCTTTAGTTTTCATTCTGCTGTTGGCCAACAGTGTAGACCCAAGAAGGGACCTAACTCTGTGAGTCCCAAGCTCCTTAGCTTTCAGCTATGGGTCATGACCCCTGCCTTCCTACCTCACAGGGTTGTGAGAACCACGTGACAGTGGAGGTAAAAGCTATTTGAGAGCAGTGAAGCCACTCAGACGTTGTGTGAGGAGAAGCTCTGCAGAACCAAAGACCCCTGAAGCTGCTGACGGGACAGGAGGTGACGGAGACTGGGAAAGAGGAACTTCAGCCCGTGTCCCGTTGGCCATCTTCAGCAAATCAGACTTTTTTTTTTTTAAAGTGACATTCCTTCCATTTTTCTCAGTTTGGGAGAAAGCTAGTATGGCAGGGGAGAGAGATAAGCATAAGTTCAGAAACGTCTCCGCTAATTCCTGCTCCTGAATGAGAGCTTTACTATTGTGTACCAGTGTCGAAAAGTTGGCAAGAAGGACTGCTTTGTGCACGGAGCCCCCCATCTCTGTTAGCGCTGACTCTCGGCCATGTTGGGGATTCAGGGCGGCTGAGTTTTCTGCTCAGCCTTTCAGCTCCTTGATGTACCCGAAGTAGAGGATTTCCTTGTTGCAGTTAGCTTCAATCTTTTGTTATTCATCTTCTGTGGCACTGGAGATGGAACTTTGACCTCCTTCATGCTGGGAAAGGCATCTACCACTGAGCTACAGCCCCAGCCCTTCTGACTCCCACAGCTGTCTGAAGTACTTATTATTTTAAGAGATTTCCCAGGACTTTTGGACCTGACTTAAAACAACGATGGTTATTTTAGATGCTATGAGTTATATTTATATAGAGATATTCCTAGACTATTAAAGCTTACCCTTTGATACGGGAGTCAGGGTCATCTAGGGATTTATTGTTATGTCAGAAGATAGCATAGATATTGGGGTATATCATGCCAAATGAGGCTTACTTTGATCTTCACTGATATATGAATCTAGTTTCCAATAAATGTCTCACTGAGCGTGTGTGAAACTTTTCTTTGAAAAACACCTACTGAACTTTGAACTTAGATAAAAGGATTCAACTCAGCCGTGTTGCTTTGTTTTGTTTTGTTTTGTTTTGTTTTCAGTTCTGGTACCCTCCATTCAGGGCTTTGTTCATGCTAGGCAACCGCTATACCACAGGGCCCTTCCCTCAGACTACAGTTAGCTTCTTTAGCAGGATTTTGTGTTTGGAGTGAGGGCTTGGGAGATACGAAATATGGCTTACGTGCTGCCGTCGTTGACGGGATCAGCCTAGACAGTGACGTACTATGTCTAGAGTCTGGAGGATGCTCAGTAGGAGTGTAAGCAGCAGAGAAGGAAGAGGTGGGAGCAAGGAGATTGCAAGGCTCCTTCAGTATGAGGGGAGGGTTCAGTCACACGGGCTAAAGACTGAGCAGGCTATCAGGAAGCCAAAGCTGAGAGATCATCATCCTAGGGATAGCACTGTTGGAAAGAGGCAAACGTTACAGGAGGGGTTCTGGGGAGACTGCCGTAAAGAATGCATCTTGGTCTGTTTGGGGTGTCTGTTGGGTTCTATAATACCACTGTCACCAAGGTACCTGACCCAAGGAGGAGAGGTTTCTTTTGGCTCAGAGTTTCATCATCAGGGAAAGCACAGAGGCATTGGTTCCAGACTTTGTAGAGGGACCATGAGGGATAGCTGCTCTCATGGCTTCCATGAGGAAGAGGACAGGAGGGCTGGAACCAGGCACAGGGTACAGAGTAGTTCTAACACACTAATATACTGTGTGCTCTTTCTTTTCCTGAGTCAGAGCCACCGATCTGTTCTCTGCCAGTGTATGCTTGTCTTCTGCAGAATGCTAAGTAAATGAAACCTGGAGTGTGTCAGTGTGCCTTTGAGGATGGCTCCTTTGAGAGCATATGCTTTCGAATGGTCTCTTATTCTGGGTATACACAGGCTTGTGCCACATCCTGCTCATCTATCAATGGACGAGCATTTGAATTATTTTCAAATCCTTCTTCATTAAGTAACGATGACCATTACATGTGCAGAGGGTTTAACATAGTGGTTGGTGTTATTATACGTGTGTGGTGCGTGCATGTGTGTGTGCTTGCCCTTGTTTGAACATTCAGGGGGCAGAAAAGGACTTGGCGTCATTGTACCCTGTCATTCTCCATCTTATTGCCTGAGACAATATCTCTCACTGATCTGCTTTCTACTTTACACAGGCTGGCTGGCCGTCCATCGGTCACTTTCCTCCAACTCCCATCACAGGGTTATAGGCACACACTTGAGGTTTGAACTCAGGTCCTCATGCTTGCACAGGATGCTCTTACCCACTGGTCTGTCTCTCCAGCTCTTTGTATAGAGTTTTATATGAATACAACATTTCATTTTCCTTTAACTTTTTTTTACATATTTTTTGTGCATGTATGTATGCATGTATGCACATATGCATGTATGTGTCTGGACATTATACACATAGGCAAAGGGGAGAGGACAACCTGCTGGAATGGGTTCACTCCTTACCATGAGGCTCGCAGAGATACAACTCAGATCATTGAGTTTGGCTGCAAGTGCCTCTGCTGTCTGAGCCACCCCACTAGCCCCAAGGAATGCTGCTTAATGTGGAAATGACGAGACTGACCAGCTGAGTCCTGAGGGGAGCAGTCCCAGCTGCACGAGGCAAGGTTATACTTGCTAAGTGTCTTAAATCACATTTGGAATGCTTCCCCATCCTAGTAGCTGTGGACTTTTGAGTTCCCTTTAATGTTGACCGTCTTGTCAAGTGCTCATCTGACACTGGCGTTTCTTGTTGCTAATATGTCTATTGAAGTTTTAGCCCCCTTTATAAAATTGAGTTGCTTGCTTTCTTACTATTGAGTTTTAAGAAGTCTTTATATGTTGTCCAGGAGGTCTGATTCTTAATTTGCAAATATTTTTCTCCAAGTCAGGAGCATATCTTTTTCATTTTATCAACTTTTTAAAAAAAGGAATTGCTTATTTTATGTATATGAGTACCTTGTAGATATCTTCAGACACACCACAAGAGGGCATCAGATCTCATTACAGATGGTTGTGAGCCACCATGTGGTTCCTGGGAATCGAACTCAGGACCTCTGGAAGAGCAGTCAGTGCTCTTAATCATTGAGCCATCTCTCGAGTCCCCCAACTTTTTTTTTTTAAAGCAAATTTTGTAAGGTCTATTAATTTTCTTTTTCTCTGTGAGACGTTCTGATTGCCTCTTTTTTGTTTGTTTGTTTGTTTTTTTATTTTTTTGTATTTTTACGTCTGAATGGCAGTTTTGAATGGTGTTCTGGAGGTTTTGGTTATGATACCCCTATGGAGAGCATTAATTTCTTTCTGACCTGGTGAGTTAGCCATCGAGCAACATTGTTATTTCTCTAGCCGCGGGTACGCTCGTTGAAGGGGATTCAAACTTGCTCCATCTAGTGGACAGCATATGCCTGTGCGGCTAGAGGTCTTCACCACGTTTCAAATGCGTACATCCTGTTTATGGAAATTGTTGGCTCATCTTAACTCGTGGCTGAGCCCCACTGTCCTTAGATGACTTTTTGGAATTGCTTCCTTCAGCTCCCTTTTTCATAGCTGGATCCCAAACACCTTCTTTCGCCCAGTTTCCCCTTGGTTAAGCATCCCAACTTAGTTACCAGGCACTGGGGACACAGAGGGATGCAGAGAGGGAAAACCCGGGATACTCCAATACTTGACACTGCTTGCTCCCATGGCTTAGGTGTCATGGGTTGGGTCAGAGAAATAAAAGCTACTTTCTCAGTCTGACCCAGAGGCACTTCCTGTCCTGGTTTTTGGAGCAAAATAAAGGGTTTCTGATAGAACATTGCCAGCAAACCTCAGGAATTCAGGCCTTCTTTGATTGAGTTCAGAGTGATAACAGACTGGAAGAAAGAAAAACATTCTTAATACCCAGACTGGTAACAGACTGGAGAAATATCAGAAAGAAACTTATTAAACAGCAGTGCACTACTGTCTCTCTTCTCTAATTCACTGTTAGTCTCCCTTTTACACTTGAGAAATTTACTCTTTGGTAATTTAACACAGGAATATGATGTATTTAAATACTACCTACCCTCTCCAACTCCTGCTTCCTCCTATCCCTTCCAAATCTATGTCTTCTCTTTTGCTGTTAAGATCTATTTTTATTAATATTAAAATTGCGTGTGTGTGTGTGTGTGTGTGGTGTGTGTGTGTATGTGTGTGGTGTGTGTGTGTGTGGTGTGTGTGTGTGGTGTGTGGTGTGTGTGGCGTGTGTGTGTATGTGTATGGTGTGTGGTGTGTGTGTATGTGTATGGTGTGTGGTGTGTGTGTATGTGTGTGGTGTGTGTGAGTGTGGTGTGTGTGGTGTGTGTGTGTGTGGTGTGTGGTGTGTGTGGCGTGTGTGTGTATGTGTGTGGTGTGTGGTGTGTGTGTGTATGTGTGTGGTGTGTGTGTGTGGTGTGTGGTGTGTGTGGTGTGTGTGTATATGTGTGTGGTGTGTATGTGTGGTGTGTGGTGTGTGTGGTGTGTGTGTGTATGTGTGTGTGGTATGTGTGGTGTGTGTGTGTGTATGTGTTGTGTGTGGTGTGTGTATTGTGTGTGGTGTGTGGTGTGTGTGTGTATGTGTTGTGTGTTGTGTGTGTATTGTGTGTGGTGTGTGTTGTGTGTGTGTATGTGTGTGGTGTGTGTTGTGTGTGTTGTGTGTGTGTGTTGTGTGTTGTGTGTGTATTGTGTGTGTGTGTGGTGTGTTGTGTGTGTATTGTGTGTGTGTTGTGTGTTGTGTGTGTATTGTGTGTGTGTGTTGTGTGTGTATTGTGTGTGTTGTGTGTGTGTGTGTGTGTGTGTGTGTGTGTATGTGTGTGTGTGGTGTGCCTTGGAAAGGGTAGAGACTTTAGAAACCCCTGGAAGTATAGGTAAGTTGTGAACTGCCCAGTTTTGGTGCTGGGACCTGGACTCAGGGCCTCTGGAAAGAAGTGTGTGCTCTTAATTGTTGAGGCATCTTTCCAGACCTTTAAAAGATGATTTGTTTTTATTATTTTACAGTTGTCTTTGTCTCTGTGTAAGTATGGGCATGTGAGTACAGGCCTTTTTTCTTTTCTTCTTTATTTCTATTATAATTTAATTACTACATTTCTCTTTCCTCCTTCCAAACCTTCCCATATACCTCTTCTCACTCACCTTCAAATTTAAGACCTCTTCTTTCATTGTTATTGCACGTGCGCGCGCGCACACACACACACACACACACACACACACACACACACTCCTAAACCTAACCTGTTCCATCTGTTTAATGTTACTTGCATGTATGTTTTCAGGGCTGACCATTTGGCACCGGACAAACAATAGTTCTCAGTTTCCCTCATTTTGCCTATAGTTCTTTAGATTGAGTCCTCACAGGCTTTTCCCTGACCAGTTTGGTGTGTTCATTGGTCATCCTTTCTTAGCTCGTGTATGGGCGGTCATGTTGGTGAGACAATAGCCCACTAGGACACACTAGTGCTGCCCATTGACCCTGGGTGAAGACATTCATTGGAACATGGGCAACCACCATGGCCCATCCCACTGAAGAAAACTCACTCTCCCTTCCTCAGCATCCAGTGCCTGCCTGTGGCTCCTCATGTATGGGTGTGGGTACATGAGCCCTTTCCCTGTCTGTGCTGGAGCGCTGACTGGCTTGCTTGTGAGCTCACGAGCGCTATGTCCAGAAGTTTCTGTTTCACAGCTGTCCTGAGGTCTGGGTCTTACAACTTTTCTTCCGCTGTTGAAGTCTTCCCGGAACCTGTGGGTGGAGGGGGTATGGTACAGATGTCCTGTTTAGGGGTGGACACTCCACTGGTTCAGTTCTTTAGAGGCCTCAGTCAGCTACTCTGCGTGTCCTTCAGGGCTTTTGCTTATGCTCAGTGGGTGGGACAGTGTAAGTATTCATAACTCATATTCTTGTTAGAAGAACACTGCTGCTTTAATGTTTCAAGTTTCTTGGAACATTTAAAATGTTCAAGTTTATAGGATCTAGTATGTCTTGGACAATAATGCTGCATCAGTAGACGTGGGCGTGTAAGTGACCCTCAGTCTGTGGATATCTTTGTCACTGGGATGTTTTTCTTAGATACTGGAAGACAGCTACTCTATAACTTTTTACTGGCAGATTCAGGCCATTTCCATTTAGGACCACCATTGAGAGAGATTTGCTGAATTCTGTAATTTTGGTCATTTTTTTCTGGTTGGTTAGATGGTTCACTCCACCCTGCCCTACTGTTCGCTGATACACTGTGCTGCACACCCCCATCCTCCCCATTCATCTCCAACAGGAACACATCTCCTCCTCCCACACAGTTATGCCAACTGGGGATCAACTATGCCTCCCTTTTTACCCAAAGGCTATTGGCTACCAGCCTGAGGGGAGAAAGGTTAGAGGTAGAGAAGTGGGGTTCAGACAGCTGTGAGTATGGACAGAGTGACTAGAGACTGCTACAGTGAGACAAGTCTATTTTATTGTTTCAGGGGTAGGTTACATAAGAGCTTTCCCTCTTCCCTTCCCTTCCCTTCCCTTCCCTCCCCTCCCCTCCCCTTCCCTCCCCTCCCCTTCCCTTCCCTCCTTCCTTCCTTCCTTCCTTCCTTCCTTCCTTCCTTCCTTCCTTCTGAAAGACCCCCAGACTTGGGGAGACTCTCGCTCCAGTCACGGGTTGAGGTACCCCCAGGAAACACGAGAAGCCAGTCTTGATGTAATCAACAAGAGGCAGTTTTATTTACGAGATCTCGGGCTGACACGTATCTCACACAGGAGATTGAGTCAAGCCCCGAGCCTCTCTAGGCAGGAGCTTATATAGGGAAAACCAGGGGTTTCGTGTGAATACACATAATTGGCTAATACAAAGGGTGCACAGTTACTTTTGGCACGGAGTTACATCAACAAAGCATACATGTAATCTAGCATCTCAGCAATGTGGGCAGGGCAACTCATCTCACTGCAGCAGGGGGATGACCCATCCTCAGGGAGTGAAGGAAGGGGAGGGGGTGGCTCCAGATGGCCAGTGTCCTTGGGAGTTGATAGTCGGGCCAGTGAGCCCTATCTCAAATTCTCTCAGGCATGTCTGGACTTTGTTCATGACTAACTTTTAGAAATTTTAACCCTTCACTTCCTTTCTTCCTAAAGATTTATTTATTTATTATATATAAGTACACTGTAGCTGTCTTCAGACACACCAGAAGAGGGCATCAGATCTCATTACAGATGGCTGTGGTTGCTGGGATTTGAACCAGGACCTCTGGAAGAGGTTCTTAACCACTGAGCCAGCCCCCCTCTTTCTTTCTTTCTTTCTTTCTTTCTTTCTTTCTTTCTTTCTTTCTTTCTCTCTTTCTTTCTTTCCTTCCTCCCTCCCTCCCTCCCTCCCTCCCTTCCTTCCTTCTTTAGGGTACTGGTGGAAAGGGCTGATTGGTCATTGCATTAAGTGAGCAGGAAGGGCTGATTGACTGTAGTATAGTCCCTAATTATCATGATGGGTAGGAAGCTAGAATGGGATGTGTGCTGCATTATGAAGCCTTGCAGAGAGCTCTGATTAAGGTCACATTTCAGACAAGGCCAGTCAAGGCCAGCCACCTGTGTTCAGGGATATTCTCCAGGTGGAGGCAGAGACTGGGAAACCCTGATAAGAAAGGGAGTCCTCCATTTTGCTCCCAGCTCAGAGAGCCGTCCTATAACGGGAGACTGCTAATATTAATAGCAGGGTTCTCCAACAATCAATTATTCAAACATATGAGCCTTTGGGGGTATTGACCTTCAAACCACCACAGTCACAATGTTCACATAAGCAGCAAACTAGGACACTTACCCACAATACCTTTCAAAGTCCATCTTTACTTACCCTACCTTCAAAGTCAATCTTTACCCACACTATTGTTGCAAAGTTTGCTTAACATTTAATCCTATTTTAATCTGTCCCAAGTCTCTCCTTCTCCTAATCTCCCGAACTACAGTACCTATAGACTCCATACTCTTCTTAGCTTATTCTCCAATCACCATTGAAGTCCAAGCAGCCTGTTATGAATCTGTTATGATTGGCTGGATGACAAGTATGTAGTTGCAGTTTCAGACAGCTGTGGTTGCTCTCCCAGTTAATATTCTACTCAGGAATAATGTAGGGCTTATTCAAGGTGCCCAGAGCTCTTGGTCTGAGGAGTTATTTTCTAAAGTACACACTGAACAATACCACATCTATGTCCCACCTGGATATTGCAAATACTTCAACAGAAAGAACATAAATGATCCAATGATGGAGGAATTTACCTCCATCAGCCTGGCTTGCCGGAGTGTCTGTAGGGCATTTTCTTAATTGGTCAATAGAAAAATCTAAAAGAAATAGATGAATTCCTAGATGCATATGACTTGCCAAAATTAAACCAAGAGGAAATAAACAATATAAACAGATTGGTGACAAGCAATGGGGATGAAGCATTAATTAAAATTCCCAACTAAGAACATTCCAGATGGAATCACTGGTGAGTTTCAAAGAAGGCTAACACTGTTTTCACACTGTTCTATGAGATGGGCAAGAAAGGGATACTACCAAATTCTCTCTGAAGCTAGTATTACCCTGACACCAATACCAGATAAAGACACAACCAAAAAGGCAATTATAGACCACATTCTCCAATGAACTTAGATTAAAAACATTTAACAAAACGCTGAAATAAAAAATCATCAAAAACATCATTCGCCAAGGTCAAGTTGATTTTATTCCAGAAGTCAAGCACCAGAAATCTTTCTATCTTCAGTATCTCCCTCAGTGCCTCTCTTTGATGTGCAAGGAGAGTTTAGTATATGTAAATCAACACATGTTATACAATACATAGATGGACTTGTCTTAGGATTCCCATTACTGAGAAGCAAGGTCACGACCACAGCAATTCTTATAAAGGAAAACATTTAATTGGGGCTGGCTCACAGGTCAACATTTTAGTCAATTTTATCATCATGGCCGGAAGCATGGTGGCATGCAGGCAGACCTGGTGCTGGAGACGGAGCTCAGAGTTCTACACTTAGATTGGTAGGCAGCAGGAAAAGAGAGAGAGAGACTGGGTCTAGCTTGAATATTTGAAACCTCAACACCCTGACTCCCATTCCAGTGCCACACTTCTTCCAACATGGTCACATCTACTCCATAAAAGCCACGCCCTTAATAGTTCCACTCCCTGTTGATCAAACATTCAAATTTATGAGCCTCTGATGGGCATTTTAATCAAACCACCAAAGAACTGAAGAGCAGAAATCACATGATCATCTTCGTAGAGGTAAAGGAGGCTTTTGGCAAAATCTCACACCAACTTGTGTTAAAAATCCTGAGAAAATAAGAATAGAAGGAATATTCTCAACATTACAAAGGCTATATAAGGCAAACCTACAGCTGACACATTAAATAGAGAAAAGCTCGGTGCATTTCCACAAGATAAGGAACAAACCAAAGGTGTTCACTTTCTCCCTTCTTTACTGGAAGTCATAACAAGAGCACTGGAAAAAGAGAGGGAGATAAGAGGATACAGACAAGAAAGGAAGCAGCCAAGCCATCTCTGTTTGCATATGGCATGAGTCTACACATAAGATACTCTAAAGATGTCACCAGAAAACTCAGCTCACAGACACTCTCAGCAAAGGGACAGGGTACAACTTATCGAGCAAAAACGATTAATCTTTCTATATACCAACAGCATGCAAGATAGAAGAGATACTGGGGAAGTAACCCCATTCATAATAGCTGTTAAAAAAATAAAGGAAATAAAGAAAGATAAATACCTTGGAACAAACCTAACCAAGGACATGAAAGCACTTATAATGAAACCATAAAACACTGAAGAAGACAGAGATGGAGATTTTCCAAGTTCCTGGATTGGAAGACTCGATCTTGTGAAAAAGCTGTCTTACTGGAAGCAACCTACAGAGTCAATGTAATCCCAATGAAAACACGAATACCTTTGTTCACAGAAATAAGAAAACATCTTAAAATTCCTACACAATTACAAGACCCCTGATGGTCATAGCAATCCTGGTAAAAAGCCTCCTACTCGAGGTATCATCACAGCTCTATTCAAGTTATTAGTACAGAGCCATAGGAAAAAACACAGCATGGGACTGACCCAGTGTAGATTGTTGTCTATATGCGGGTGAGGGCAGGCACAAGATAAGGCAAGGCCTGTGATTGGGCAGTGAAAAAGTAAGGTGGGCACAGTTTTGGAGAGAGGAAAGGAAGAAGGAAGACGACCCAGATCTGTGTGGTCTTAAAGGGCTACAGGTAGTTATGAATAGTTCATAAGGGATGGATTTTTATAGGACAATTTGTCGTTATCTAGGTGGGCAGTTTATATCAATATAATTGGTTCAGAGTTTATTGTGTGCACGTTTTGTGAGGTAAGAATTTACTAATATAATTCTGATTGACAAACTACAAGCTTCTAGAGTTTTGATTTTACTGGGATACTGGGAATTGTGACTATAATCACGGTGGGTGGCTGCTGGGACTATGAGCAGAGTCTGCAACAAGAGAGCTGTGAGATAGGTGGTCTCTGTATGGAACTGGTGTGGCAACAGCCCGCCTTTGGAACTAGATAGATGGCGAGATCGCCGCAGGGCCCAGAGAGTAGCCGGCAGCAATGTGGGATGAAAATTGGGAACTTAATGAATCAGATGGAGACGTCTTGCTGATTGAGAATACCCCGCAGATGCCATGTGGCCCACCGGTGCAGGCAGTAGCGTGGGTTGGTGAATTTTATTTTTAATATTTACGGCTATGGCTCAGATCTGCAGGGTAGAGGGTCCAGCAACCAGGCCACATGATGCAACCATATGATTTTCAACAAAGATGCAGAAGAAAAATCAGTTGGAGAGATGAGATCTTCAACAAACAGTTATGGAAGTGGATAACGTATGTGGAGGAGGATAACAGATTCTCACCTCTCATCCTGCACAAGACACTAAGGAAGGACCTCAACGTAAGACCAGACACTGAAACTTTCACAGGCAAAAGGAGAGTCACATCAAGGCAGAGGCACAGGCAAGGACTTTCTGAATCAGTCTCTGCTCAGCAAATAAGGCCAATAATCAAAAGGAGCTCATGAAGTTAGAAAGCTTTCGTATAGACAAGGAAATTGTCAGTAAGAGAAGAGATACCCCTTAGAATTGGAGTAAACCTTTGCCAAGTATAAATCTGACAGAGAACTAGCTAGAAAATACAAAGAATTCAGAAATATTAACACTAGATGTCCTAGTTAGGGTTTTACTGCTGTGAATAGACACCACGATCAAGGTAAGTCTTGTAAAGACAACACTTAATTGGGGCTGGCTTACAGGTTCAGAGGTTCAGTCCATTGTCATCAAAGCAGAAGGAGCATGGTAGTGTCCAGGCAGGCACGGTGTAGGAAGAGCTTAGAGTTCTACATCTTGTTCTGAGGGCAAAAGGAGAAGACCAGCTTCTAGACAGCTAGGATGAGGTTCTTAAAGCCCATGCCCACAGTGACACACCCACTGCAACAAGGCCACCCCCACTGCAACAAGGCCACACCCACTGCAACAAGACTCCACTTACTCCAACAAGACCACACCTACTCCAAGAAGTCCACACCTCCAAACAGTGCCACTTCCTAGGCCAAGCATACTTAAACCACAACACTAGGCATACAAAGGACCCAGTAAAAACTGACTGTGGAACTGAACAGAGAATTCTCAAAAAAGAAATACAAATGGCTAATAAACATTTGAGAAAGTGTGTGACATCATTGACCATTCAGAGATATGCAAATGAAAACTACTGTAAGGCTACAGACTTGCTCTCTGTCTCCCAATGCGGGAGCTGACTTTTATCCTTCTTCCTGGTGTGCTTGAGAGGAATGTCTCCCCCGCCCTGCTCGTCCTGTGCAGTTCACAATTAGTTCAGCATCCCCCAAGAAGCCAGAGCATCTCTACCATGTCCAGGCTCACTCAGCCTGGAGCTGTGAGATGTGTCAGCAAGTAGAGGTTCTGGCCAACAAGCCTGAGGGTCTGGGTTCGATACCCACATGGTGGAAGGACAGAACAGACCACACAAGTTGTTGTCCAGCCTCCACATGCACTTGTCAAGTAAGTAAGATCAATACTTTTAAAAACTGAATTTCAAATTTCCTTAAGGGACTCAAATTGATTCTGACTTACTATTGACCAGTTAGAAACGGTGTTAATATTGGTTTACTTTGTAAGATTATTTTGAACATTGAAGAACTCATTGCTATTATCTGTCAACATTGCGATACGATGGAATCCGCATTTTATCATTATTGTTAGGAAGACAGATGTGGCAATGTAACAGTATGAGTACAGAATTCCAGAATAGTCAGATTATTGGCTTTCTGAAATCTTATAAGCCATCACCAGGTGAGGTGTGTAGTTTAGTGGTAGAATGCTTGCCTAGCATGTGTGAGGCCTGGGTTGGAGCCCTCCCTTCACAAATAAGGGAATAAACATTCTATGGAGGAGTGAACTCATTTCTTTAACAAGTATGCATATTTGTGTTTTTATATAGTAGAGTTAAAAATAATTTGAATATTAAAAAATTATTTGGAGAATGTACCTCATCCCACTCACAATGGCTAAGATAAAGCAAAATAAATGACAACAAATTCTTGCAGGGATATGAGGAAAAAGTAGCACTTACCCATTCTGGTTTGTGGAACCACGATAGAAATCAGTTTGAAGTATCTGCAAAAACGGAACTACCATATAATCCAGGCACATCACTGCCACCATATATCCAAAAGATTCCATTTTCTTCTCCAGAGACACTTGCACATCCACCCCACCACTGCTCTGTTGGCATCGCCCCTAGGAGATGAAATCAGGCTGCGTGTCCATCAACTGATGAGTGGATAACGAAAATGTGGTTCACTTACAGAATGGGTATTTACTCAGCTGTTAAAACAATGAAATTATGAAATTTTCAGGCAAACATTGTACTGAGTGTGGTGACCCAGGCTGAGAAAGTCAGACACTGCATATTCTCCCTCTTATGTGAGCTGTAGCTGTGAATTTTTAGATTTATGTGTTTAATTTGGAGTACCTGCAGACCCCAGAAGCTCAAATGTGCCTGTGAGAGGCAAAGGAGAAGTGCTTTGAAGGGAAGAATGCGTATGATATAAAAGTAGATGGGGGCATTTTGGAAACTAAGGGTTTACACAGGGATGGGAGTTGAGGAGAAGAGGAGAAGAAAGGGGAAAGATGGGCCAACCAAAATTGAAAAACCGTCTATGGAAAGTCACTACTTGTAATATAATTCCCTAAATAAAAAGGATTTTGAACATAGACACCTTGTATATGTTGATAATGAAACCATCATCAACACAAGGCTTACAGCACAAGCTACTGCCACTGCTTTTCATTGCTCACCAGATTAGACAGTAAGATCTCATTGAAGACACAACCCAGTTTGGTTGCAGGACAAGGAGCGATCAAGCTCCAACTGACCTGAAAACTCACTTCCTGGTGACCAGTTTTCATAGTGCTGGAAGGTGTTATGTAGGCCACTGGGAGAGAAAAGACATCAATGGTATTCCTACAGCCAACTCTGCACTCCAGGCAAGATGTATCTCTTGGTACAATAGTGGTACAAAGGTTATGGGGACAACCAACTTCTTTTGGGTTGGCTTTGAGGCCTACTCTACAGGAAGAAATTCACCCTGGTACTGTATGCCTGGTCAAATGTCTATGGCCCAGGACAACACACACCGTAAGGGGAACCTACTATTGTTTGGCTAAATGACAAACTGCTTTCTAGATGTGTATTTTTACACCCATAGATTAATGCTGCCCTCAGCCTTCCCTGAAGGAGTTTCCCACGGAGCTGGTCAGCCATCAGTGCTGGGACTCATAACTGGTTTAAGCGCTGTGAATCAGTGTTGATTTAGAACTCACCTATGAATGCGATATCTGTATCAATACCTTTTCTCAGTGCTCAGGGAAGATCTCGGAAGAGAAGCAGATAGAAGGTAAGAGCTGGGGTTTGGGAAGTAATGTCAAATGTGTCTTGGAACATGACATGGTTGTTGTATCCATGATCTCACCGCAGATGGGATAACATACAAGATCACGTCAGCAAGGTCAGTGACTATCCAGCAGACAGCACTACCACTAATCGGACTCAGGAGGTTATTAACGGTAAAGAGGAGGAGGACATGTTGGTGGCGGTTGGGGGAAGGGTAGAGAGGAACTGTGGGTACACCTGATCTAGATGTATTGTTTATATGTCTGAAATTGTCAAAGAATAAATATCTCATCTATTGTATATTTAGTTCAGGGCTGCCAAGCTGGCTCAGTGAGTCGATACACTTGCTGCCAAGCCTGAAGACTTGACTTCATCTACCAGATTCATGGTGAAAATAAGGAACTGATTTTCACAAATTGTTGAAGAACACTGTGGCAATGTCCACCTCCCATCGGAAACAACCAACCAGCCAACTAAGTGTAATAAAAACTTTGGGGAAGTATCTATGTCGAATGCTTAAATAATAACTGGATGTGATAAGGCAAATAGTCAAGGAAAATAAAAAGTGGGAGGAACAAGGTCAAATATATGAAGGGACCGAGGAGAGAGTGGAGACGTTGTACAGGGGAAGGGAAAAGAGCAAAAGCCTAGGGGGAAAAAAACCCTAAAAATTTCCTAAATGTGGGAAAATTTACAACCAAATCATACAAATACAAGGCGAATAAAATAAAAATACACTACTTTAAAAAAAAGAACAAACAATTATTTATTTTATCCCATACACGAGCATTTTGTCTGCATGTGTGTACCTTCTCATGCAGTACTGGCAGAGGCCACAAGAGGGCATCGAATCCTCCTGGAACCGGAGTTAGAGATGGCTGTGAACGGACATGTACGTTCAGGAAACCAACCCCAGGCCTCTGGAAGAGCAGCTTACAACATGTTTATTTAAGATTTAAGTAGAGGGCACCCAGTCCCAACACCTAGAGGAAGGCTGACTCTCAGGTGCTCTAATATGCCCAGGATCACAGATGAGGAGGCCACAACTCCCCAACATCAGGATCCGGGGATGTAGGAACTCCTGCCCGGCCAGTGACATGGGTTCCTTTCAGTTGGAACCTGCACCCCAGGAGGCCTGGGGCGCTGACTCTGCACCCAGAGGGAGCCTGAATTCTAGGTGCTCTGAAATGTCCAGGATCATAGGAGAGACCACAAAATCTACCCTAACACCCCGAGTAACTGGGTCCCCCAGGATCCAGGGACCCAGGAACCCTGGCCCAGCCAGTGGCATGGGTTCCTTCCGGTCTGAACCTGTACCCAAAGCAAACCCGGGGCTCTGGCTCTCCATCTACACCTGCAACACCCTGAGAAAGCTTGACTCCCAGGAGCTCTGACACAACAGGATCTCAGGAGCTTGGTCACACCAGGATTTCAGGATCCTGGTACTAAACCAAAACCATATTCACATAGCATAAGTGGGTTTTTAAAGAAACCAAAATTCTCACTACATGTTGCCTTGGATTACGTCACCTCTGTCTCATGGAGGACGGTAGTCTATTACTCTGTGAACTCCCACTGTCTTCAGGCTCAATCCATCTGACCCCACATCCCACAGCCCCATGAGCTGGGTGGTGAGAGTCTCTTTTATTGTTTGTTTAGAAATCCCAACTTGAGTGATTCCTTGATTATGGTGGTGTCTGTCTTGGACCTTTATTAAACTCCAGCTGCCTGATGAATCATGCAATTTCCCTTCCTCTGCATTCAAAGGTTGGGCATCAGGGCTCTTTTCTATCATTTTGACCCTGTCTTCTTCCTCCTTGTTCTCCAGTTCTTCCAGTGGGTTCCAAGTTTTAGGATTCAAGGAAGAGCTCTTTGGCACAGATCTAACTTGTACTTTCTGCTCCCTGCGTTCTGCCACCAGTGTGAACTAGGAAGACACCACCGCTATTTCATCATTTATCTGCTTGCACTGTGAGGTCAGAGTCTAATGAAGGACAGAATCTACATGTCCAAAGCTAATGTGGAGACTCTTTCTCTGTTGGCCTCTATCTTAGACATAGAGGCAAGTACTCAGCTGAACCCAGAGCTTGGCAGTAAACCTTCTATAGTTAGTTAGCCAGTTTAATCAGTTTGCACGGACCTCGTGTCTGATTCAGACTGCTTGAGTGAACCACGACCCCTCAGTATATACATGGTTTATAGGGATCTGAACTCCAGTGCTAACGCCAGCACACGGTAAGCACTTTGTCCATTGAGCTATGGTTCCAGTCCTCCTCTTCTTGAGAATGAGAGAATGCTTCAACTGAGCTAAACAACAGTTAACAGATAGGCTCTCTCTCTCTCTCTCTCTCTCTCTCTCTCTCTCTCTCTCTTTCTCTCTCCCTCTTCCTCTCCCCCCTCTCTCTTTCTCTCTCTCTCCCTCTTCCTTTCCCCCCTCTCTCTTTCTCTCTGTCTGTTGTATATATGTGTGTTCATGTGTGTATGTTCTATGTATATGTATTCGTGTGTGTGTGTGTGTGTGTGCACTTACGTTCCTACTTGCATGTGTAGAGTCTGGGGCTTGATGTTGGCTGTCTTCCTTGATCATCCACCAACTTGCTTTTTGAGAGCAATGACTTTTGAGTTTATCCATTGTCCAGACTAGGTAGCCTGTGATTTCTTGGGATCCTCCCTTCTCTTCTTCCCCATGCTGGCATTACAGGTACATGCCATTTCATTTAGCTTTATTCCTGGGTGCTGTGGGTCTGAACTAAAGTCTTCATGCTAGTGTGCAGCAGACAGTTGACCCCTGAGCCATTTCCCCACCCCCTCAATGATTAATCTTAATCACAGCCATTAATCACTTACACCTTCAGAGAGCACCTCCCCCCTCCACAAAAAATGACAGAGTTTAATAGAATTCATTTTATTTTCTCCCTTCTTTCTTGGTCCTTCTGAATTGCATTCTTCCCTAAGGTAAATCATGATACTTTCTCAATTTAAAAATTTTATTACTTATGTTTTACATTTTTCCATGTCTGTCTCTGTGTGTATGTATTAGAGTGTACACTGCCCATAATTTGGGTCTAGAGGACAGAGGACAACTTGTGGGAGTTTATTTTCAGTTTAAACCATGTACGCTCAGGGGATTGAACTCAGGTCCTCAGGTTTAGCAGGCAGGACCTTTAGTCACTGAACCATCCTCTCCCCAGCCCCACAATACCCTTTCTCATTGAACTTTTAGTATATGTTAAGTCCTTTATATGATCACCAATATGACAACATTACCTATAATCACAAATTTGACTTAGAGAATGGTGTTAGTGCCAAAAGTAAACAGCTAGCAGGATTGTAGAATTGGTTTCCAGCTGCACACTCAGTGACTACAGTACGGAAGGCTTACCTCACACCAAGCCAATCTTTGTTTTTCTTTTCTGCTGTCCATTAGTTTTCTTTCTTCTGTAGTTCTCTCTTCTTTTTAAAAACACAGCTTTACAAGCATTTACTAAGTCACACCATAGGCAAACTGTCAGAACAAAGATGAGTAGGATCTGGAACCCAGCCATAACGCTCCTAAAGAGCCTCTAAATTAGAAGAGAATGTAGACACAGCTCTAATCTCAAAGGGAAGTCACTGTAGTTTAATGCTTGCCTTCCTACCACATAGCAATAAGGACAAAGACTAAGTCTAGGTGAGCATGGGGTTACCACACCTGTAGAAGTAGAGACAGAAGGATCAGGAGTTCAAAGTCATCCTGTGGCTACAAAGAGTGTCCGAGGCCAACCTGGAGTACAGGAGGCCTTGTCTTAAAAAAGAAAAAAACAACAGACTGAGTTTATTCTTGTTTCTATATTCTTTTAAAAATATTATTTATTTAATGTATATGAGTACACTGTAGCTGTCTTCCCATACACTAGAAGAGGGCACTGGATCCCATTATATGTGGTTGTAGAGCCACCATGTGGTTGCTGGGAATTGAACTCAGGACCTCTGGATGAGCAGTCAGTGCCTTAATCACTGAGCCATCTCTTCAGCCCTTGTTACTATATTCTTAGCATCTATCACACTGTCTAACTTGCAATTCTCCTGCCTCAGCCTCCTGAGTCCGCACATATGGGTTTTGCGAAGTTATTGCCACTTCACCATCATATTCATGTCCTTATCATTATCAAGGAATGAAGCTCAGTTTTGTACTGAGTTTATTTTCAGACAACCAGCTCCTTAACTAGCAATGAAAAAGACACAAACTTAAAAAGAATTACTAACTTTTAAAATCTTCTCCGCCCCTACCCCCCAGAATTTCTTGTGTGACAAAAAAGAAACATATTGTATGAGGTTCATAGTATCTTCTCAGGCTTATGCGGAATTGAGGACTTTTAAAGAAAAGCTTCCCATTAAACTTGTTTGAAGACAATTGCAAACCTGACATTCTTGAAGATGTATTAGTCTCTTCTTTTTTTTTATTATTATTAACTTGAGTATTTCTTATATACATTTCAAGTGTTATTCCCTTTCCCGGTTTCCGGGCAAACATCCCCCTCCCCCCTCCCCTTCCTTATGGGTGTTCCCCTCCCAACCCTCCCCCCAATGCCGCCCTCCCCCCATAGTCTAGTTCACTGGGGGTTCAGTCTTAGCAGGAACCAGGGCTTCCCCTTCCACTGGTGCTCTTACTAGGATATTCATTGCTACCTATGAGGTCAGAGTCCAGGGTCAGTCCATGTATAGTCTTTAGGTAGTGGCTTAGTCCCTGGAAGCTCTGGTTGCTTGGCATTGTTGTTCATATGGGGTCTCGAGCCCCTTCAAGCTTTCCAGTTCTTTCTCTGATTCCTTCAACGGGGGTCCTGTTCTCAGTTCAGGGGTTTGCTGCTGGCATTAGCCTCTGTATTTGCCAAATTCTGGCTGTGTCTCTCAGGAGAGATCTACATACGGCTCCTTTCTGCCTGCACTTCTTGGCTTCATCCATCTTGTCTAATTGGGTGGCTGTATATGTATGGGCCACATGTGGGGCAGGCTCTGAATGGGTGTTCCTTCAGTCTCTGTTTTAATCTTTGCCTCTCCCTTCCCTGCCAAGGGCATTCTTTTTCCTCATTTAAAGAAGGAGTGAAGCATTCACATTTTGATCATCCGTCTTGAGTTTCGTTTGTTCTAGGGATCTAGGGTAATTCAAGCATTTGGGCTAATAGCCACTTATCAATGAGTGCATACCATGTATGTCTTTCTGTGATTGGGTTAGCTCACTCAGGATGATATTTTCCAGTTCCAACCATTTGCCTACGAATTTCATAAACTCGTTGTTTTTGATAGCTGAGTAATATTCCATTGTGTAGATGTACCACATTTTCTGTATCCATTCCTCTGTTGAAGGGCATCTGGGTTCTTTCCATTTTCTGGCTATTATAAATAAGGCTGCGATGAACATAGTGGAGCATGTGTCTCTTTTATATGTTGAGGCATCTTTTGGGTATATGCCCAAGAGAGGTATAGCTGGATCCTCAGGCAGTTCAATGTCCAATTTTCTGAGGAACCTCCAGACTGATTTCCAGAATGGTTGTACCAGTCTGCAATCCCACCAACAATGGAGGAGTGTTCCTCTTTCTCCACATCCTCGCCAGCATCTGCTGTCACCTGAGTTTTTGATCTTAGCCATTCTCACTGGTGTGAGGTGAAATCTCAGGGTTGTTTTGATTTGCATTTCCCTTATGACTAAAGATGTTGAACATTTCTTTAGGTGTTTCTCAGCCATTCGGCATTCCTCAGCTGTGAATTCTTTGTTTAGCTCTGAACCCCATTTTTTAATAGGGTTATTTGTTTCCCTGCGGTCTAACTTCTTGAGTTCTTTGTATATTTTGGATATAAGGCCTCTATCTGTTGTAGGATTGGTAAAGATCTTTTCCCAATCTGTTGGTTGCCGTTTTGTCCTAACCACAGTGTCCTTTGCCTTACAGAAGCTTTGCAGTTTTATGAGATCTCATTTGTCGATTCTTGATCTTAGAGCATAAGCCATTGGTGTTTTGTTCAGGAAATTTTTTCCAGTGCCCATGTGTTCCAGATGCTTCCCTAGTTTTTCTTCTATTAGTTTGAGTGTGTCTGGTTTGATGTGGAGGTCCTTGATCCACTTGGACTTAAGCTTTGTACAGGGTGATAAGGATGGATCGATCTGCATTCTTCTACATGTTGCCCTCCAGTTGAACCAGCACCATTTGCTGAAAATGCTACCTTTTTTCCATTGGATGGTTTTGGCTCCTTTGTCAAAAATCAAGTGATCATAGGTGTGTGGGTTCATTTCTGGGTCTTCAATTCTATTCCATTGGTCTATCTGTCTGTCTCTGTACCAATACCATGCAGTTTTTATCACTATTGCTCTGTAATACTGCTTGAGTTCAGGGATAGTGATTCCCCCTGAATTCCTTTTATTGTTGAGGATAGCTTTAGCTATCCTGGGTTTTTTGTTATTCCAGATGAATTTGCAAATTGTTCTGTCTAACTCTTTGAAGAATTGGATTGGTATTTTGATGGGGATTGCATTGAATCTGTAGATTGCTTTTGGTAAAATGGCCATTTTTACTAAATTAATCCTGCCAATCCATGAGCATGGGAGATCTTTCCATCTTCTGAGGTCTTCTTCAATTTCTTTCCTCAGTGTCTTGAAGTTCTTATTGTACAGATCTTTTACTTGCTTGGTTAAAGTCACACTGAGGTACTTTATATTATTTGGGTCTATTATGAAGGGTGTCGTTTCCCTAATTTCTTTCTCGACTTGTTTCTCTTTTGTATAGAGGAAGGCAACTGATTTATTTGAGTTAATTTTATACCCAGCCACTTTGCTGAAGGTGTTTATCAGCTTTAGTAGTTCTCTGGTGGAACTTTTGGGATCACTTAAATATACTATCATGTCATCTGCAAATAGTGATATTTTGACCTCTTCTTTTCCGATCTGTATCCCCTTGATCTCCTTTTGTTGTCTGATTGCTCTGGCTAGAACTTCAAGAACTATATTGAATAAGTAGGGAGAGAGTGGGCAGCCTTGTCTAGTCCCTGATTTTAGTGGGATTGCTTCAAGTTTCTCTCCATTTAGTTTAATGTTAGCAACTGGTTTGCTGTATATGGCTTTTACTATGTTTAGGTATGGGCCTTGAATTCCTATTCTTTCCAGGACTTTTATCATGAAGGGGTGTTGAATTTTGTCAAATGCTTTCTCAGCATCTAATGAAATGATCATGTGGTTCTGTTCTTTCAGTTTGTTTATATAATGGATCACGTTGATGGTTTTCCGTATATTAAACCATCCCTGCATGCCTGGGATGAAGCCTACTTGATCATGGTGGATGATTGTTTTGATGTGCTCTTGAATTCGGTTTGCCAGAATTTTATTGAGTATTTTTGCGTCGATATTCATAAGGGAAATTGGTCTGAAGTTCTGTTTCTTTGTTGTGTCTTTGTGTGGTTTAGGTATAAGAGTAATTGTGGCTTCATAGAAGGAATTCGGGAGTGCTCCATCTGTTTCAATTTTGTGGAATAGTTTGGATAATATTGGTATGAGGTCTTCTATGAAGGTTTGATAGAATTCTGCACTAAACCCGTCTGGACCTGGGCTCTTTTTGGTTGGGAGACCTTTAATGACTGCTTCTATTTCCTTAGGAGTTATGGGGTTGTTTAACTGGTTTATCTGTTCCTGATTTAACTTCGATACCTGGTATCTGTCTAGGAAATTGTCCATTTCCTGAAGATTTTCAAGTTTTGTTGAATATAGGTTTTTATAGTAAGATCTGATGATTTTTTTAATTTCCTCTGAATCTGTAGTTATGTCTCCCTTTTCATTTCTGATTTTGTTAATTTGGACACACTCTCTGTGTCCTCTCGTTAGTCTGGCTAAGGGTTTATCTATCTTGTTGATTTTCTCAAAGAACCAACTTTTGGTTCTGTTGATTCTTTCTATGGTCCTTTTTGTTTCTACTTGGTTGATTTCAGCTCTGAGTTTGATTATTTCCTGCCTTCTATTCCTCCTGGGTGTATTTGCTTCTTTTTGTTCTAGAGCTTTTAGGTGTGCTGTCAAGCTGCTGACATATGCTCTTTCCTGTTTCTTTCTGCAGGCACTCAGCGCTATGAGTTTTCCTCTTAGCACAGCTTTCATTGTGTCCTATAAGTTTGGGTATGTTGTATCTTCATTTTCATTAAATTCTAAAAAGTTTTTAATTTCTTTCTTTATTTCTTCCTTGACCAGGTTATCATTGAGTAGAGCATTGTTCAATTTCCACGTATATGTGGGCATTCTTCCCTTATTGTTATTGAAGACCAGTTTTAGGCCGTGGTGGTCCGATAGCATGCATAGGATTATTTCTATCTTTCTGTACCTGTTGAGGCCCGTTTTTTGACCAATTATATGGTCAATTTTGGAGAAAGTACCATGAGGAGCTGAGAAGAAGGTATATCCTTTTGCTTTAGGATAGAATGTTCTATAAATATCCGTTAAGTCCATTTGGCTCATGACTTCTCCTAGTCTGTCGACATCACTGTTTAATTTCTGTTTCCATGATCTGTCCATTGATGAGAGTGGGGTGTTGAAATCTCCCACTATTATTGTGTGAGGTGCAATGTGTGTTTTGAGCTTTAGTAAGGTTTCTTTTACGTATGTAGGTGCCCTTGTATTTCGGGCATAGATATTTAGGATTGAGAGTTCATCTTGGTGGATTTTTCCTTTGATGAATATGAAGTGTCCTTCCTTATCTTTTTTGATGACTTTTAGTTGGAAATTGATTTTATTTGATATTAGAATGGCTACTCCAGCTTGCTTCTTCTGACCATTTGCTTGGAAAGTTGTTTTCCAGCCTTTCACTCTGAGGTAGTGTCTGACTTTGTCTCTGAGGTGTGTTTCCTGTAGGCAGCAGAATGCAGGGTCCTCGTTGCGTATCCAGTTTGTTAATCTATGTCTTTTTATTGGGGAGTTGAGGCCATTGATATTGAGAGATATTAAGGAATACTGATTATTGCTTCCCGTTATATTCATATTTGGATGTGAGGTTATGTTTGTGTGCTTTCATTCTCTTTGTTTTGTTGCCAAGATGATTAGTTTCTTGCTTCTTCTAGGGTATAGCTTGCCTCCTTATGTTGGGCTTTACCATTTATTATCCTTTGTAGTGCTGGATTTGTAGAAAGATATTGTGTAAATTTGGTTTTGTCATGGAATATCTTGGTTTCTCCATCAATGTTAATTGAGAGTTTTGCTGGATACAGTAACCTGGGCTGGCATTTGTGTTCTCTTAGGGTCTGTATGACATCAGTCCAGGATCTTCTGGCCTTCATAGTTTCTGGCGAGAAGTCTGGTGTGATTCTGATAGGTCTCCCTTTATATGTTACTTGACCTTTTTCCCTTACTGCTTTTAATATTCTTTCTTTATTTTGTGCGTTTGGTGTTTTGACAATTATGTGACGGGAGGTGTTTCTTTTCTGGTCCAATCGATTTGGAGTTCTGTAGGCTTCTTGTATGTCTATGGGTATCTCTTTTTTTAGGTTAGGGAAGTTTTCTTCTATGATTTTGTTGAAGATATTTACTGGTCCTTTGAGCTGGGAGTCTTCACTCTCTTCTATACCTATTATCCTTAGGTTTGATCTTCTCATTGAGTCCTGGATTTCCTGTATGTTTTGGACCAGTACCTTTTTCTGCTTTACATTATCTTTGACAGTTGAGTCAATGATTTCTATGGAATCTTCTGCTCCTGAGATTCTCTCTTCCATCTCTTGTATTCTGTTGGTGAAGCTTATATCTACAGCTCCTTGTCTCTTCTTTTGGTTTTCTATATCCAGGGTTGTTTCCATGTGTTCTTTCTTGATTGCTTCTATTTCCATTTTTAATTCCTTCAACTGTTTGATTGTGTTTTCCTGGAATTCTTTCAGGGATTTTTGTGTCTCCTCTCTATGGGCTTCTACTTGTTTATTTATGTTTTCCTGGAATTCTTTCAGGGATTTTTGTGTCTCCTCTCTATGGGCTTCTACTTGTTTATTTATGTTTTCCTGGAATTCTTTCAGGGATTTTTGCGATTTTTTCAGGCATTTTTTCGATTCCTCTCTGTAGGCTTCTACTTGTTCTCTAAGGGAGTTCTTCACGTCTTTCTTGAAGTCCTCCAGCATCATGATCAAAAATGATTTTGAAACTAGATCTTGCTTTTCTGGTGTGTTTGGATATTCCATGTTTGTTTTGATGGGAGAATTGGGCTCCGATGGTGCCATGTAGTCTTGGTTTCTGTTGCTTGGGTTCCTGCGCTTGCCTCTCGCCATCAGATTATCTCTAGTGTTACTTTGTTCTGCTATTTCTGACAGTGGCTAGACTGTCCTATAAGCCTGTGTGTCAGGAGTGCTGTAGACCTGTTTTCCTCTCTTTCAGTCAGTTATGGGGACAGAGTGTTCTGCTTTCGGGCGTGTAGTTTTTCCTCTTTACAGGTCTTCAGCTGTTCCTGTGGGCCTGTGTCTTGAGTTCACCAGGCAGCTTTCTTGCAGCAGAAAAGTTGGTCTTACCTGTGGTCCCGAGGCTCAAGTTCGCTCGTGGGGTGCTGCCCACGGGCTCTCTCCAGCGGCAGCAACCAGGAAGACTTGTGCTGCCGTTTCCGGGAGCTTCAGTGCACCAGGGTTCCAGATGGTCTTTGGCTTTTTCCTCTGGCGTCTGAGATGTGTGTGCAGAGAGCAGTCTCTTCTGGTTTCCCAGGCTTGTCTGCCTCTCTGAAGGTTCAGCTCTCCCTCCCACGGGATTTGGGTGCAGAGAACTGTTTATCCGGTCTGTTTCCTTCAGGTTCCGGTGGTGTCTGAGGCAGGGGTCCTGCCGCTCCTGGGCCCTCCCCCACGGGAGCCCAGAGGCCTTATACAGTTTCCTCTTGGGCCAGGGATGTGGGCAGGGGTGAGCAGTGTTGGTGGTCTCTTCCGCTCTGTAGCCTCAGGAGTGCCCACCTGACCAGGCGGTTGGGTCTCTCTCTCACAGGGTCTGGGGGCAGAGAGCTGCTGCGGGCCGGGATCCGTGGGTGTATTAGTCTCTTCTTAAGTACATCTCTTATTTATGTTTTACAGATATATTTTGTTATATTAAAAATTTAAAAATGTGTATGTCTGTATTTCCTGTGTGTGTGTATGTGTGTGTATGTGTATGTATGTGTGTATATGTGTGAGTGTGTATGTGTATGTGTGTGTGTGTATGTGTGTGAGTGTGTGTGTGTATGTGTGTGTATGTGTGTGTATGAGTGTGTGTGTGTGTGTGTGTGTGTGTGTGTGTATGTAAGTGCACCATGTCCATGGGGTGCTTGCAGAGGCCAGTAACCTGGAACTGGAGTTACAGAGAGTTGTGAGTTAGCACGTGGTTCTAGGACTTGAAGCTGGGTCCTTTGGAAGAGCAGCCAGTGTTCTTCACTGCTGAGCCATCTCTCCAGCCCTGGTAAGCGGTAGAGCCTTCCGTATGTGGGGGTCTAGTGAGGGTGTTTAGGTGTTGTGTGTATGTCCTTGAAGGGGTTTGAGAGACCCTGTCCCTTTATTGCTTTTGCTTCCTGGCTGTGAGGCGAAAAGTTTACATGACTGCATGTCGACCACCAGTTGTTATCCAACACCATCGTGAAAGACCTAAATCAATAGATCTGCCCAATTATGTCGTGGAAACTCTGAAACCATAAGCCAACATAACCTTGTATCTTTATAGATTATTTTTATATAACAGCTGCTTGTGTACAGTGAAGAAAACTGATATTTGTAGGCCCCAGCATTTTGGATAAGGGATGTTCAATCTTTATCTCAATTAAACTTTAAAATAGTTTGAGATTTTTTTTCATTGTAAATAGGTGTCATATACTCAATAATTTGCCTTATATTACTACTATGTGAAATGAATTTATTAACAACTAAGTTCCCACTCGATGATACTGGGGGTTTTTGAAAGGTTAAGGTTGCTAGCAGAGGTCATGAGGCTGACACAATGGCAGGAGTGATATTTTCATAGAAAGATCCAGAACAATCCACACATGCAGAAAGGAAAATCAAGTGTGGACATGAAGATGATTGATCTCCCCAAGGACCTGACCATGGTGGCACCTGGATCTTAGATGGCCAGTGTGCAGATGTTGGAGAAATAAGTCTACAGGACATTATTCTGTGCTGTTATTATTATGACACTATTTCCTTCTTCTGTTTCTTTTTCAGCCCTTCTTACTCAGGCACTGATGATTGTATTCTATTTTAAGGAAAACAGTGTGTTAGGCCTGGAAACAGGAATTGAGATTATCAACTGACAAAAGCAACATTGCCAGTAATCAACAGTAACATGTCAAAGATGTACCGGAAATGTCAAATACCAACAGCAGACACTCTTTGTAAGCAACAATTTATCAAGAATTTTAGCAGTTTTTCATGATCAGAACCAAGATAGGTGATGATAGAAAGAAGGACCTCAGGGTTCTCCACCAGTCCTGGGACAGAATTATAGATGTTCTTTATTGTCTCTAGAAGGGTTCTGATGGGTAATTTTAGGAACTGATTGGTCAATAGCAAACTTGTGATTAGTGGTGATGGTTTCTTTTATTTTGGTTCTTAATCTTCTTGTTGATAGAATCTGTAAGCCATGCTAGTCACTTTCTAACACAGGCTTAATGAGGGTGAGAAGTAATGTTCAGGTGTGTGTGTGTGTGTGTGTGTGTGTGTGTGTGTGTGTGTGTATGCATGTGTACCTTGTGAAATGCAATGTGCATATCAGAGCAGGATGCAGGAAAAGAAAGGAATAGTTGTACACAAATTCCAGACAGGTAGAGGTTACAATAGAAAGTTATTTTAAGTAAGCATAGTGGTGACACAGAGCTCAGTGTGTGTGTGTGTGTGTGTGTGTGTGTGTGTGTGTGTGTGTATGTGTGTTCAAGCATGCACATAGAGTTAAAAGACAGAGAACAAGGTGTTAGGAATGTAGAAAGTTCTCTTAGGGTCTGTATGACATCTGTCCAGGATCTTCTGGTTCTCATAGTCTGTGGTGAGACGTCTGGTGTGATTCTGATAGGTCTGCCTTTATATGTTACTTGACCTTTTTCCCTTACTGCTTTTAATATTCTTTCTTTGTTTTGTGCATTTGGTGTTTTGACTAATATGTGACAGGAGGAGTTTCTTTTCTGGTCCAATCTATTTGGAGTTCTGTAGGCTTCTTGTATGTTTATGGGCGTCTCTTTCTCTAGGTTAGGGAAGTTTTCTTCTATGATTTTGTTGAAGATATTTACTGGCCCTTTAGTTGGGGATGGGGAGGCAGAATTTAGAGCAGAGACTGAAGAAACGGCCATTCAGAGCCTGTCTCACATGTGGCCCATACATATACAGTCACCAAACTAGATAAGATGGATGAAGCAAAGAAGTGCAGGCTGACAGGAGCCAGATGTAGATCTCTCCTGAGAGACACAGCCAGAATACAGCAAATACATAGGCGAATGCCAGCAGCAAACCACTGAATTGAGAACGGGACCCCTGTTGGAGGAATTAGAGAAAGGACTGAAAGAGCTGAAGGGGCTTGCGACCCCATAAGAATAACAATGCCAACCAACCAGAGCTTCCAGGGGCTAAACCACTACCCAAAGACTGACCCTGGGCTCCAACTGCATAGGTAGCAATGAATAGCCTAGTAAGGGCACCAGTGGAAGGGGAAGCCCTTGGGCCCTTGGTCCTGCCAAAGCTGTACCCCTAGTGAATGTGATTGTTGAGGGGGCAGTAATGGGTGGTGGATTGGGAGTGGACCACCCACATAGAAAGGGAGGGGTGGGGTTGGGGGGCTGATGGACAGGAAACCGGGAAAGGGAATAACATTGAAATGTAAATAAGAAATTTAATAAAAATGGAAAAAAAGGAGGAATGTAGAGAGTTGAAGAGGAATTGAACATAGAATTCCCCTAACCCTAGTCCTTAGGTTTTCCCACAGTTGTAGTGGATTGGCTGGTATAAAACACAGATGTCAGAGCATGAATTTATCTAATGATTCCCTGGAATTAACCCGCTGGTCTCATAATTGTCAGCAGCTGTGGGCCAATTGAGTTTGAGCGATATTTTTGAATACGCCTCTTTAAGGAGAACTTTGGGCTCTTCAGTCACTGTATCAAGGAAATACGTTTGCAAGTAATAGGTTTTCCCAAAGTAAAGACCTGTTGCCAGGAACCCATCATTAGCTGAAGTAAATTTCTCCAAACAGTTCCAAAGCAATACTCCTAATGCTTCCTCTTTCTTAATTCCCAACAAATAAGGAGATTTAAGTTTTCTTTTTTCAGTAGGTCAACGGCACTTGGGCATCCTTAGCCAGGAATGCTAGGGATTCGTCCTCTGCTCCCAAGAGGTCTCGATACCTGCAGCCCCTCCATATCCAAGTCGTTTAAAATGCCCACTACGGGAACAGTTGCCAAAACTCCATCCTTCATCGCCTCCAACCAGATAAACTGCTTAGTAGAGTTGTACTTTTTTTTTTTGAATGGCTGCCTCAGTAATATTAGGCAAGGAAGGCAGAAAGTTGTGGCGTTTTTCAGCAGGAAGGTCCTTAATCAGGGTGTCCATCAGGACTGGAAAATCATAGTCAGATAAATTGTGGTCAGATATTAAGAAAAGCTGAGGTTCATCAATTTCATTGTCCCTAGATGTATCCAGACAGTCCCCTCAGATCTGGTTCAGTGTGTTTTCTCTGTTAAAGCTATGTGGTCTGTGGATCTCTCCTCTTTCTAGATCAGAGTCCACCTTGGTTCTCACAACATAGTAATTCTTTTTCATAATTCCAATTGCTTTGGCAAGGTCTACTTCATGTTTTGCTATTTGTATGGAAGAAACAATAATGAAAAAGTCGTACTTTTTGAACTCTACTTTTTCCAGATAATTTTTTTTTTGTTGAAATTTCTGAGTTTCAATACCAGGCAAGTCCCATAATGTCAAACTTTTAATTTTGGGGTTGTTCATATGAATCTGTCTTCATGGTTGACTCTGCTACCCCCACTTCAGCTGCACCTTCCCCTTCATCTTTAACCTCTCTCAGGGCATTGATGAGGCTGAACTTCCCTGCTCCAGACACTCCTGTCACAGCAATATTTATTGGGGCAATATCAATGTTTTTTAATGCATCACTGATTACAGAGTTTGCCCCTTGAAGGTCCCCCCTTTTCAGGCATAATTCTATTAAACGGGTGATTTCCTCAGAAATGATTTTGGTTTCTGGCTTATACTTCCTAAAATATGCAGTGAAGCATATTTGGAGTGAAGACTCCAAATTTCCAGTCTTCATCCTTAAGTGTATTAGAGAAGAACTGACCCACGATTGTGAGCAAAAACAGGTACTGAAAGCAGGAAGAGAGAGTAAGTTGCAAGAGATCGAAGATGCCTTTGTGCTTCTCACTGTGTTCCCTATACCTCAGAGTCGGTTACGTTCTGATGTTGGCTAGTTCCCATATGTGTGTATTTTGCTGATTATTCTTTGTCAACCAGAAACAATCTAGATTCCTTTTGGTAGTGGAAACCTCCGTTGAGGAACTGCCTTTATCAGATTGGACTGTGGGCGAGCCGTTAGGACATTTTCTTCCTTTTTTTTTATTCTTTAATTTTTTTTTTTTACAGTGCAGTCTTTATCCCCCTCCCAGGCTGCCCTCTGACTGTTCCACATCCCATACCTCCTCCCATTACTCCTAGAGAATGTCCCATTCCTACCCATCCCCCAACCCCCCACCAGACCTCAACATGTAAACAGCCGAGGACTGCCAGGTCTTGGCTCAGTGAGAGAAGATGTGCCTAATTAACTCTAGAGAGACTGGAGGCCCCAGGGAGCGGAACATTTTCTTGACTGAGGATTGACGTCAAGGTCCCAGGTCAGTGTGTCCCAGGTCAGTGTGGGTGTTACGATACCTGGGCAAGTGGTAGTGTTTTGTCCCCCCCCCCCCCCCCCCCCCCCCCCCGGAGCTGGGGACCAAACCCAGGGCCTTGCGCTTGATAGGCAAGCGCTCTACCGCTGAGCTAAATCCCCAACCCCGGTAGTGGGTTTTGATTAAAGCAAATGCTCTAACTACGGGGAGCAAGCCAACAAGCAGCATTCGCTTATTGTTCCTGCCTGAGCTTCTGCCCTGACTTTGCTCAGTGATGCTCTGTGATCACAACTTGTAAGCCCCACAAAACACTTTTCTCCCCCACATGCTTCTGGTCACGGTGTTTTTCACAATATAAAGCAAACCAGAACAGGTATCAGGTATCTACTGCCTCTCAATTGATCCCTTAAGTATGGAAAAATAAAACTTAAATAACGGGAAATAATATAAAGACTTTCATGTGTCCCGGGGCCAGCACCAGCAACTATAAAAACACAAGCAACTGTGCGGCACGTAACCTGAGTGGAGTATTCCGTACGGAACCGAATGTCGTCTCCATGCGTGTACACTTCCTTCAGTGTGTGCCTTCAAATGTGTGGGAACTTCATCGACATACTTCTAGTTTCTCAAACTCAAAAAACAAGTAAAAACGAATAATGATCAACATCAGTGTTTAATCAATGCCAAATCTGTAATGATCACATAAACATTGTCTGTTCTTATTTGTTCGTTTTGTTTTCAAAGGATGTCAGTAAGTCCAGGTAATACATTTGGTTGAAGTAATTTTTAATTTGCCTGGAATCTACTTTCCTTCTGTCCTTTTCATGAATTGGAACTCATCTTGAGGAATGTAAGCTTGTAAAAATAGAAAACTTTTTTTTTTTTTCGGAGCTGGGGACCGAACCCAGGGCCTTGTGCTTGCTAGGCAAGCGCTCTACCACTGAGCTAAATCCCCAACCCAATATAAAACTTTTTTAATGTTAAAGTTCATGTTAAAATCCACTTATGTTCGGTCCCCAGCTCCGAGAAAAAAAAAAAAAAGAAAAAAGAAAAAAAAATCCACTTATCAGTACAATATTTCAGTGTCCTCAAGTCATCATGTAGATCCACTGTTTATTTCATGAAAAGAATCCAACTGTGCAGGACAGATATACAGGTCAATTGTTAGAGTAAAGTGCTTTTTCAGTATGAGTCAGGTCCTAGGTGCAATTTCTAAGACCTCATGAAATGCATGTGGTTGTAGATTTCTATAATTCTGGTACTCAGGAAGTTGAGCTAAGTGGGCCAGTAATTCAAGGTCATACTTAGTACATAATTAATTAGAGGATAGCCTGGGCTACTTAAGGTCATGTCCCAAAAAATATGAAGTCTATCAAGCTGGCTAGTAGGTGAATACACTTGCTGCCAGGCCAAAGACCTGAGTTTGATTGTTGGGTAATTAGTTCATAATTCATATTTCTGCTCTTTATTCTCCACAAACCTGCCTACAAGACCTCCCATGGCAGCACAAGGAACCTTCCCATCCTTTAAGGAAACAGTAATTCACATCCCCTCTACCCTGTTGTTACCTTGGGGGCCTCATCTCTTTGTCTTACCCATATCAAGTGTGTAAGCAGACTTAAGTTCTATTTCCAAATCCACTCACGACTGATCATTCCTCCTACATTATCTTCTGCAAGATCTCCTCAATCCCAGATTGATTATGGGCATCAAGATTACTGTATTTCCTGTGACTGCTCTTGCAACAACATGGGTTATCAAATAGCCAGAGTCATCCTATTGACATTGAAGTCAAAGCAATTCTGAGAGGCACTGCTAGGATCCCCATTACACTCAGGAAGCCTTCATTAGGTGTACAGTGTACTTTCTGCATACAGCTCAACCTTCGGGTTTAATTATGACACCTCTGGAGCT
The DNA here is from genome assembly GCF_021556685.1 of Rattus norvegicus. Taxonomy (NCBI): domain Eukaryota; kingdom Metazoa; phylum Chordata; class Mammalia; order Rodentia; family Muridae; genus Rattus; species Rattus norvegicus. The sequence goes on along the minus strand of NC_141551.1, from coordinate 55,951,876 downwards.
GCTAGTGTCAGAACTCCAGCCACCCCTTATCTTGGGCTGTCTTCACATCTCAGGACTTTGTACTTAGTGACTGATTCCTTTCCTTGATGCTCTCCCCCAGTAGCCATCTGGTCATTCATTTTATTACCTTTCTGTAGGTTCTACTTCAGTTAGCCAGGATACAGGGACAGAACACAAGCTGTTCTCAACTCTTCAGTTCCCTCCTCCCTTTCTTTCTATTCCTGCTCCTGGTTTTGTGATGCAGACTCCACAGTACTAGGCATCTGCAAGGTCTTCCCAAGGAAGAGGAACATAGCAGACGAAGGCTATGGCACAGCTGCCGCCATTACAAAAGGAGGCCTGCCTAAAAGGCCAGCTGCCATCATGTCCTGACACAGCGCATGTTCCTCACTGACGCCGAGAAGATCCTTAGCTCTCCTGCTTTGCAATAAATAAAATTATTTTTGAAGGGTTTGAACACAACTCTTGGGACACAGATTTCTACAGCCAGCTCCAGCAGAAGCAGCCTGTAGAGAGACCTCTTCTCCACAGTTCAGTGTCCCCAGGGATGTTAGGGATTAAATATTTGACCCTGAATTGGGAAGCAATTTGAGCCTGAGAGACAACAAACCTCAGACACACTGCAGAGATAGTCGGTTACCTGACATCCATTGCAACCATTTTAAGGACGGGAATAAGAGGCAAGCAAATTAATTGGATATATTTTACCAAATCCAACATCCAAATCATTTCTTTAAAGCCTCTCACCTTGAATGATGTGAGCAATGGCCATCCACAAGCCAGATCTGCCCACCTCCCATCAAATCCCCCTAGCTTCCTAGCTGAGGACCCCCAGTGTCTAGGCATCTTGCTAAATGTCTTGCTACATATTAGCTCTTTACAGAAAAGAGATGGTGAGGGTAAGAGGTTAGATCTGAACACTCCTGCTCACTTAGTGGAAATGCCCGTGTCCCCTGGATTCACACGCTATGGTTCAGCTGCAGGAACCACTCAATTCTGCTTTAAACTTTTTACATGAACCCCAGTCCTGCTTCCTTCAAGGAAAGTGGAAGGTGCAAGGTGGTTGGGCAGGATACTTTTGACTTCTTGTCTCTAGGTATATGCTGGCCAAGATAAAAGTGGATAAGATTGTTTTTCAGAAGCACCTTCATTTCCAAGAAGCTGAAAGTGAAATATCAAACTACTAGCTGTCTTTCGACCTATTAACCTTTCATTTCTTGGCAGAAGAACCTACACAGTCCAAAAATGATAAAGTATGTAGAATGTGGGGCTAGGAAACTGAGGCAGAACACAGAGAAGCAGCTTACTAAGTAGGTTCAAGCACAACCTTGAAAGATAATTTTCCTGATGCCGGATTCCACAAGTGCAGCTTGACCTGACGTCACACAGGCCACTGGGCTCCTGTACAGATTCCAATCAAAGTTAGTCTTACCCAAGACACAACCCACCTCACCCCTCTGACTACAACCTTATTTCCTCACAAGATTCACATACCTTGCAATTCCTGACTTTCCCTTTTGAGGAGTAAAGTCAGGAATATTTGCAAAGCAGTTTTACCAAAGACAATGTAACAGTAAGGAAGTACAGAAAAGTCTTAAAAAACCAAACCAAAACTAGCAGCCATTACGACATGGCTGGCTTGTAACTAGGGAAGGTGTTCCCTCCTAACTTGGGTGTTCCTCAAAACAAGTCAAGGCCATGGGTTGGGACAGGTCAAGGAAACAGCGATAAAAACTTACTATTAACCAGACAGCATAATGGCTCCTGCCTTTCAAATGGAGTCAAGCCATTCTTCATTCTCCCTTTAGAAATGGGTTCCTGTCAAATTCTGGATAAGGGACTGTGTTTAGTAATGCCAGCAACTATTCTAGCTATGATTCTAGCAAAGAGTAACAATAATTTTAGCATTATTTAATCTAAAAGATGTTCAAGTGTAATACATTAGAGAGCATGTAGGGCCTGATTATGATAACTAGTGGAAATAATATTAGAGGGCCAATGAAGTGGGAGAACCATTTTAGTCATATACACCCCTCAAAATTTGTTTGAGGGGTTTTCATCTATTTCTTCACTTCGATAATCAATTTGTTTGTCAATAGTATTTCAAAAACCAGAGATATTAAACAGTACATTCCAGTAAATTGCTGACAATGAAGGTTACGTTTAAGTAACGGGTAGTTTATAGTAGTTCTATTCTGCAGAACCGCTGTTCTCAATTCTCTCATTTCTTGATCAATTCTTGCTAATATTTTTGCCTAGGTTGAAAACAAACAATAAAACTGCTAGCCAACAGACCGTCATGGTGCAAATTCCAACAGGCAGGAAACCCTGCAACCTTAAGGTAGTAGGCATCAGGAGAATCATGATGTAACTCCTTTCCACCTATGGTGAATCCTGTTGGTTTTGAAGCAGTGGACCAATATAGCATCTCTGGGTTGAAATGGGTGAAGAGGCCAGTATGGGTGGTACGGAACCATTTGAGCATCGTGGACCTGAGGGAAAAATCTTAGCCAAGGTTAATTGTATTTCCTTTAAGGACTTAGAGATTGGAGTGGGGCAATCTGATAATAATCCAGCATGTATCTCAGAGATCATGGGAGGTGGTCACACATAGACTATTTGATGGGTAAACTTTTGTTAGTAGGGGTGTACTGGACCCTGCGAAGGGCATAAGGCAAGAGGTCAACTCAATAACTACCAGAGACAGAAACTTAATTTTTTCTTCATCTTTATTAACTTGGATATTTCTTACTTACATTTCGATTGTTATTCCCTTTCCCGGTTTCCGGGCCAACATCGCCCTAACCACTCCACCTCCCCTTCTATATGGGTGTTCCCCTCCCCATCCTTCCCCCATTACCACCCTCCCCCCCAACAATCACATTCACTGGGGGTTCAGTCTTGGCAGGACCAAGGGCTTCCCCTTCCACTGGTGCTTTTACTAGGCTATTCATTGCTACCTATGTGGTTGGAACCCATGTATAGTCTTTGGGTAGTGGCTTAGTCCCTGGAAACTCTGGTTGGTTGGCATTGTTGTTCATATGGGGTCTCGAGCCCCTTCATGCTCTTTCAGTCCTTTTTCTGATTCCTTCAACGGGTGTCCCATTCTCAGTTCAGTGGTTTGCTGCTGGCATTCGCCTATTTATTTGCTGTATTCTGGGTGTGTCTCTCAGGAGAGATCTACATCTGGTTCCTGTCGGTCTGCACTTCTTTGCTTCATCCATCTTATCTAGTTTGGTGGCTGTATATGTATGGGCCACATGTAGGGCAGGCTCTGAATGGGTGTTCTTCTGCCTCTGTTCTACACTTTGCCTCCCTATTCCCTCCCAAGGGTACAGAAACTCAAATTTTTAATGATATAGCTTGATGTCTCCTCCCTTCAAAATGGTGTCAGGCTGGTTCTTCACCTCCTCATAAGGTCCCAATGACAAACTAAACTTTGATTCCTCCAATGTTTACTCCAAGAGAAACAATGAGTTTATTAGACTGATTTATAGAGCATAGGTGAGGGGTTATAGGTAGAGGCTTGATGACCCCAAAGCAGCTGCACTGGACAGTCTGCACCCAACGTGGGTAATGGCTTCCCCATGGTTGCATAGATAGAGACCTTTCCCCCTAGTCTTTCCCAGCCTGTGTATTTCAACCTCTTCTTAAGACTGTGCGGTCATATATAACTGGGGCAAAATTGCATACACCTGACTGAGAGATGCGGATGGATGCCCAGGTAAGGATCCCAAGACCCTCCTCACCTCCTCCTAATGCAAATAACTGTCAATATTCAGTAAGCACACAAAGCCATGTCTGTGAGTGGCTAAAGAAAATAATTAATTCAATACCTATGGCTGTTTTGTCTGTATCTATGTACTGCTTGTCGTCTGGTGTCTTTAGAAGCCAGAAGAGAGCATTTGATCCCCGGGGACTAGCCTTACAGACATCTGTGAGCCACTATGTGACTCACAGAAACCAAACTCATGTCCTCTGGAAGAGCACCCAAATGCTCTAAACTTCTGAGCCATCTTTTCATCCCTAAGAAAGTTTCCTGATTGATGATTAGTGTATGGGGTTCAGTCTACTGTCGGCAACAATATCTATAGCTAAGTGATCCTGGGATGAAAAGTCCAACTCAGCCTGAGCCAGAGAGCAGGCCAGCAAACAGCCTTCCTTAATGGTTTCCTTTTCAGGTGCCAGCCTTGAGTTTCTCTCCTAAGTTTTCTCAGTGATGGACTGCGAGGTGGGAGGTGTAAGGTGAGAGGAATTCTTTGCTCCTGCAGTTGCGTTCCGTCATTGTCTTACTTTTCTATTCAAGTTTTGAGTAAATACAACTGTCCATCCAGAACACTGAGCCAAGTTATCTGTCATACCTGAGGGAGAAAGAAGAACTTTCTATGATGAAAATAGATAAAACACAAATCTGTGATGACAGAGGCAGCTCCACAGAAGATACTGGAAGGAAGTCTATGAACTGAAGAGAAAAAATTCCAGCCTGGGGCAAGCCAGAGGAAAGGATAAAGCATGCTAATAAAACTAAACAGGAAACAAAGAACAAACAAACCCCAAACCCATCCCTAAAATATCAGCAAACCCTCTGGAATCAACACGTAAGTTTCAACAGTAATTCTAAATTTTAATAGTCTCGGTTTCCTACTTAAAAAAAAAACCCACAAGTATTTTTCATGAAAACCCAGGTTGTTGTCTCCAATATTCACTGTACCACAAAAGATTGGCACTCCTTTGGGGTCAAGGACTGAGGAAAAGGTGTCCAAGCCAATGGACTTAGAAACAAGCAGATGTAGCTGTTCTAATATCTGAAGAAATAGACGTCATACCAAAACTAGTGAGAAAAGAAAGATGGCTGCTTCATACTGAGGCAATCACACAAGGGCCTTTATTCAAGGTAGCTCTGGCCCCTTAGCCCACCACCCACACACAGGATGGTTTTGGTGGAGAGGAGCCAGAACATCTATGGGGGTAAGTTTTTATAGAGAGCAACAAGGGAGGGTGAGTGTTTCAAGTCTGAGAAGCATCTAATTGGAGAGCTACTATGGCCTTTAGCATAATTGGCTGGTGCTGGGGGTCAAACCATAAACTTCACTTTTGCTTCCCTCTGCATTCGTGGTTGTTAAGCAAGGAGTGGGCTTGTTGAGGATTAACCTGGAAATGCTGGATTTGTTGGGGGAGATTAACCTGGAGAGGCAGGTCTTGTAAGAGTTAGCCTAGAAACAGGAGCTAGGCTCTGGTTTTGTTTGGAGAGGGGAATAACTTGGGATTTAATGCTAGGTGCTAGCCTGCTAGTTTACCTGAATTCAAGTTCTCTAAAATCGAGTCTGAACTTAAAGGATTTGGTCTCCCAGTTTTTGAACATTATTAAAAACAAAGTACTGTACATTATTAAAAAAAATACACCTTGTTCCAAAATAGCCAATTCTACACAGAGAAACGCTGTCTCAAAAAACCAAAAGAAATGATAGATAAATTTAATTCATCTTAAATTAACAAATGCAAAGTAAAATTAAAACTCTAATTAAAACATAACAAAGTAAATATATTATTAAAAGTATAAGCATAAAAAGTTAGAAACAGGGGATATAGGAAGAACACCTTTACTGTCTTCTTCATTTGCTCCTCCATCATATTTTTGAGCAGGGTCTCTCCCTGAGCCTGCAGCTCTCTGACTCAGTTATATGGCCCCAGCAAGCTCCAGGGATCTTCCACTCTCTAGGCTCCCAGTGTTGGGTGTCAGGCATGTGTGACACACCTGGAGTTTTATGTGGGTGCTGCGATCCCTACTGAGGTCCTCATGCACAGCAAACACTTAACTGATGGTGCCCTCGTAGCTCTTGCAATACAGTTCTATCTGATGAAATAAACTGGGCATTCAATATTGGCTCATATTCAGTGTACTCTGTGATATTTGTCCTTTGTGGTCTTCCTGAAATTCATGGTGACCCCATTCTGTGGTGACCAAGGGTCTCTAATAGCTTCTAAAGGCCAGTCCACCAGAGATCAATATTCCTTTGGGTTTGTCCATGTTTGTGATGGTTTATGTAACCTCTGTCTGAAGGAGGATGAATAGTTGTATTCTGTTTTAGGATGAAATGTTCTATAGATATCGATCAAATCCATTTGGTTCATAACTTCTGTTAGTTTCTCTGTGTCTCTGTTTAGTTTCTGTTTCCATGACCTGACCATTGCTGAGAGTGGGGTGTTGAAATCTCCCGCTATTATTGTGTGAGGTGCAATGGGTGATTTGAACATTTTAGTAAGGTTTCTCTTTTGATTGTAGGTGCACTTGCATTTGGAGCATAGATATTCAGAATTCAGAATTCATCTTGGTGGATTTTCACTTTGATAGATATGAAGTGTCCTTCCTTATCTTCCTAAAATAAATTTTGTTTGAAAGTCGATTTTATTTGATATTAGAATGGCTACTTCAGCTTGTTTCTTGGGATCATTAACTTGAAAAATTGTTTTCTAGCCTTTTACTCTGCGGTAGTGTCTGTCTTTGTCCTCCAGGTTTGTTTCCTGTATGAAGCAAAATGTTGGGCCCTGTTTATGTATCCAGTCTCTTAATCTATGTCTTTTTATTGGGGAATTGAGTCCACTGAGGTTGAGAGATATTAAAGAATAGTGATTGTTGTTTCCTGTTATTTTTGTTGCTAGAGGTGGAATTATGTTTGTGTGGCTCTCTTCTTTTGGGTTTGTTGCAAGAAGATTACTTTCTGTCTTTTTCTAGGGTGTAGTTTTCCTCCTTGTATTGGAATTTTCTATCTATTATCCTTTGTAGGGCTGGATCTGTGGAAAGATATTTTGTAAATTTGGTTTTGTCATGAAATAACTTGGTTTCTCCATTTATGTTAATTGAGAGTTTTTCTGGATATAGTAGCCTGGGCTGGCATTTGTGTTCTCTTAGAATCTGTATGACATGTGCCTAGGATCTTCTGGCTCTCATAGTCTCTGATGCAATTCTGATAGGTCTGCCCTTATATGTGACTTGACCTTTTCCCCTTACTGCTTTTAATATTTTTTCTTTGTTTTGTGCATTTCTGGTCTTAGTTATGGGTTTACTGCTGTGAATAGATACCAGACCAATGTAAGTTTTAGAAAGGACAACATTTAATTGGGGCTGACTTACAGGCTCAGAAGTTCAGTCCATTATCATCAAGGTGGGAGCATGGCAGCATCGCAGCATCCACACAGGAATGGTGCAGGAGTCACTGAGTTCTACATCTTCACCAGAAGGAAGGTGGGAACAGACTGAGCATCCTCAGGCAGCTAGGAGGAGGGTCTCCAAGCCCATCCCCACAGTGACACACTTCCTCCAGCAAAGCCACACCTTCTAATAGTGCCAGTCTCTGCGCAAAGCATATGCAAAGCATCACAGATGTTTTGACTATTATGTGATGGGAAGAACTTCTTTTCTGTTCCAATCTATTTGGAGTTCTGTAGGCTTCTTGTGTGTTTATGTTTATGTTTATGTTTATAGGCATTTCCTCCTTTAAGTTAGGGAAGTTTTCTTCTATAATTTTGTTGAAGATATTTATTGGCCCTTTAATTTGGGAATCTTCGCTCTCTTTTCTACCTATTATCCTTAGGCTTGATCTTCTCATTGTGTCCTTGATGTTTGGGGTTAGGACCTTTTTGTTTTGCATTTTCTTTGACTGTTGTGTCAATGTTTTTTATGGCATCTTCTGCCCCTCAGATTTTGTCTTCTATCTCTTGTATTCTGTTGGTAATGCTTGTGTCTATGACTCCTGATCTCTTTCCTAGGTTTTCTATCTCCAGAGTTGTCTCCCTTTGTTATTTCTTTATTGTTTCTATTTTCATTTTTAGATCCTGTATGGTTTTGTTCAATTCCTTCACCTGCTTCATTCTGTTTTCCTATAATTATTTAAGGGATTTTTGGGTTTCCTCTTTGAGGGCTTCTACCTGTTTACTTGTGTTGTCCTGTATTTCATTTATGCATTTATGTCCTTCTTAAAGTCCTCTAACATCATCATGAATAGTGATTTTATATCAAAATCTTGCTTTTTCCAGAGTGTTTTTCTGGTCCCCCATAGATTTATGGCCATCAGTCATGTAAGGGCAATGTCTCAAGCCCATCCACAGGTAGAGGAAGTGACCACTGGTCACAGGCTCAAGACAGATCTCTATTATAATGCGGTACATAAAGGCCTGGAGGCTTAGCCAATCACCTTTTCTTCCCAGACACTCTTCCCTGTGAAAGGTATTTAATCTCAGGCCTAACCTGAGAAGTGGGATATGGTTTTAACCATCTATTTTCCACCATGACAATAAATGTCTTAAAACCACAGACTTCTCTTTTCATTGGGATCCACAATAGGGAGCCATAGAGAAGGCCTTTGCCTACAGAGTTGCGCCTAATCTGTAGATGGCCTCTCTGTGCTCCTAGCCAGGCCCCATCAGTAAACTCAAGGCTAAGGCAGTCCAGTCAATGATCACAGAACCCCTCTTCCCAAGGACCAGACAGAGCTCCCCCTTCTCCCCTACCCCACTCCTCTGCTCTTCCTCTGCATCCCAACAGTGCCTGGATGCTTAAGAGTCTGAAAACCTGATGGTTCTGGCCTCCTCACAGGCCCTAGGAACCCTGAAGCAGCTCAGGCTCTGTCTTACTGTTAGAAGGTGCTTCCCCACCCCGGGAGTGGTGTCATGTGGCTTCCCACATCCCAACAGCCAGCAGCCTGGCAGTGGACTAAACTCCATCAACTTCCTGTGTCCTGCACCTGGAGTGGCCCAGAGCCCTGTGGAGGAGCAAATGTGCAGTACTAATAACCAACAACAATCCTGTATCGCTTTATTCCAGAATTCTTTCTCCTCTTGGTTATCCCATCTTTCAGTTCCTGCCTACCCCATAGGCCACAGGCTTTTTAAATGACAGATGATGCATCCATACAGCAAATGAGACATTTCTTTACGATTCAGAGAAGTGTTAGCTCAGTGAACAAGAATTGAGATTACCAGCGAACAAAAGCATCATTTCCCATAATCAACAGTAGCATATCAAGGGTGCAGTGGGGATAACAACAGCAGACACTCTTTTTTAATCAACAATTTATTACATATTTTATGGTGCCATGTGTGGCTTAAAACAGGTTTTATTCTAAATAACCATAAGCAAGACATGTAATGACAGTAATTCAGAGTTCTCCAGTTCCTGGCACAGAATTACAGATGTTTTCTAGTAATTATCCCTAGCAAGAATGTGGCAGGAGTTTTAGGAGTTTGTTGTTCATTAGCAAACTTATGATCTGTGGTTATGGTTTCTTTCTACTTTGGTCTTAAGTTCTTCCTGTTGAGAGAATCTGTAAACCATGCTAGTCACTCTCTAACACAGGCTTGATGATAGCAGGAATAGGTAAAGTTCAAGTGAATGTATGTGTGTATACGTGTGTGTACGTGTGTGTGTGTGTGTGTGTGTGTGTGTGCTTGCACATGCGCACATGCATGTGTGCACGCATGCGTGTTTGAGAGACAGAAAGGTACGTAGTGAGAGAGAACATCAGCTAGTGAGAGAATTCTGTTATAATTCACACTAATGAGCCTGGTCCTCAGATGTCTCATGTAGTTAGCAGATTGGCTAATGACATGGTTATGGTCCGTGGCTGTGGGTGACTTGAGTTTGAACTTACATATTTTTTATTGGCTTGGTTCTTTTGAGGCAGGGCCTCACCAGGTAACTCTAGTTGGAATTCGCTATGTAGCCTAATTGGTTGCCTTCAAACTCACAGACATGTGCCTGCCTCTGCCTCCTGAGTGGAGTCCTGGTGTTAGGGTGTGCACCTCCATGCTTGGCCTAAACTAGTCTGAACTAGTTTCTTGAATGTGTCTCTCTAAGGAGAACTTTGGCATCTTCAGCCACTGTGTCAAGGAAAAGAAGTTGTAAGTAAAAGGATTTCCTAAAGTAAAGACCTGTTGCCAGGAGCCCACCATTAGCTGAGGCAGATTTCTCCATGTATTTTAAAAGCATCCCTTCTAATGCTTTTCTTTTCTTAGTTTCTAACAAATAAGGAGATTTAATGATTTTTCTCAGTTGTTCAACAGGCACTTGGGAATCCTTCGCCATGAACTGCAGGGTTGCATCATCCACTCCAAAGAGAACTCGATAGTGGTTTAAACTCATCTTTAACTTCTCCACATCACTGTCTTTGAGGGTGTCCACTACAGGAATAGTCATCAAAACTCCATCTTTGAAGGCTTCTAGCCAGATAAACTGCTGTATAAAGGTGTGTTTTCTTTCAATGGCTGCCTCTGTAATATTAGGCAAGGAAACCATAATGTTGTGATATGTGTGAGTAGAAAGTTTGTTTTGCAGCATGGCCTTCAGGATCGGGAAATCATAGTCAGATACATTTCTGTTTGAGATCAGGAAGATCGGCGGCACATGAAGGTTATTCTTCTTAAACATAGTCACACAATGGCTTCGGATATGCTTCAGGAAGGTTTCTCTGCTAAAGGTGTCTTTGCATTCCGTTTCATTTTCTAGATCTATGTCCATCTTGGTTCTCACAAAATAGAAATCCTTCTTCATCATGCTGACTGCTTTGGCGAGGTCTATATCGTTTTTCCTAAAGCGTGTGGCTGAAATAATAATGAAGAAGTCATACTCACAGAATTTCATTTTCTCCAGATAGTCTTTTGGTGGGAAATTTGTGGTTCCAATCCCCGGCAGATCCCAAACAACCACATTCGGAATGTTGGGATGTCTGTATGGAGTTCTCCTCATGGTTGTCTCCACTACCCCAATCGGAGCTGCAGTTTCATCTTCATGTCCAACCCCCCTGAAGACATTGATGAAGCTGGACTTCCCTGTTCCAGACTCTCCTATCACAGCTACATTGAGTGGGGTGTTAGCAAGTTTTCTCAATGCAGAAGTAATTTCATTATTTGCCTGCGGAAGGTCTTCTAGTATCAGGTATAATTCAATCAATGTGATGGTTTCCTGAGAAATGATTTTGTTTTCTGCCTTAAACTTCTTAAAATATTCACTGAAGCTGGAGTACAAGGCTTCACTCTTAGCTGTGCCAGAGAACAGCTGACCCATGACACTGAGCAAACAAAGGCCCTGGAAGGAAGAAGGGAGAGTAAGTTGCAGGAGACTGATGGCAGAGGAACGCCTTGGTGCTTTGCTCTCTGAAAGCACTGTGTCCTCTGGAATGAAGCCTGCTACATTCTGATGTGGACTGGTTCTTATGTACTTCTACTTGCTCTCCAGTAAGTCCTTTATGATGGAAACTTTAAAAGTCAACCGAGAGTACCACGGCCTAAAGCTGGTCTTCAATAACAATAAGGGAAGAATGCCCACATATACGTGGAAATTGAACAATGCTCTACTCAATGATAACCTGGTCAAGGAAGAAATAAAGAAAGAAATTAAAGACTTTTTAGAATTTAATGAAAATGAAGGTACAACATACCCAAACTTATGGGACACAATGAAAGCTGTGCTAAGAGGAAAACTCATAGCGCTGAGTGCCTGCAGAAAGAAACAGGAAAGAGCATATGTCACCAGCTTGACAACACACCTAAAAGGTCTAGAACAAAAAGAAGCAAATACACCCAAGAGGAGTAGAAGGCAGGAAATAATCAAACTCAGAGCTGAAATCAACCAAGTAGAAACAAAAAGGACCATAGAAAGAATCAACAGAACCAAAAGTTGGTTCTTTGAGAAAATCAACAAGATAGATAAACCCTTAGCCAGACTAACGAGAGGACACAGAGAGTGTGTCCAAATTAACAAAATCAGAAATGAAAAGGGAGACATAACTACAGATTCAGAGGAAATTAAAAAAATCATCAGATCTTACTATAAAAGTGTATATTCAACAAAACTTGAAAATCTGCAGGAAATGGACAATTTCCTAGACAGATACCAGGTACTGAAGTTAAATCAGGAACAGATAAACCAGTTAAATAACCCCATAACTCCTAAGGAAATAGAAGCAGTCATTAAAGGTCTCCCAACCAAAAAGAGCCCAGGTCCAGACGGGTTTAGTGCAGAATTCTATCAGACCTTCATAGAAGACCTCATACCAATAGTATCCAAACTATTCCACAAAATTGAAACAGATGGAGCACTACCGAATTCCTTCTATGAAGCCACAATTACTCTTATACCTAAACCACACAAAGACCCAACAAAGAAAGAGAACTTCAGACCAATTTCCCTTATGAATACCGACGCAAAAATACTCAATAAAATTCTGGCAAATCGAATCCAAGAGTACATCAAAACAATCATCCACCATGATCAAGTAGGCTTCATCCCAGGCATGCAGGGATGGTTTAATATACGGAAAACCATCAACCATCCATTATATAAACAAACTGAAAGAACAAAACCACATGATCATTTCATTAGATGCTGAGAAAGCATTTGACAAAATTCAACACCCCTTCATGATAAAAGTCCTGGAAAGAATAGGAATTCAAGGCCCATACCTAAACATAGTAAAGGCCATATACAGCAAACCAGTTGCTAACATTAAACTAAATGGAGAGAAACTTGAAGCAATCCCACTAAAATCAGGGACTAGACAAGGCTGCCCACTCTCTCCCTTCTTATTCAATATAGTTCTTGAAGTTCAAGCCAGAGCAATCAGACAACAAAAGGAGGTCAAGGGGATACAGATTGGAAATAAGAAATCAAAATATCACTATTTGCAGATGATATGATAGTATATTTTAGTGATCCCAAAAGTTCCACGAGAGAACTACTAAAGCCGATAAACACCTTCAGCAAAGTGGCTGGGTATAAAATTAACTCAAATAAATCAGTTGCCTTCCTCTACACAAAAGAGAAACAAGCCGAGAAAGAAATTAGGGAAACGACACCCTTCATAATAGACCCAAATAATATAAAGTACCGCGGTGTGACTTTAACCAAGCAAGTAAAAGATCTGTACAATAAGAACTTCAAGCCTCTGAAGAAAGAAATTGAAGAAGACCTCAGAAGATGGAAAGATCTCCCATGCTCTTGGATTGGCAGGATTAATATAGTAAAAATGGCCATTCTACCAAAAGCAATCTACAGATTCAATGCAATCCCCATCAAAATACCAATCCAATTCTTCAAAGAGTTAGACAGAACATTTTGCAAATTCATCTGGAATAACAAAAAACCCAGGATAGCCAAAACTATTCTCAACAATAAAAGGACTTCAGGGGGAATCACTATCCCTGAACTCAAGCAGTATTACAGAGCAATAGTGATAAAAACTGCATGGTATTGGTACAGAGACAGACAGATAGACCAATGGAATAGAATTGAATACCCAGAAATGAACCCACACACCTATGGGCACTTGATTTTTGACAAAGGAGCCAAAACCATCCAATGGAAAAAAGATAGCATTTTCAGCAAATGGTGCTGGTTCAACTGGAGGTCATCATGTAGAAGAATGCAGATCGATCCATGCTTATCACCCTGTACAAAGCTTAAGTCCAAGTGGATCAAGGACCTCCACATCAAACCAGATACACTCAAACTAATAGAAGAAAAACTAGGGAAGCATCTGGAACACATGGGCACTGGAAAAAATTTCCTGAACAAAACACCAATGGCTTATGCTCTAAGATCAAGAATCGACAAATGGGATCTCATAAAACTGCAAAGCTTCTGTAAGGCAAAGGACACTGTGGTTAGGACAAAACGGCAACCAACAGATTGGGAAAAGATCTTTACCAATCCTACAACAGATAGAGGCCTTATATCCAAAATATACAAAGAACTCAAGAAGTTAGACCGCAGGGAAACAAATAACCCTATTAAAAATGGGGTTCAGAGCTAAACAAAGAATTCACAGCTGAGGAATGCCGAATGGCTGAGAAACACCTAAAGAAATGTCCAACATCTTTAGTCATAAGGGAAATGCAAATCAAAACAATCCTCAGATTTCACCTCACACCAGTGAGAATGGCTAAGATCAAAAACTCAGGTGACAGCAGATGCTGGCGAGGATGTGGAGAAAGAGGAACACTCCTCCATTGTTGGTGGGATTGCAAACTGGTAAAACCATTCTGGAAATCAGTCTGGAGGTTCCTCAGAAAATTGGACATTGAACTGCCTGAGGATCCAGCTATATCTCTCTTGGGCATATACCCAAAAGATGCCTCAACATATAAAAGAGACACGTGCTCCACTATGTTCATCGCAGCCTTATTTATAATAGCCAGAAAATGGAAAGAACCCAGATGCCCTTCAACAGAGGAATGGATACAGAAAATGTGGTACATCTACACAATGGAATATTACTCAGCTATCAAAAACAACGAGTTTATGAAATTCGTAGGCAAATGGTTGGAACTGGAAAATATCATCCTGAGTGAGCTAACCCAATCACAGAAAGACATACATGGTATGCACTCATTGATAAGTGGCTATTAGCCCAAATGCTTGAATTACCCTAGATCCCTAGAACAAACGAAACTCAAGACGGATGATCAAAATGTGAATGCTTCACTCCTTCTTTAAATGAGGAAAAAGAATACCCCTGGCAGGGAAGGGAGAGGCAAAGATTAAAACAGAGACTTAAGGAACACCCATTCAGAGCCTGCCTCACATGTGGCCCATACATATACAGCCACCCAATTAGACAAGATGGATGAAGCAAAGAAGTGCAGACCGACAGGAGCCGGATGTAGATCGCTCCTGAGAGACACAGCCAGAATACAGCAAATACAGAGGCGAATGCCAGCAGCAAACCACTGAACTGAGAATAGGTCCCCTATTGAAGGAATCAGAGAAAGAACTGGAAGAGCTTGAAGGGGCTCGAGACCCCAAAAATACAACAATGCCAAGCAACCAGAGCTTCCAGGGACTAAGCCACTACCTAAAGACTATACATGGACTGACCCTGGACTCTGACCCCATAGGTAGCAATGAATATCCTAGTAAGAGCACCAGTGGAAGGGGAAGCCCTGGGTCCTGCTAAGATTGAACCCCCAGTGAACTAGTCTATGGGGGGAGGGCGGCAATGGGGGGAGGGTTGGGAGGGGAACACCCATAAGGAAGGGGACGGGGGAGGGGGATGTTTGCCCGGAAACCGGGAAAGGGAATAACACTCGAAATGTATATAAGAAATACTCAAGTTAATAAAAAAAAAAAAAAAACAACGAAAAAAAAAAGCTAGGCATGGAGGCTTGTAAAAAGGCTTTAAACTATATTTAATAAGCAGTGTATCCTTGTAACAGAACTTGACTCAAGAAGTTACATTTGGGATTCTGAAGCCTGTTTTGTAAAAAAAAAAAAATGGGGTTCAGATCTAAACAAAGAATTCACAGCTGAGGAATGCCGAAAGGCTGAGAAACACCTAAAGAAATGTTCAACGTCTTTAGTCATAAGGGAAATGAAAATCAAAACAACCCTGAGATTTCACCTCACACCAGTGAGAATGGCTAAGATCAAAAACTTAGGTGACAGCAAATGCTGGCGAGGATGTGGAGAAAGAGGAACACTTCTCCATTGTTGGTGGGATTGCAGACTGGTACAACCATTCTGGAAATCAGTCTGGAGGTTCCTCAGAAAATTGGACATTGAACTGCCTGAGGATCCAGCTATACCTCTCTTGGGCATATACCCAAAAGATGCCCCAACATATAAAAGAGACACGTGCTCCACTATGTTCATCGCAGCCTTATTTATAATAGCCAGAAGCTGGAAAGAACCCAGATGCCCTTCAACAGAGGAATGGATACAGAAAATGTGGTACATCTACACAATGGAATATTACTCAGCTATCAAAAACAATGACTTTATGAAATTCATAGGCAAATGGATGGAACTGGAAAATATCATCCTGAGTGAGGTAACCCAATCACAGAAGAACACACATGGTATGCACTCATTGATAAGTGGCTATTAGCCCAAATGCTTGAATTACCCTAGATGCCTAGAACAAATGAAACTCAAGACGGATGATCAAAATTTGAATGCTTCACTCCTTCTTTAAAAGGGGAACAAGAATACCCTTGGCAGGGAATAGAGAGGCAAAGATTAAAACAGACACAGAAGGAACACCCATTCAGAGCCTGCCCCACATGTGGCCCATACATATACAGCCATCCAATTAGACAAGATGGATGAAGCAAAGAAGTGCAGGCCGACAGGAGCCGGATGTAGATCGCTCCTGAGAGACACAGCCAGAATACAGCAAATAGAGAGGCAAATGCCAGCAGCAAACCAGTGAACTGAGAACGGGACCCCCGTTGAAGGAATCAGAGAAAGAACTGGAAGAGCTTGAAGGAGCTCAAGACCCCTTATGAACATCAATGCCAAGCAACCAGAGCTTCCAGGGACTAAGCCACTACCTAAAGACTATACATGGACTGAACCTGGACTCTGACCTCATAGGTAGCAATGAATAGCCTAGTAAGATCACCAGTGGAAGGGGAAGCCCTTGGTCCTACTAAGACTGAACTCCCAGTGAACGTGATTGTTGGGGGGAGAGCGGCAATGGGGGGATGATGGGGAGGGGAACACCCATAAAGAAGGGGAGGGGGAGGGATTAGGGGGATGTTTGCCCGGAAACTGGGAAAGAGAATAACACTGGAAAGGAAAATAAGAAATACTCAAGTTAATAAAAAAAAAGTCAACCGAAGTAGGAGTATTCACATCACCATCCGCATGTGCCCCTTAGCCAACTAGTTTTGGAATTGGAGCAATCCTGTTGCCTCTAATTAGACTGGAGCTTACATGCACATCCAAGATGTTTTTCTACCCAGGCATACTTTCTTCAGAATGTGCTTTCAAGTTACAATGAATTTTAACTACCTTAAGTGTAATTTCTCAAACTGAGAAGCAAAAAAATAATTGTCATCAATGTTTAGTAAATGTTGTTTCCCCAATAGTCACATAAACCTTCCTTTTACACTTCTACTTTTAGCAATTTTATTTGACATAATTATTGTTAATTAATTACTTTTCTAGTGTCTTTTCCATAACGTGGAACCTATCTCCATGGGAATGAAAACTTTCAACAATAATCTGAAGCTTCTTTACCCTTAAAGATCATGTTAAAACCTATTTACTCCATTTAACAGTTCAGTGTGCTTGAACTATTATTTAGCTCTACTTTATGTTAATATTTTTCTGTATAAAAATCATCCACCTGTGCACTGGAAAGTAGCTCATTTGGTAAAATGCTTCTGGCATGAAGAAGGCCCTGGGTTCAATACCCAATAGTGTATAAACATAGTTGGATGTGCACACATACACATGGCTAAAACTTATAGATATAGAATTATCTAAATGCTTATCCACATCTAGCCAACATTAATATTCTTTTTGAATATATTTTTATGGAGAATGAGAGAAATGGGGTTAGTACAGGGTGGTGGTGGTAGCCATTAAGCAGGTCACCTGCATGGCCTCAACTTCAGTTCTCACCTTGACTTTCTTTGATGGACTGTGTCCCAGAATATATAAGCCGAATAAATCCCTTCCTCCCAAAGTTGCTTTTGGTCATGTCTTTTTACATCAGTAGAAAGAACACTAATACAGAATATTATTTTGAGTACTTTCAGCAAAGTAGCAGGATATAATATCAACACAAAAATCAGTAAGTAGTTATTTCATATGGCAGTAACAAACTTCTTAAGAAATAAATAAGGGTGAAGTCCCATCCAAATATCTAAAATATGAATAACAGGGTATGTGCATAGTTGAGGCCAAAGATTTCTACAATTTTTATTTATTTTATTTTATTTATAAATAAATATTTATGTATTTTATTTATACTTGAACCTTTGAAGAAAGGAGTGGAAGAAGATATTAGAAGTTGTAAAGGCCTTCCATGCTCATGAAGTGGGAGAATTAGTATTGATTAATTTGCTGTATTAGTAAAACTCATCTTTGGATATGAGGAAAATTCTAGTTATATCTTTCACAGGATAGAAAAACCACTCCTAAAATTCACACAATTGACAGCAGATCTGTGAGAAACCACAGCCAGCATGAGTAAAGAAGCCATTTTGGATATATCATAATGCTCGTGGGCAATGTAGACTGAAATCACAATGACACCAAGCAAGGTGGAATTCCCAAGCCATCAAGCTACCAACCCATGCACAGAAATTCAGGCTAAGACTGGAAAGGCCCAGAAAGAAACCCAATCATGGAATATCTGACAGAGGGTTCAAAAAATTATACACAGAAGAAAAGACTGTATCTTCAACACATGATGCTGGGAGAGCTCAGTATCCTCATATGGGAGTGTGTGAACTTTTCTCTTTGTATTTTGTGGGGAACACACCATGACATTTGTTTAGGGTAGCAGAACTAATTTTCATTTCTGTACTCCCACCAATCAATAATATTGAGGTGTTCCTTCCCTCTCACCTCCTCCTCTCCAATATTTGTGTGACTTTACCCTTGATAGTTGATAGCTATGTTTCCTGGGTGAGATGAACTCTCAATGCCCTTTGTGTTTTAAGAGTTATTTATATTTATTTATTAATTTATTGGAGGGTGATAGCATGTGTATGTTGTGGGGTGCTTGTGTTTGCAGAGGCCAGAAGAAGTCATTGGTTCTCCTTTACCTCCACTCTGTGTCTATTCCTCTCAAAAAGGGTTTCCCAGAATCTGGGGCTCACTTCTCTCCTAGACTGGAGGCAAACAAGCCTAAGAAAACCTCTTATTTGTGGTATCACCAACAGTGTCTGGGTTTGGTGACTGCAGATGGGATGGATCCCCAGGTAGGGCAGTCTCTGGATGGCCTTTTCTCTGGATGGCCTTCCCTTCAGTGAAGAATTTAGGACAAGGACTGAAGGACCTGAAGGGGTTTGCATCCCCACAGGAAGAACAACAATATCAACCAACCAGACCCCCCCTCAAAGCTTCCAGAAACTAAACCACCAACGAAAGTATAAATGGGGGGACCCATGGCTCCAGCTGGATCTGTAGCAGAGGATGGCCTTATTGGGCATCACTGGGAGGGAGTTCCTTAGTCCTGTAGAGGTTAGATGACCCAGTGTATGGGAATACTAGGGCACTGAAGCAGGAGGGAGTGGGTGGGTGGCATAGCACCCTCATAGAGGCAGGGGGGAAGGTGGAGTGGAAACCGGGAAGGGGGATAACATGTGAAATGTAAATAAATAAAATAACCAATAAAAAAGAAATCCCCTTATTTCTGGAAACACTCTGCGTTATAGACATTTGCTGGTTTGCCCAGCTTGTTACATGCTTGCTGGGATGTGAACTTGGGTCATCACAATTATGAAGCAAGCTCTCTTAACCACTGAACCATCTCTTTAGCTCCTAAGTGTAGTTTTTCATTTGCCTTTTCCTGGGTTAAAGATTTTGCAAACATTATTGCCATGTATTCATTGGACATTTGTGTTGCTTTCAAGGACTGTCTGTTTTG